>NC_092789.1:52872771-53178362 GCF_047496795.1 Chiloscyllium punctatum | reverse complement strand
AAAGAATCGGAAGACTATGCATCTTTTTTTTAATATTACGAGGACATTGTTCTTACAAAGACTATTCTTGTATTTTGTTCCTTATTCTTTCAACTGATATTCCAACATAATTTGAGGTTAGATCAAAAACGACTTTCCTTTCAATCGAAGTGTTACTTTACTGAGGATGGCAACAAGGGCACTGAGGTAAAATATGAGGTCATTGGGAACTGGAGAATATTCTGTAATGAAAATGGGAACAACGGAAAAGGTAATTTTCGCAATTTATCTTCCAAGTTGCATGCCATCCTGACGAGGGAATAACTTGCTTTTCCTTCATTAGCATTTGTTGAAAATCTTGGAATGCGCCTATAAACAGCTTTGTGTGGATCTGCATTCCTCGGATTGAAGAAGGTCAAGTCGGCAGTTTGCTGTCGCCTTTTCAAGAGCAATAGGCGACGACAAATGAACTCTGCCCTTATTAGTGCCTCCCAAAACCCTTGCGTGAATATGTCCTGCTTAAAACAAAACCGAGATATTTTATGTTTTCACAGTTTCATCTAAAGTCTCGGAAAGGTAAGAACTTGCTGAATGTCAGTGACATCAGCAGAATGATATGACATTGATAACGATTGGGATCATTAATTCAAGCAGTTACTTTCAGAGGACTGATCATGGGATGTCAGTGTTACTGTGTTCAACATTTGCATGGCACGCTATGACAGGCCAGTACATAATCGGTATTTAGGGACATGCCTTGCACAATGTTTTAAAATTATTCATTCAAAAATGTTTCGTCACCAAATACTTGAAACTCAGTAGAATTGGCAACTTCACTGTTCCCTTCAGGTCAGACAAATATACACAGTCCAAAATAAAAGAAAATTGAAAGTGCTGGAAAACCTTAGCTGGTCTGAGGAGAAAGAAACAAAATTAACTTTTTGAGTCCAGTACAAATTTTTCAGAAGAGGATCATATCAGACTCAGTATGCTAATTCTGTTTCTATCTCAGGATCCTGACATATTTGTTGTATTTTGATACTGTTTTCTGTTTGCATTTCAGATTTACATTTTCCCTAGTATTACCAAGCACAGTGACTCAGTTGGGGACGGGGGTGGCATGGTGTCTCAGTGGTTAGTATGGCTGTCTCTCAGCATCAAGCACCCTCTTTGCTTCCACCTTCAGGAATGTTCGTATTGAGCTTTCCAATTCTCCGTGTCTGCAAGTGTTTCCTTCAGGCGCTCCAGATTTGTCCCACGGTCCAAACGGTTTCAGTGGATTGACCATGCTAAATTTCCCACCGTGTGCAGCTAGGTATGGTAACTATGTTATATGCAAGGATAGGGTAGGACGCGGGTTAGCAATGGGAAAAGCAGGAATAGGGTATTCGGTGAGTCTGAATGTAATGCTCTTCAGGGGCTCGGTGTAGACTCGATGGATCGATGTCCCAAAAATAACAAAAAAGGTTAAATCAAACAAAGAAAGTTACTGGAGATCTGAAACAAAAGAAAAACAGAATGCTGGGGAAACGGAGCAGTTTTCGCAGCCTCTGTGGAGAAAAAAACAGATTCACCATTTTGAGTCCACTGACCATGCATCGAATCTGAAATCAGCTGGGAACGAATGCAATGCATGTAGATGGAGTGAGTTGAAACTTTGGGGAAATAGAGAGATACAGAAACGGAAAGGTATGGATTGTTGAAAACCAGCTGGGATGGAAATACAAACGTGGGAACAAGCTCATTGATTCTTCACCTTTTCCTGTAAACCTGAGTATCACGCATATGTACGTATATAACCGAGACCCTGATTCAAGTGAGTTGTGTCCCCTCTATCTCTCTTTGATGAGTGTGATCATCTTCTTTTTTTATGAATTGAACATGGGTGTTTTTGGCTGGGCCAGCATTTATTTCTCATTCCCTGTTGCTCTTGAGAAGGTTTTGGGGAACTGCCTTTTGAACCACTGCACTTCGAACTGCTGTCGGCTGCAAGTCCTTACGTCTCTGCTTTCATTTCTTTGAAACCTTGTAGTGATATAATGAAACGGCTGGCGTGTCCATTTCTAAGGGTATTTGAGAGTCTGCCATTGTTGAGGGTCTGGTGTCACATGTCGACCAGACCAGTGAAGTTAGCAAATTTCCTCCCCTGAAGGACACGAGTGAGCCAGATGCTTTTAGTTTTGGCAATATTGTATTGAATTTAAATTCCAGCATCTGCTGTGTCTGGATGGAAGACCGGGTGTGGGTCATTATCTGGGTCACTGAAGTTATTGTGTGGAGTTAATACCGCTGACCATCACCTCCGCACCTTCATCACGGGCAAAAGCGGTGACTCTATTATCCTGAGGTTCAGAAAATTGTGCAGTTACACTGTAAGCTACTTCCATGGAGAGCAGAACAATTCATATTTCTGGTCACTGGGACTGTGCAGAGATGTAACGGTTTGTCAGTCAGGAATAGAAACTGAGGAGAGGTCAGTTTTTTCAACACTGCGTCGGAGTGCCATGTAAATAGGGATTGGACTTATTCATGTCACTGGAGTGTCAATGGAGAGCATCTGCATGGTTGTCTCGGATTTGTGTTGTCAGCTGCTGCATTCATTCAGGGAGCCCCGTCGGTCTTGCGTCCTACTCTGCAGAAGGTACAGCGAAAGTTTTTACAACGTATTTTTCTGCCGAGACTGCACAGGGAAGAGCAGGACACTGAAATAGCCTTTCTGAGATTTCCACAAATATTTCCAATGTTTTATCTTTTCCAGGCGCAAAGTGAGAAGCCAGTTTATTTCATAAATGAGGAGGTCACAGAGTGGTGTAACATCCTTCAGCATAACCTACTGTTTCAGACCAGGGAGAGGACTGTACTGAAATTGCCCATCAATTATTTCGATTCTGGTTCATGAGGTGACAGACGCTATCTTATCCTGGTGCGTTGAATATGTTGGTTCAATCTCCATAGAGGCAGCATCAGAAACTCCCTTGGAAATATGGGAGAACAGGGTGACTGTTGAAAGTGAGGAACTTAAAGAAATCAGAAGTTAAAGTTGTAATATTTGAAAAACGCATTGATGTGTAAGATGATATACTGCTGGACGTGATGTGAGATGCCTTTGATGGCTACAGAGATAGGGTTGGAGTATTGAGCTTGCTGGATTAGTTTTATGGGAGCCAGTACAGTCACGATAGGTCATTGGGTTCCCTGTCAACTCCTTAATTCTATGAGGGACGTCGAAGTTTATCCAAACTGTTGAGATGAAGGAAAGGATCCTGAAGACTGGAAAGTAGATACTATGACGGCAAAAAGAGATTAAACAGAAACCAAACAAATTTATAACTTTATGTCAGTTATAGAACATAGAACATAGAACATTACAGCGCAGTACAGGAACTTCGTCCCTCGACGTTGCGCTGCCCTGTCATACTAAGCTGAAGCCCATTCCACCTCCACCATTCCATGTACGTCGATTCGCCTGTCCAATGACGACTTAATTGCAGTTAAACTTGGCGAATCTATTACCGATGCCAGCAAAGCATTCCATATCCGAACAACTCTCTGAGTAAAGAAACTACGTCGGACATCTTTCATATACCTATCTCCCCTCGCTTTAAATTTGTGTCTCCTCGTGTTTGCCGTCCCCATACTTGGAAAAATGCACTCCCTGTCCACCCTATCTAACGCTCTGATTATCTTTTATGCCTCTATTAAGTCACCTCTCAACCTTCATTTGTCTAACGAGAACAGCCTCAAGGCCCCCAGCCTTTCCTCGTTAGACATTCCTTCCATACCAGGCAACATGTTTGTAAATATCCTCTGCACCCTTTCCAAAACTTCCACATCCTTCTTATAATGCGGTGACCAGAACTGTACACAATACCTCAGGTGTGGCCGTACCAGAGCTTTGTAAAGCTTCAGCATAACCTCCTGGTTCCGGAATTCAATCCCTCTCTTAATAAAGGCCAAAACACTGTATGCCTTCTTAACAACCCTGTCAATCTGGGTAGCAACTTTCAGGGGTCTGTGTACAAAGACACAGATCTCTCTGCTCATCTGCACTCCCAAGACTCCTACCATTAGCCAAGTACTTTGCATTCCGATTACTCTGGCCAAAGTGTATCACCTCACACTTTTCCACATTAAACTCTATTTGCCAGCTCTCAGCCCAGCTCTGCATCCTATCTATGTCTCTCTGCAAACTGCTACATCCTTCGTCCCTATCCACAACTCCACCCACTTTTGTGTCGTCCGCAAATTTGCCAACCCACCCATCTTAGCCCTCATTCAGG
This sequence comes from Chiloscyllium punctatum, assembly GCF_047496795.1. NCBI lineage: Eukaryota > Metazoa > Chordata > Chondrichthyes > Orectolobiformes > Hemiscylliidae > Chiloscyllium > Chiloscyllium punctatum. The sequence continues at coordinate 53,174,103 of NC_092789.1, read as the reverse complement.
TCCTTTATAAAAATGACGAACAACAGTGGACCCAACACCGACCCTTGCGGTACACCGCTCGTTACTGAACACCAAGATGAACATGTTCCATCAGCTACAACCTTCTGTTTTCTTTCAGCAAGCCAATTACTGATCCAAACTGCTATGTCTTCCAAAATCCCATTCCTCTACATTTTGTACGATAGCCTACTGTAAGGAAGCTTATCGAACACCTTGCTGTGATCCATATACACCACATCAAACGGTGTATATCTGCATTTTTAACTTTATGATAACAAGATCCTAGAGGAATAATGGTATGGTTTAGCAGAGCCAGCCTAGATTCGGGACAGGGAAATTATCTTTGATAAACATGCTGAAGTTTATGGAGGATGTTGACAAACTCCACTCGTCTCCATGACTGCGACATTAGAAAAATGACGATCATAGAAATGGTGCATGTGAATTTTTAGAAGATTATTGACATGGTTGCAAACAACTGAGTGAAGAATGCAACAGACATTGGGTCAGGGGAAATAAACTAAATACATTGAGAATTGGATGATGGAGAGACTGCAGAGAGTAGGGTCCTGTTCTGAACTGAAAGCCATTATTCATTGGATATCACATGCATCACTGCTTGGAACAATGCAACTCGCAACACAAAGAAATGATTTGAATGTGAACAACAAATACAGTCTTTTTCATTTTGGATTTATAAGAAGGAGAGAGTTTGGGAAGTGGTTTTAGCCAAAAGGACCTGCGTGTGGTTGGTCATAAGTCACCCCCAGAATTCATTTAGAACATACAACATAGAACATAGAACAACACAGCACAGAACAGGCCCTTCGGCCCACGATGTTGTGCCGAACTTCTATCCTAGATTAAGCACCCATCCATGTACCTATCCAAATGCCGCTTAAAGGTCGCCAATGATTCTGACTCTACCACTCCCACTGGCAGAGCATTCCATGCCCCCACCACTCTCTGGGTAAAGAACCCACCCCTGACATCTCCCCTATACTTTCCACCCTTCACCTTAAATTTATGTCCCCTTGTAACACTCTGTTGTACCCGGGGAAAAAGTTTTTGACTGTCTACTCTACCTATTCCCCTGATCATCTTATAAACCTCTATCAAGTCACCCCTCATTCTTCGCTTTTCCAACGAGAAAAGGCCGAGAACTCTCAACCTATCCTCGTACGACCTATTCTCCATTCCAGGCAACATCCTGGTAAATCTTCTCTGCACCCTCTCCAAAGCTTCCACATCTTTCGTAAAGTGAGGCGACCAGAAATGCACACATTACTCCAAATATGGCCGAACCAAAGTCCTGTACAGCTGCAACATCACTTCACGACTCTTGAATTCAATCCCTCTGCCAATGAACGAGAATACACCATAGGCCTTTAGACAAACTCTATCCACCTGAGTGGCAACTTTCAAAGATCTATGTGCATAGACCCCAAGATCCCTCTGTTCCTCCACCTGACTAAGAACCCTACCATTAACCCTGTATTCCGCATTCTTATTTGTTCTTCCGAAATGGACAACCTCACACTTGGCAGGGTTGAACTCCATCTGCCACTCCTCCGCCCAGCTCTGCATCATATCTAAGTCCCTTTGCAAACGACAAATGCCCTCCTCACTGTCCACAACTCCACCTATCATCGCATCATCTGCAAATTTACTGACCCAACCTTCGACTCTTTCATCTAAGTCATTAATAAAAATTACAAAGAGCAGAGGACCCAGAACTGATCCCAGCGGAACTCCAATTGTCACTGGGCTCCAGGCTGAATATTTACAATCTACCACCACTCTCTGACTTCGACCGGTTAGCCAGTTTTCTATCCAATTGGCCAAATTTCCCTCTATCGCATGCATCCTGACTTTCCGCATAAGCCTACCATGGGGAACCTTATCAAATGCCTTACTAAAATCCATGTACACTACATCCACTGCTCTACCCTCATCCACATGCTTCATCACCTCCTCGAAGAATTCAATAAACCTTGTAAGGCAAGACCTACCCTTCACAAATCCGTGCTGGCTGTCCCTAATCAAGCAGTGTCTTTCCAGATACTCATAATCCGATCCCTCAGTACCCTTTCCATTACTTTGCCTACCACAGAAGTAAGACTAACTGGCCTGTAATTCCCGGGGTTATCCCTATTCCCTTTTTTGAACAGGGGCACAACATTCGCTGCTCTCCAGTCCCATGGTACCACCCCCGTTGACAGTGAAGACGAGAAGATCATTGCCAACGGTACTGCAATTTCCTCTCTTGCTTCCCACATAATCCTAGGATATATCCCGTCAGGCCCGGGAGACTTGTCTATCCTCAAGTTGTTCAAAATGTCCAACACATCTTCCATCCTAACAAATATCTCTTCTCGCTTACCAGTCCGTTTCACGCTCTCCTCTTCAACAATACGGTCCCTCTCCTTCGTAAATACTGAAGAGAAGTACTTGTTCAAGACCTCTCCTATCTCTTCCGATTCAATACACAATCTCCCAATACTGTCCTTGATCGGACCTACCCTCGTTCTCGTCATTCTCAGGTTTCTCACATACGCATAAAATGCCTTGGGATTATCCTTGATCCTATCCGCCAAGGATTTTTCATGCCCACTCTTAGCTCTCTTAAGCCCTTTCTTCAGGTCCCTTCTGGCTATCCACTATCCCTCCACTGCTCTGTCTGAACCCTGTTTCCTCAACCTTATGTAAGCCTCCTTCTTCCTCTTTACTAGACATTCAACTTCCCTCATCAACCAAGGCTCCCTCACACGACCATTTCTTTCCTGCCTGATAGGTACATACATATCAAGGACACGTCGTATCTGCTCCTTGAAAAAGTCCCACATTTCCACCACATCCTTCCCTGACAGCCTGTGCTCTCAACTTATGCTCCTACAATCCTGTCTTACAGCATCGTAATTTCCCTTCCCCCAATTGTAAAATCTCCCTTGTTGTGCGCACCTATCTCTCTCCATAACCAAGATGAAAGTCACAGAATTTTGGTCACCATCAACAAAATGTTCACCCACTAACAAGCCCATCACTTGTCCCGGTTCATTACCGAGTACCAAATCCAATATGGCCTCCCCTCTGGTTGGACAATATACATACTGAGTTACAAAAGCTTCCTGAACAGACTGCATAAACACCGCCCCGTCCAATCTACTTGATCTAAGGAGCTTCCAATCAATATTTGGGAAGTTGAAGTCGTCCATGACTACGACCCTGTGGCTTCTTCGCCTTTCCAAAATCTGTTTCCTAATCTGTTTCTCCACATCTCTGCTGCTATTGGGGGGCCTATAGTAAACACCCAACAAGGTGACTGCACGTTTCCTATTTCTGACTTCAGCCCATACTACATCCACACGCAGATCCCCCTCAAACTTCCTTTCTGCAGCCGTTATACCATTTCCAATTAGCAATGCCACCCCCTCCTCCTTTTTTTTACCACCCTCCCTAATCTTACAGAAACATCTGTAACCAGGAACCTCCAACAGCCATTCCTGTCCCTCATCTATCCACGTTTCCGTGATGGCCACAACATCATATTCCCAGGTACCGATCCACGCCTTAAGTTCACCCACCTTGTTTTTGATACTCCTTGCGTTGAAGTATACGCACTTGAGCACATGTCTGTGTCCGCAAGTATTCCTTGTCAGTGCTACCTTCTCCACAGCCTCCCTATAGTCTTGGACATCCTGACACACAGCTAGCTTACTTGCTGGACGACAAGTCTAGATCCCATCCCCCAGCCAAATTAGTTTAAACCCCCCCCCGAAGAGTGCTAGCAAACCTACCCCCCAGTATATTGGTGTCCTTCTGGTTCAGGTGCAACCCGTCCTGTTTGTACAGGTCCCACCTTCCCCAGAATGCAGTCCAATTGTCCAAATACCTGAAGCCCTCCCTCCTACACCATCCTTGCAGACACGTGTTCACCAGCACTCTCTCCCTATTCCTTGCCTCACTGTCACGTGGCACCAGCAACAACCCAGAGATGACGACTCTGTCTGTCCTAGCTTTCAGCTTCCAGCCTAACTTCCTGAGCTCTTGAATGACCTCCCCACCCCTCTTCCTACCTATGTCGTTGGTGCAAATGTGTACCAAGACTTCTGGCTGCACACCATCACCCTTAAGGATTCTGAAGACACGGTCCGAGACGTCTCCGACCCTGGCACCCGGGAGGCAACAAACCATCCGAGAGTCTCGCCCATGTCCACAGAACCGCCTGTCCGTCCCTTTTTACTGAGGCCTCTCATGTCAGGAAACCACCTGGTGAAACCACTGTCCATCCGCTGCAGTGCCATCGTTTCCTCCTGATAGTGTGCCTTTCGGACCTGCCCATAGATGTCCAACTGGCCTCACCATGTCTTTTTCTTTAAATACTACAACAGCACTTCCTTGCTCCGATATTCCACGCTGTGGCTGATGATTATACTGCCTTATGAACGTTTGGATGAAGGGGCTGGTATGTTGTCACTTCAGAACAACAGTGACCTTATCATCATTTTAAGTGAGCGAACAGCTGAGGGTCCTGTTATGTCGGTGCCAGGAATCCTCGCTGGCAAATAAAACCGCTCCTGAACGCCAAGGACCGCCTTCCTCCGGCTATCTCGTGCAATATACCGCATTGTCCGAGCAGATGTGATGAGGATAGAGAATCTGGGAGTGTGGAACAGAGTCCATTCAGGAAGGATTATGTGATGGTGCGTAATAAAGATAACAGTACAAAGTGATAGGCGGATAATGAATATCAGTCGCAAAGATATTTGCTTCATTTCAGAACTATTTATTGCATTCCGTATGGAAATCTCGCAGTATTGGCTCAGCGAAACACGTCACTGAAATTTCTTCTCGCATGTATTTAGAATTATTACTTGTGACGCCGCATTGCTTGCATCTATTTTCGACTTTCATCGCTGTGTTAATTTTCGTTCTTTTCACACAAACAAAAACTGCAATTTGCTAAATATATTGCATGTGTTCTTCCGTTTCTGCCCTCAGGCCAGCTGCTGACTGGATCCTTATTGAGATTAACTGTTCCAATGTGACGAGGTTGACATGAAGTTTCTCGTGAAGAACAAGAAGGAAGCTTATATCAGGTATATACAGCGGAGATCAAGTGAAGCGGAAAAGCAAGCAGGAAACTTGGCACGAGATTACGTGAATACCAACAAGCCACTAGAAGACACTCCATCACTAGCTTCCATACGCACAATCAAAAAAGGATATTACTTTAACTGGGACAAGAGACAGATTCTCGGACACCGAAGCAAAGGCATGCACGAGAATTCTTAGAGTCATGGCATTCGAACGAGAGCTCCACTAATAAACACATTGACTTAAATCCCGTTTACCCTTTATTAAGGTGTAGAAATGTCATGTACCTTGAAGAGATTGAAGGACTAAGTAAGCACACAGAGCGCTGGAGAATGTACAATGTAACATTTGGTCCAGCAGCTAGCACTGGCTGAGTTGCGATGAAATAAAAACAAATTCAAATTCAGCCAATCAGTTTAAAGTATACCCCAAAATGCCAACTTGTAATCAACTTCGAATTTCGTACATTGGCAATATTTTTAAAAATGAAAAAAAAAATCCGATGTTTTCAGGTATAAGACCGGGAAAAAGGGAGCAGTTGAGGAGAGAAGAGCCAAGCCAACATCATCTGCAGACTACCCAGAAAATTAGCTCACTTAAAGATACATGTATCTATGACTGGCGAAAGAAAAATGATCAGAAGATGAAAATCTTTTTAAAAAAGACCATGCAAAGGGAAGTTTCGACAGCTGCCTGATTTTGAAATTTGAACTTTGGTAAATATTAATTAGGATTTTAAAATTCGGACTAGTACTGTAGGAGTTGTGAATAATTTTCTTTATTATTCTCTGTTTTACTTTAAGAAATAAAGTTGCGATTTTTTACTTTAAATAATTGTTGGCTTCTCCAATTTTCACAGATTGTTGGACGAGATAATGAGAGGGACACCATTCCTTCCGTAACTCCTTTGTCAGATCCACACCTTTAAACAGCCCTCAACCCACCCCTGGCACCTTGCCCTGCCACGACAAGAAGTATGAAGCAAGTGCCCTCATCTCATCCCTCACTACCGGCTAAGGCCTCAAACGATCCTTCCACATCCAACAGATATTTACTTGGACCTCCACCAATGCTATCTACTGCACCTGTTGCACCCGATGTGGTCTCTTGTACATCAGGGACACAGGACGTGAACTTGCAGATCTTTTCAGAGAATATATCTTCAACACTTTAACTCCCACTCCACCACCCCCGCAAGGACATGCATGTCCTGGACCTCCTCCAATGCCAAACACTAACCACCCTGCGCCTGGAGAAAGAACTACCTTTGGACCTTGCAGCCATACGGGATTAGAGTGGATTTCGACAGTTTCCCAATTTCCCCTCCCTTAACCACGTCTGAATCCCAAGCCGCCACCTTGGGTCCACCATTTTGATCTGTCCATCATCCTTTCCATCTCTAACCTTAATCGCCACCATCATTTACCGATCGCATTCTCAGCTACCTTGCCCGCAGGCTAATACCCCACACATTATCTCTCAGGCCCCCAGCCAAAGCCTGAATCCTGATGAAGGGCTTATGCTTAAAATGTCGATTCTTCTGCTCCTCGGATGCCATCTAACCTGCTGTGCTTATTTTCAACGCCACACTTTCGACTCTGATCTGCAGCATCTGCAGTCCTCAGTTTCTCAGTAGCAGTTGGGCCACAGATCAACCATGCTCTCGTTGTCAAAAGTCACATGACAACAGATTATATTCCAACAGCTTTATTGATAACCACATGCTTTCAGAGCGCAGCCTTTTCGTCAGGGGCTTCTCACGACTACTACCCTTTGAACTCTTGTGATTTCAAATAAAACTGTTGTACTTTAACCTGGTGTCATGTGACTTCTGACTTTGTCCATATCAGTCCACGCCCGGCACCTGCACATCATGTTCACATTGAATAGTGGAAGAGATGCGCACGGCAGGATGACCGAATCATGTTCCTGTATTTCTATCTCCGCATTGTTCAGTAATTTTCACCAGCAACAAAGACAAGCAGTCCAATTACACCGTGAAAGAGGGTTGTCTTTGAGAGTTGTTTCAGAAGATATCAGGAAAAGAAGCTAAGAAACAACATACTTTGAAGACGTTCAAATCTTTTTTTTTCACTGGAGCAACTTTATGCCATACTGAATCATCTGAGTGCAAAGATGGCGTCAACACTGGTTTCGTGCCGAAGTAACTTTCCTATGATGGCAAAAGTGAGGACTGCAAATACTGGAAATCAGAGTCTAGATTAGAGGGCGCTGGAAAAGCACAGCATGTCAGGCAGCTTCCGAGGGGCAGGAAAACTTTCCTATGATGTCACCGGAACATGCAGTAAATCAAGTTCTCGGCTTTTATATTTGACACAAAACAGCAGAAGCTGTTTCTGTTTGTTCTTCGCAAAACCATGTAAACTGAATGGCATCTTCAAAGACACAGGAGCATTTGCTGATGTGAAATGTTAGATGGAAGAAAGATTGTTAGGTTATAACTACCATTAAATAAGTATGCGCAAGAATATGGAGAATATCAGCAAAACTCAGATGGCCTAGAAGAAAGTGAGGACGACAGATGCTAGAGATCAGAGTCGAGAGTGTATTGCTGGAAAAGCACATCAGGTCAAGAATGGGCTGATGAATACCGTAAGCCCGAAATGCCGATTTTCTTGCTTCTCAGATGCTTCCTGTCCTGCTGTGCTTTTCCAGCATTTCACTTTCATCTCGGAAGGCCTGACAACATCCGTGAAAGTAGAAATAGACGTCATTTTGGAGTTCAGTTGGAATCTTCTTGAGATTATAGAATTCCTGGAGTTTGCATCACAATGTCGGCACCTGTTGCTTTTTATTTTTGTTAAATTTATTTTCGAAGTTTGCTTGTTGTTTCCTCAGGTGGGATCTATGATGCTTTTAGGAACGTGGCTTTGGATTTTTTTCATGTACGTTTCTTTGGAGTTACACAGTTTACTGTTTGAATTACGCTTTATCGAATCACAATGCTCATAGTTTAGAAGGGAACATCGGAATAGGATTGATGAGCAGGTTAGAACTAAATGTTTCTGCATATGTTCCTGTTAGCAGCTTGGGTATTTTTTTTTCGATGGTCTGGATTAATTACTGGGGCTCTACTCTGTTCGTGGTAAATCATATGAGTTGCATATTACGTGATATTTACAGGAAAGCAGGTGTATATATCGACACACACTCCTGGAGCACTCTGTAAATACCGACATACACCCTGACCCAACCCAGCAAATGCTCAAACCCTCCCCGGGACCCACCATGCCATTAATGACACACTCACAGGGATCGCACTGTAAATACTAATACCTACCTGCAAAACCCCCTGTAAGTACTGACACACTCCCCTGGAACCCCCTGTAAATACCGACAAACTCCCCTGGAACCCTCTGTAAATACCGACACACTCCCCTCAGCCCTCCTGTGAATACCGACACACTCCCCTGGAACCCTCTGTAAATACCGACACACTCCCCTCAGCCCTCCTGTGAATACCGACACACTCCCCTGGAATATCCTGTCAATACCAAAGCACGACCGCAGAACACACTGTAAATACAGAGACACTGCCCTGGAACACCCTGTAAATGCAGACACACATTATACTCAACACCCCCCTGCAAAGAGTGACCCGATCTGTTGGATTCTCCTGCAAATACAGACAATCTATCCGAGATGCCCCCATGTAAATACTGATGCACCTCCCTGGAAACACCCGGAAATATCTATGCACTCCGCAGAAACCACCACCCCCCCACCCCCCGCCATAAATACTGACACACTCACCGGAATGCCATTGTAAGTATTGGCACACTCCACGAGATGACGCTGTAATTACCCACAATATCCCCAGGAGCCAATCCTAAAATCGCGACGTGCTGCATGTGACCTCCCCTGTGAATACTGACACACTCCACGGGACACCCCTGTAAAAACCATCACATTCCCCTGGACCCCCCTGTAAATACTGACACACTCACAGGAAACTCCGTGCAAATGTTAACACAGACCCTGGGAATGGCTTGTACATACCAGCACAGTCCCCAGTTCCAACAGTTCCCCAGGGTACCTAGCCAATACTGACACATTCACTGGCACCCCAGAAAATATCAAAACACTAATCAGAAACCCATTAGAAATATCAACAAACTCACTGTGGACCCCGTTCAAACACTGGCACACTCCCCAGGTCTCCTCTGTAAACACTGACACAATCCCCAGGATCCACCACTTAAATACTGATGCACTCCATGTCAGTCCCCTGTAAACACTGAAACACTCCCTCTGACACCCTGCTAAATGCAGACACACTCCCCAGGACAGCCCAGTAAATACAGAAACACACCCCCAATACCCAGGATTAAACAGACACAATCCTTGGGACCTCACTGTCAATACAGACACACTCACCGGGAACAAAATAAATACCGTCATACACCCCAGGACCCACCTGCAAATATTGCCACAGTCGGCCCCCGCCTCTCTACCCACTCTCTCTTTTAATGCGCCCATTCATCCTGTCTCTCTCTGCCCCTCCCACTCTCTGCACACTCCTATTCTCTCCCTCTATCACCCTCCCACGCACTGTCAACAACCCCCTCCATTCTCTCATTCTATCCGCCACTCTCTCCATCTCTATGCCCCTAACACGATCTCTCAACCCCCACTCTCTCTACCCCCTCCCACTGTCTTTCTCTCTTTACACACCTCCTCATCCCTGACTCTGCACCCCACTCCCTCCCTCTCTATAGACCGTCCCACTCTCTCTGTCCCCTTCACGCTCTCTATTTGACCCTCTCACTTTCTATCTCTCCAGTACTCTAAGTCTCTCTCTTTCCGTCTTCACCTCGCAGTCACTCTTGACTCCCTATGTTTCCCTGTACTGATCCCTTCACGGTCTCTTCCCCTCCTACTCTACCTCCCTTTGCCTCTTGCCCTCCCACTGTGATTCTACATCCCTACCTCTCTCAGCCCCCACTCTACTCTCTGCCGACTATATTTCTCTCTTCGCTTCCCTCTCTGTCTCTGTGCCCTCCCACTCTCTCTCTTCGCCTTCCATCTCCCTCCCTCTACCCATTCCCACTCTCTTTCCCTTCCACACTTCCTCTCTCTTTCACTCTTCAACCTCCCATTCTCTCTCTACCCCTCCCACCTTTTAGTCTCCACACCGTTCATGTCTCTCCCTCCCTCTCTCTTTCTTTCAGCCCCACTCCCTCTCGCGCTCTCTCTCATTCTCTCTTCCCCAACCCCCACTCTGGATCACTCTGTACAACTCTTTCTCTCGCGGCACCTCCACTCTGTCTACCACAACCCGCTCTGTCTCCCCACCCTCCCTTTCTACACACCTCCCACTTTCAGACTCTGTAACCCCACACACTCTCTCGTTCAATCCCTTTCACACTCTCTCTCCCCTTCCCCCTCTCTCTGCTACACACTCTCTCTCCACCGTGTATTTATTCCCTCCCTAACCCTCTCCCACGCTTGCGCTCTACACCCCCATTCTTTCTCGACCTGCTCCCATTCTCTCTCCCATTACCCCCTCCCATTGCTTCTTTCTCTATACACCCCTGACACGCACTCTCTACCCCAGCCCCACTCTCTCTACTGCCCATCACACACTCTAGCACACTCCCACTCTCTGTCTCCCTAATCTCACTCTCTCACCTCATCCCACACTGTCTCTCTACCAGCGCCCACAATCTCCCTGTTTACCCCACATTCCGTCTCTCTACCCCACTCCTTCCGACTCTCCTTCTCTATTCAAAAACATTCTCACTCTTTACACCTCTCCCACACTCTCTCTAATCCTCTCCCACTCACTACATCCCTCCCACCCTCTCTACCCCATTCTATCTCTAAACCTCGCACTCTTTCTCTCTTTATCCCTTTCCATTCTCTATCCCTTTACACCCATCCACTCTCACTCTCTCTAAACCCCTCCTACTCTCTCGCCCATTAACCCACTCACTCCCTCTCTCTACCACCTGCCACTCTTTCTACCCCACTCCCTTTCTCCCCTTCCCACTCTCACTCACCCCACACTCTCTCCATCAGCTTCCACTATCTCTCTATACTCCACTCCATCTCTACCCCTCCCTTTCTCTCTTCTCACACTTTGTCTCTTCGCCTCCCACTCTCTCTCTGTCTTCACCTCTCGCACTCTTTCTCGTTCCCTCCAACTCTCTCTTTACATCTCTCCCTCCGCTCTGTCTGTTCCCCTCTCTCTCTACCCCTTCCTCTCTGTTCCTCTCCGTCACTCTCTGCACTACCCGCCCACGATATATCGTTCTCTTTCCCTCCCACTCTCTCTCTCTGTCTTCACCGCTCGCACTGTCTCTCTTGTTCCCTCTAATTCTGTCTCTACATCCTTCCCTCCCACTCTCTCTCTTCCCTCTCACACGCTTTCTATACACTTCCGCCCTTCCTCTCTATCTTCCCCACCATCTCTCTACTACCCACCCACTATATCCCCCCTCTTTCCCTCCTACTCTCTTCCCACCCCTCCCAGTTCTCCCTCTCCCTACACTCTCCCACTCTTTCTATCTGACACACTTCCACTCTCTTACTCTCTCCCCCACACTATCTCTACTACCTCCCTCTCGCTCTGCACCTCTCACACTCACTTACTTGCCGTGCTCATCTCTCCACTTTTCTCACTTCCCCTCCCACACACTCTCTCTCGTTACGCACCTCCCTCTATCTGTGTGTCTCTCTCTCCATCACATACCTCTCTCTCTCACTTTTACCCTATCACTATCTCTCGGTTTACATCCCTCCTTCCCACTCTCTCTCTCTCCGCCCCCTTCCGCCTTCTCTCCCTCAACTACCCGCCCATTGTTTGCCTCTTTTCCCTCCCACTTTCTCCACCAACTCCCACTCTGTCTTCCTTTTCCATTCTTCCTCTCTCTGCACTCTCCCACTCACTCTGTCCACAACACATCCCCTTTCTATTTCTCTTCCTCCTCCCACTATCTCTCGACTCACTTCCTCTCTATCTTTATACCTCCACAGTGTCTCTCTCAATTCCCTCCAGCTCTCTCGCTCACTTCTCCCTTCGCACTATCTATCGCACGACTTCCCTCCCGGTCCCACTCTCTACCCCCTTGCACCTCTCCGTTCACCCTCCCATCCTCTCCCTCTTTAAACAGTCTCATACACATATACCGCTACCGCTCTGCATCTCTCTCTCTCTGGCGAACCCCCCTCTCTCAAGTGCTTCCCAGTCTCTCTCACTCCCTCCCTCTCCCTTCCCCACAACCCCTCTCTCTCTAGCCCTCTCTAACTCTCTCACACTCCCTCCTACCACTCTCTCAAAACCTCCCATTCTCTCTCCATTCAACCCTCTGACTGCTTCCGTTTCGAACCAGTCCAACTCCCTCTTTTCAACTCTCTCTACCAACCACACACTCTCTCTCCGCTTCTCTCTCCCTCTCGAACCGCTCCCACTCTCTCCCTATCAGATCCCACAATCTTTCTCTCTTCCCAACGCCCCCTTCTCTCCACTCCACTCTGTCGCACATTCTCTCTCTCGATCACCACACATTCTCACTCTCCAGACCCTATCACTCTCTCCACCACACATCATCTCTCTACCCCTCCCATTGCCTCTCAATCTCACCAACGCCCTCCCACTCTGTCTTTCTGTCTCCCTCTCACTGTCTCTACACCCCTCTTCCACTCACTACCCCTGTCCTCCTCTCTCTACCGCTCTGTATCCCTCCCACTCTCTCTCTTACACCGTCCCATTCTTTCTCTCCATCGAACACATTCCCTCAGTTTCTCTACCGCCTCCCATTCTCTCCCTTTAATCCACTCCCACTTTCTCTCCCTCCTACTATCCCTCCCTCACTCCCCCACACCGTGTCTTTTTCTCTCTTTCCCCACTCTCTCAGATTTCCCCTCCAACTATCTCTGTCTTCCCGCTCGCACTCACTTTCACCCCGCACGTTCTTTCTGTCTAACCCCTCCTCTATCTACCCCACTCCCACTCTCTGTCTACTCCATTCCAGTCTGTCTCACTCTCCACTCCATCCCCTCTCATTCTCTACCATTCTCCTACTCTGTGTCTCTGACACCCACACATCCTCTCCCTCCCCTACCCTCCATGGTCTCTTTCCCTAAACACTCCCACTCTCGCACCCCATCCCATTCTTTCTGTCCACGTCACTCCCTCTCTGTCTTTACTGTTCTCCCACTCTGTACACTCTACTCCACTGCCTCTCTCTCTCTAAACCCCCTACGTTTTCTATCTCTAGCCTCTCCCATTCTCTGTCCCTTTACTCCTTCCCAATACCTCTCACACTATCCACCACACTCTAACTCTCTACCGTCCCCCAATCTCTCTCTACCCCACTCCCACATTCTCTCTCCCCCTCCCACACTCTCATTCTAAATCCTTCACATTCTGTCTCTCTTATAGCTCCTAGTATTTCACTCTCTTCACCACTACCCTCTCTCTCTACTCTACTCCCTCCCACTTTCTTTCTCTACCCCAACTACTCTCATTCTCCACCCCCTCACACTCACCCTAACACAACTCTCTCTCTACACCGCTCCCACTCTCTCTACCCCCTTACATTCCCTCACCGTCTGACCATCCCACTGTCGCTGTCTCTCTAAACCCCTCACACTCTCTCTTGCGTCCTCTCATCCACACTCCCTCTTCCCGGCTCCTACTCACAACCCCCTCCTCTTGTCTCTAACCCACTCTCTGTCTCTCCTTCTCCTTCATTTGCTCTAACTCTCCAACTCTTTCTCTCTCTCCCCCTCCCATTCTCTCTTGCTATCTAAAACACTCCCTACTCTCTCTACCTTCTCCCATTCTCTCGATTTACCCCACCCCCACTCTCTGTCTCTCTCCCACACTCTTTCCCTCACGCGCTCTCACATCCCTTTATATCACATCTCACTCTCTCACTCTTTGATCCCACTCCCTCTTTTTCTCTCTACCCCACTCTCTCTCTTTCTCTCTTCCACCACTCTGTCACTGCCTCTCCCACTCTCTGTCTTCCTCGCTCTCACTCTCTCTCTTCTCACCTCCGATTCACTCTGTCTACCCCTTCCCCCCTGTCCTGGCCTCTCATAATCTCTCTTTCTTTCTTCCCACTGCCATTCACACACACTCTCTTTTCTCTCCCTCCCTGTCTCTCTATTCCCATCCCACTACCTCTCATTCCTTTTGCATCCCAGCCTCTCTCTGTCTACCCTCGTACTCTCTTTTGTCCCTTCCTACTTACTCTCTCACTCTCCCCCTTCCAGTCTCTCTCTCCTCTCCTCGCACTCAATCTTTTTATCTTCCCCTTCCAACTGTCTCACTGTCTACCCCGTCATTCTCCTTAAATCTAGCACCACCTTCCCTCTCTGTCAACTTTTCCCACTCTGTCATCTCATCCCACATTCTCTCTCTCTTCCTGTCTTCCCCCCACTCATCCACACAGTCTCTCTAACCCCTACCTCTATCTCTCTAATCTCATCCAACTATATCTCTCCTATCACATCCCAGTCTCTCTCTGTCAACACAGCTCATACCCTCCCTCTCAGCCCCCATCCCTCTCCCTCGCTCTAGCCCCTCCCACTAACTCTGTCACTTTCCCTCTCTCTCTACCCCACTTGGTCTCGCTTTCTACCTCCTCCCACTCTCTCCATCTACTCCCTCCCACTCTATCTGCCCAACCTCTCTCTCACGCTAGGCTCTCCGATTCTCTCTTTCGATACTCATCTCTCTCTCTTTCTCTTCAGCCACTCCATCCCTATTTCTCTACTCCCCTCCCTCTAACTCTTTTTTCTGCTCCCACTCACGCTTTCTACCAACTACAACTATCTCTCCCTCATTGTCTCTTCTCCCTCTCACCTTTTCTGTCTCCATACCCTCCCTCTGCATCTCTCTCTACCCACCTCCCTCTCTCTTCCCATCACACTCTCTCTCCATCTTTCTCTCTCTACCTCCTTCCATTAACTCCCTCTCTCACACACATTCCTTCCCTCTCTCTATCACCTCCCATTCTCTCTGTCAAACACCTCCCACTCACTGTCTCCAGCAACCCAATCTGTACCTACCACACTCTGACTCTACCCCAATCCCAAAATTTGTCTCTTCCCCTTGGAGTCTCTCTCCCAGCCACACTCCCTCTCACTCTATCTCTATCACTCTCTTCCTGGAATATTTTCTCTACCGTTCGTCCAGTCTCTCTCTGCAACCTCCCAATCTCTCAAAACCCTCGCAATCTCTCTCTGTTCTCTTGCGCCTGTTCTTTCAATCTAACCCCCTTCCAGTCTCTCTCACTCCAGCCCCCCACTCGCGCTCCAAACTGTCACTCTCTCTTGCTACCCCATTCTGTCTCTCTAGCCCACGCCTACAATCACTCTACCCCGTTCCACTCCCTACCTTTGCCACACTCCCTCCCACTCTGCCTCTGTCGCTCTATGAGAAAATTCTGAAGAAGGGCTCATTCCCGAAACGTCGATTCTCCTATTCCTTGGATGCTGCCTGACCTGCTGCGCTTTTCCAGCAACACATTTTCGGCTCTATCTCTCTCCCGCTAACTGTCTCTCTGAGCGTCTCCCAATCTCTCTCTACCCATCTCGAACGCCAAAAATCGTTTTGGCTCTCAACACCACCCCCCTCACACTCTTCAGCCCCCACTCCTCTGTCTGCACATCCCCCCTCTATTTGTCACCCTTCCACTGTGTCACTCACACTCACACTGTCTCTCTAAAAACTTCCCATTTGCTTTCGACTCCATACGTTATCTCTACTACACTCCATATCTCTCAATATCACTCTCTCTAACCCCTCTCTCCCTCTAGAGCCCCACACTCCATCTCGCTCTACCGCCTCCCACTATCTTTCGTTCTCTTCCCCTCCCACTCTCTCCCTCTCGCTCTTCACCATACCTCTTTCTCTGTACCCCACTCCCTCTCTCTCTTTCTTTCCCTTCAAATGATCTCCCTCTACCCCACTCCTGCACTCTCTCTTTCACTTCACACTCGCTCTCTTCCGATCCCACACTCTATCTGTCTCTTGAGCTCATACGCTGTCTCTTCACCCCTACAAAACTGTGTCGAAGAAAACGCCTCGGTCTCTCTCTCTCTCCCCTTCCATCTCTCTCTTTGACTACATCCCCCCCCCGACTCAGTCTCTCTCTGTACATCGAATCTTATCTCTCTCTCATATCCCGCCATCCCTCTCTCTCTCTACCACCTCCCCTCCCACCCTCTGCTTCTAAAACCTACAACACTCTCTCTCTTCTCTCCGCTTTCTCTCTTCCCCTCACGCAGTCTCTCTGTCTCTACTCCGTCCCACTCTCTTTACCCTCCTGCTGCTCTCTCTCCCACCTCCCCTTTCTCTTCCGCATCCCCCTCTCGCAGTTTACCCAACTTCCCCTACCCATCCCTCTCTCTCCCTCCTCCATTCCCTCTCTATCACACACTCTACATCCGACTGTCCCCGTCCGACTATCTTTCTTTCCCATCCCACTCTCTCTCCCGACTGCATCTCTCTTTCATTCTCTCTTCTCCCTCCCACTATCTTTCTCTCTCTTCCCCTCCCACTATCTCCCTCTCTTTCTTCACCATCCCTTTTTCTCTGTACCACACTCTCTTTCTCTCTTTCTCTCCCCCACAAACGATCTCTTCCTCGACCCCACTCCTGTTCTCTCTCTTTCTCTCTCCACCATCTCTCCCTTCCGATCTCACTCTCTATCTGTCGATCGAGCTCACAATGCTGTATCTTCTCCGGGTCTTTCCCTCTGCATCACTCTTTCTACCCACTTCCCTCTCTCTACCCGACTCACTCTATCTTTCTCTCTTCCCACTCCCATTCTCTCCCACTCCCTCTCTCTCTATCGCTTCCCTCTCTCTCTGTCATTCCCTCCTTCTCTCTCTCTCTCTTATGCCTCTCACTCTCTCTTTCAAACCTCTCCCACTCATTGTCTTCACATCCCAATCTCGACCCGCTCTCTCTATCCCCTCGCGCAGTCTCTCCCCTTTCCTCTCTATCTACACCTATCTCCGTCTCTACACCAATCCCACCGTCTCTAAGCCCTTGCACTCTCCCTCTCTGCCGCACTCCCGCCCAGTCTCACTATCTCTCTCTACCCCCGAAATCCCTCTCTACCTCTCTTCCACACCCTCTCTACCGGTCTCGTAATCTCTGTCGACAATGCTCCAACACTCTACCGCTGTCCAAATCTCTCTGTCTCGACATACACTCACACTCTCTCTCCCTTGCATTCTCTCTCTGTCCACCCCTCCCACTCTCTATCTAAAGCCCTTCCGACTCTCTCTCTCTACCACCTGCCACTGTCTCTCTCAAAACTATCTCATTCACTCTCTCCACCCTTCCCCTCTCTCTTTCCCACTCCCTCTCTCTGTCTCTCGCTACCCCCTCGCGTCGTCTCTCCCCTACCCAAATCTATCAAACCCATTCTCCCTCCCTACCACAATCTCGCTCTCTCTCCCTTATCCTCTTACGTACCCTCTCTACCTCTCTGCCATACTCCCTCCCACTTTTTCTCTCTCTCGACTGACGAACTCTCTCTGCACCACTCTCTCACTCTCTCTCTCTACAACCCACCATCTGTATCTCTCTACCACCCTCACATTTTCTCTCTGTCTACTCTCTCACACACACTGTGTAAATCCCTCCAAGTCTCACACTCCCTACCTCCTCCCACTCACTCTCTCCACCTTCCCACTGGCGACCTCTCCCACTCTCTCTCTACCCCAATCCCACTCTCTCTCTACCACTTTCCAATCTCTCTGTCTGTCACACTCCCTCCCAATCTGTCTCTCTCGCTCTAACCCTGAATTCTATTTGCCTCTCTCCCAATCTCTATCTCTCCCCCTCTCCCACTCTCTCCCTCTATCCCTATCCATGCTAAAACCTCCCATTCTTTCTATGTCTACCCCCTCCCACTGTCTCTCTGTACATCCCTCCCACTCCTTCTCGCTGTACACACTCCCACTCTCTCTCTTACCATTCCACTCTTTCCATCACCTTTCAATTCTGTCTCTAAACCACTCTGTACTCCCATTCTCATTCTACCCCCTACCACTATCTCTCTCCACGCCACTCTCTCTTTCTCTTTTCCACTCGCACTCACTCCGTCACAATCCACCCACTCTCTCTCTAGCGAACTCCCTCTCTCTTTCTCTGTTCTCCCTCCCATTCTCTCTGTACTCTCTCCTTCTGTCTCTACCCTTTCTAATTCATTACCTGTCTCTCTCTATCTTACTCCTCCCAATCTCACGCGACACCCTACCTCTCTCTCGCTACCCCTCCCACTTTTTCTGCACTCCCATCCGACTCTATCCCTCCAACTGTCTCCCTCTGCAATCTCTCTCTCTCTATATATATCTACACCACTCCCTCCCCCTCTGTCTACCCCCTGTCCCTCTCTCTGTTCTCCCTCCCATCTCTGTACCCCCTCCCTCTCTATCCTTCTCTCATGCGACACCCTTTCTACCCCTTCCAGCTCTCTGTTGTCCACTCTAACCTCACTATCCCACTTCAGCTCTCTCGTATAAACAATTACTGCAGGTGCTGAAAACTACATTCTGGATTAGTGCTGCTGGAAAAGCATAGGAGCAGCAGGCAGCATCCGAGGAGCAGTAAAATCGACGTTTCGGGCAAAAGCCCTTCATCAGGAATACAGGCAGAGAGCCTGAAGCGTGGAGAGATAAGTGAGAGGAGGGTGGGTTCGGGGACAAAATAGGCGGGTGGGGGAAGGGGATGAAGGTGATAGATCGGGGGGGGGGGAGGAGGGATGGATTGGATAGGTGGACAAGAAGAAAGGCTGATAGGATCGGTCATGGGGACAGTGCTGAGCTGGAAGTTGGGAACTGCAGTGAGGTGGGGGAAAGGGAAATGAGGAAACTGTTGAAGTCCCCATTGATGCCCTGAGGTTGAAGTGTTCCGAGGCAGAAGATGAGGCGTTCTTCCTCCTTGCATCAGGTGGTGAGGAAGCGGCAGTGAAGGAGGCCCAGGACCCCCATTTCCTCTGCAAAGTGGGAGGGAGAATTGAAATGTTGGGCCACAGGGCAGTGTGGTTGATTGGTGCGGGTATCCCAGAGATGTTCCCTGAAGCGTTCTGCTAGGAGGCGTCCAGTCTCCCCAATGTAGAGGAGACCGCATCGGGAGCAACGGATATAATAAATGATATTGGTGGATGTGCAGGTAAACCTTTAATGGCTGTGGAAGGCTCCTTTCGGGCCTTGGATGGAGGTGATGGAGGAGGTGTGGCCGCAGGTTTTGCAATTCCTGCGGTGGCAGGGGAAGGTGCCGGGATGAGAGGGTGGTTTGAAGGGGGGCGTGGTCCTGACCAGGTAGTCACGGAGGGAACGGTCTTTGCGGAAGGCGGAAAGGGATGGGGAGGGAAATATATCCCTTGTGATGGGGTCCGTTTGGAGGTGGCAGAAATGTCGGAAGTAGATCTGGTTTATGCGAAGGTTGGTAGTGTGGACGGTGAGCACCAGGGGCGTTCTGTCCTTGTTACTTCAGCTCTCTGTCTCTTTCTCTCTTCTCCCACTCTCTCCCTTCCTCTCACACTCTTCCTTTCTACTGTGTTTGCACTCACTCCCTCTACACCCACACACTCTCTCTCTCTCTGCTCCCCATTTCTCTCTTCCCCTATCACACAGTCTATCTCTCTCTACGCCGTCCCAATCTCTCCATCCTCCTTCAGCACTCTCTCCCATATCACCCTTTCTCGGCACCCTCATCATATTTCTGTTCACCCCACTCCCCCTCACCACTCATCCCTCCCACTCCCTACACCCCTTCCACTTTCTCTCACTCACCCTGTCTCCGCCCCACCCCCTTTCTCTATCTTCCCCCTCCGACTATCTGTCTGGTCCCCTCTCACTCTCTCTCTGCCGACACCAGCATAGAACATAGATAGAACATAGAACAATACAGCACAGAACAGGCCCTTCGGCCCACGATGTTGTGCCGAACTTCTATCCTAGATTAAGCACCCATCCATGTACCTATCCAAATGCCGCTTAAAGGTCGCCAATGAATCTGACTCTACCACTCCCACGGGCAGCGCATTCCATGCCCCCACCACTCTCTGGGTAAAGAATCCACCCCTGACATCTCCCCTATACCTTCCACCCTTCACCTTAAATTTATGTCCCCTTGTAACACTCTGTTGTACCCGGGGAAAAAAGTTTCTGACTGTCTACTCTATCTATTCCTCTGATCATCTTATAACCCTCTATCAAGTCACCCCTCATCCTTCGCCGTTCCAACGAGAAAAGGCCGAGAACTCTCAACCTATCCACGTACGACCTACTCTCCATTCCAGGCAACATCCTGGTAAATCTTCTCTGCACCCTCTCCAAAGCTTCCACATCTTTCCTAAAGTGAGGCGACCAGAACTGCACACAGTACTCCAAATGTGGCCTAACCAAAGTCCTGTACAGCTGCAACATCACTTCACGACTCTTGAATTCAATCCCTCTGCTAATGAACGATAATACACCATAGGCCTTCTTACAAACTCTATCCACCTGAGTGGCAACCTTCAAAGATCTATGTACATAGACCCCAAGATCCCTCTGTTCCTCCACCTGACCAAGAACCCTACCATTAACCCTGTATTCCGCATTCTTATTTGTTCTTCCAAAATGGACAACCTCACACTTGGCAGGGTTGAACTCCATCTGCCACTCCTCAGCCCAGCTCTGCATCATATCTAAGTCCCTCTGCAGCCGACAAATGCCCTCCTCACTGTCCACAACTCCACCAATCTTCGTATCGTCTGCAAATTTACTGACCCACCCTTCGACTCCCTCATCTAAGTCATTAATAAAAATTACAAACAGCAGAGGACCCAGAACTGTTCCCTGCAGAACTCCACTTGTAACTGGACTCCATGCTGAATATTTACCATCTACCACCACTCTCTGACTTCGACCGGTTAGCCAGTTTTCTATCCAATTGGCCAAATTTCCCTCTATCCCATGCCTCCTGACTTTCCGCATAAGCCTACCATGGGGAACCTTATCAAATGCCTTACTAAAATCCATGTACACTACATCCACTGCTCTACCCTCATCCACATGCTTGGTCACCTCCTCGAAGAATTCAATAAGACTTGTAAGGCAAGACCTACCCTTCACAAATCCGTGCTGGCTGTCCCTACTCAAGCAGTGTCTTTCCAGATACTCGTAAATCCTATCCCTCAGTACCCTTTCCATTACTTTGCCTACCACAGAAGTAAGACTAACTGGCCTGTAATTCCCGGGGTTATCCCTATTCCCTTTTTTGAACAGGGGCACAACATTCGCTACTCTCCAGTCCCCTGGTACCACCCCAGTTGCCAGTGAAGACGAGAAGATCATTGCCAACGGTACTGCAATTTCCTCTCTTGCTTCCCACATAATCCTAGGATATATCCCGTCAGGCCCGGGGGACCTGTCTATCCTCAAGTTGTTCAAAATGTCCAACACATCTTCCTTCCTAACAGGTATCTCTTCTAGCTTATCAGTCCGTTTCACACTCTCCTCTTCAACAATACGGTCCCTCTCGTTCGTAAATACTGAAGAGAAGTACTTGTTCAAGACCTCTCCTATCTCTTCCGACTCAATACACAGTATCCCACCACTGTCCTTGATCGGACCTCCCCTCGTTCTCGTCATTCTCAGGTTTCTCACATACGCATAGAATGCCTTGGGGTTATCCTTGATCCTATCCGCCAGGGATTTTTCATGCCCTCTCTTAGCTCTCCTAATCCCTTTCTTCAGGTCCCTTCTGGCTATCCTGTATCCCTCCACTGCTCTGTCTGAACCTTGTTTCCTCAACCTTATGTAAGCCTCCTTCTTCCTCTTTACTAGACATTCAACCTCCCTCGTCAACCAAGGCTCCCTCACACGACCATTTCTTTCCTGCCTGATAGGTACATACATATCAAGGACACGTCGTATCTGCTCCCTGAAAAAGTTCCACATTTCCACCACATCCTTCCCTGACAGCCTATGCTCCCAACGTATGCTCCTCAAATCCTGTCTTACAGCATCGTAATTTCCCTTCCCCCAATTGTAAAAACTTCCTTGTTGTGCGCATCTATCTCTCTCCATAACCAAGGTGAAAGTCACTATCTTTCATTCTCTCTTCTCCCTCCGACTATGTCTGTCGCCAATCCTTCCCTCTGCATCGTTCTCTACCCACCTTCCTCTCTCTCTACCCCGCCCACTCTCTATCTTTCTCTCTTCCACCTGACACTCTCTCTTTCCTCCCCATCTCTACCTCCTCCCACTCTTTCTCTGCCCCTCTCACTCTATCTGCGCACCATTCTCTCACGATAGCCCCTCCTACTCTCACTTTCTAACATCATCTTTCTCTCTGTCTCCAGTCCCTCCCTCTCTCCCTCATCCCCCCACTATCTCTCTTCCTTCGCTCCCACTCTCGCTCTCTACCAACTCCAACTGTCTCTCCCTCTTTGTCTTTCACCCTACCACTCTGTCTGTCTCAATTCCCTCCCTCTACATCTCTTTTCACCCACTAACCTCTCTCTTCCCATCCCGCTCTCTCTCCATCCCTCTGTATCTCATCCCATTAACTCTCTCTCTCATTCCCTCCCCTCTCTCTCTCTACCATTTCCCACACTCTCTGTCAAACACCTCCCACTCACTGTCTCCAGCAACCCATTCTGTAGCTGACCCCCTCTCTCTCATTACCCCAATCCCACACTCTCTCTCTTCCCCTTGGAGTCTCTCACTCGCTGCCACGCTCCCTCCCACTCTGTCTCTCTCTCTCTACCTCGAACTTTATCTCTACCGCTCTCCCACTCTCTCTCTCACGCCCACCCAATCTCTCTACCCACTCGTAATCTATCGCTGTCTACCCACTCCTATTCGCTCCCTCTAAACGCCCTCCACACTCTCTCTACACCCCTCCACTCGCGCTTTCCAAACGACTCCCACTCTCTTGCTACCCCATTCCTTCTCTCTACCCCACCCCTACACTCTCTCTACTCTGTTCCACTCTCTATCTTTTCAACACTCCCTCCCACTCTGCCTCTATCTCTCTGCCCCGAACTGTCTCACTGTACGTCTCCCAATCTCTCTCTACCCATCTCTAAAGCTACCATTCTTTTTGGCTCTCACCCCTCCCAGTATCTCTATCTGTCTCCACCCCCACTCCTCTGTCTGCATATTTTCCACTCTATCTCTCATCCTCCCAGTCTCTCTGTCACACTCCCACTGTCTCTCCAAAGCCTTCCCATTCCCTTTCGACCCCATAGTCTATCACTACTGCACTCCATATCACTCCATTTCTCTCTCTCTCTAACCCCCCTCTCTCCCTCGAATCCACCCTCGCTCTCTCTCTACCGCCTCCCAGTATCTTTCTCCCTCTCCCCTTCCCACTCTCTCCCTCTCTTTCTTCACCATCCCTCTTTCTCTGTACTGCACTCCTTCTCTCTCTTTCTCTCCCCCACAAGCGATCGATCTTTCTACCCCACTCCTGCTTTCTCTCGTTTTCTCTCCACCCCTCTCTGTCTCCCGATCCCACTCTCCATCTGTCTACCGAGCTCACACGCTGTCTTTTCTCCCCTACAACACATTCGAGGAAACCGCCTTGGTCTCTCTCTCTCTCTCTCTCTTCCCTTCCATCTCTCTCTTTGATTGCTTCCCCCACTCAGTCTCTCTCTACATCGAATCTTATCTCTCTCTCTCTTATCCTTCCTTCCCTCTGTCTCTCTATCCCCTCCCACGCTCTCCTTCTAACCCCTCCTACACTCTCTCCCCGCTCCCCTTTCTCTCTTCCCCACACGCAGTCTCTCTCTCTATTCTGTCCCACACTCTACTCTCCTGCTGCTCTCTCTCCCACCTCCCCTTTCTCTACCCCTCTCCCTCTCAGTTTACTCTACTTCCCTATCCCTCTCTCTCCCTAATCCCCTCTCTCTCTCAAACACACTCTTTATCCCCCCCTTTCCCTTTGTCTATTTACCCCCTCAGTCTATCTTTCTGTTCCCGTCCCACTCTCTCGACCGACTCCATCTCCCACTTTCATTCTCTTTTCACCCTCCCACTCTATCTGTCTCGATTCCTTCCCACTGCACCTCTCTTTCTCCCACCTCTCTCTCTCTATCCCGCCCACTCTCTCTCTTTCTCTCTTCTCCCTCCCATTCTCTCTCCCCTCCCTCTCACTCTCCCTCCTCCCTATATATCTCTGTCATTCCCTCCTTCTCTCTCTGACGCCTTCCACTCTCTCTCAAACCTATCCCACCCACTGTCTCCATAGTTCCACTCTCGACCCCACTCTCTCTCTCTCTTACCCCTCGCGCATTCTCTCCACTTCCCTCTCTATCGACACAACTTTCCCTCTCTAAACCAATCCTACTTTCACTACTCCTTTGCAATCTCCCTCTCTGCCACACTCCCTCCCACCCTTTCTCTCTGTACCCCGAACTCCATCTCTACTTCTCTACTCCACATACTCTCCACCGCTCTTCTTATCTCTGTCTACATCGCTCACACACTCTCTATCGTTCTCCAATCTCTCTCTCTACACACACACATACTCCCTCCCTTGAATTCTGTCTCTGTCCACTCCTCCCACTCTCTCTAATCCCCTTCTGACTCTCTATCTACCAGCTGTCACTGTCTCTCTCACAACTATCTCAGTCACTCTCTCCACCCTTCCCCTATCTCTCTATCCCACTCTCTCTCTCGCTGCCCAAATCTATCAAACACTTTCACCGTCTCTACCACAATCCCGCTCTCTCTCTCCCTACCCTCTTACACTCTACCTCTCTACCACACTACCTCCCACTCTTTCTCTCTCTCTACTCCCGAACTCTCTCTTCACCACTCTTCCAAACTCTCTCTCTACTTTCCTCCCTAAGTCTCTGTACAGCCCTCGCATTTTCTCTCTGTCTACTCCCTCACACACACTCTCTCGAAACCTCTCCAAGTCTCACTCTCACTACCCCGTCCCACTGACGCTCTCCACCCTCCCATTACTAGCTAGGACACCCTTCCTCACTACCCCACTCCCACTCTCTCTCTACCACCTTCCACTCACTCTAGCACGTTCCACTCTCTCTGTCACACTCCCTCCCAATCAGTCTCTCTCTCTCTCTATCCCTGAACTCTATCTACCTCTACTCCAATTTCTCTCCCTCCCCCTCCCACTCTCTCCCTCTACCAATCTCCACTCTCCAACCTCCCACTCTTTCTATGTCTACCCTCCCACAATCTCTCTGTACATCAGTCCCACTCCTTCTCTCTGCACCCTCCCACTCTCTCTCTCTTACCGTCCCACTCTTCCTATCACCTTCCAACTCTGTCTCACTCTCATTCTCTTCCTACCCCATACCCCTACCTCTCTCCACTCCACTCCCTCCGTCTATTTCTCTTGTCCACTCGCACTCGCTCCCTCATTTTCCACCCACTTTCTCTCTAGCGAAATCCTTCTTTCTTTCTTCTCCCTCCCATTCTCTCTTCTCTCTCCATTTGTTTCTACCCTTTCCCATTCTCTCTTTCCCTTCCTCTCTCTTTGGTACTCCTTCTACTGTCTATGTCTACCCTCTCACTCACCACCCCATCCCTCCCTTTCTCACTACTCCTCCCACTATCTCTCACTACTCCTCCCACAATTTTTCTCCTCCCATCCGACTCTGTCCCTCCAAATGTCTCTCTGCACCCCCCTCTCTCTCTATATATATATCTAACCCACTCCCTCCCCTAACACTATCCCTCTCTCTGTACTCCCTCCTCCTTCTCTCCTTGCGACCCCCTTTCTTCCAACTCAAATTCTCTGTATTCCCCTCTCAGCTCAATACCCCACTTCCGCTCTCTGTCTCTTTCTCTCTTCCCCATTCTCTGTCTTCCCCTCACACTCTGTCTGTCTTCTGTGTTTGCACTCAGTCTCTCTACACCCCCACACTCTGTCTAACCCCACTGTATCTCTATCTCCTCTCCCTCTCGCTACTCCCTTCCCACTATCTATCTCTCTACTTCCCTCTATCTCTCTCTCTTTCTTCCCCATACCACTCGCTCTCTACCCCACTCCATCTCTCTATCTTTCTGTCTAACCCAGTCCCTCTCTCTCTTTCTCTTAATCCACCACACGCTCTCTTTTCCCTTCCCACTGTCTCTGTCAACCGATCTCGCTCTCTCACTTCTCCCCTCCAAAACTGTGGCTCTCTAAATTCTTCCCCCTCTCTTTCACCAGCTGTTTATCCCTCTACCCAGAATCCAGTCTCTCTCTTTAGACCCTCTCTCTGTCGATCTCGCAACACTTTCCCACTCTCTCTATGTCCCACTCTCTTTCTCTCTCTAAACCCTCCCACTGTCTATCTGTCTGCTCCCTTTTCTCTCTTCCCCATTCCCACTCTCTCTCTACACCCTCCCACACTTTCTACCAACGTGCATCTCTATCTCTCCACCCCACTCCCTCTCTCTTTCTATCCCCTCCGTCTACCTCTTTATCTTCCCATCCAACACTCTCGATATCCACTTCATCTCTATCTCCCTCGTTCTCTTTCTCCCCCCAACTCTGGCTTTCTCTATTGACTCCCTCTGCATCTCTCCCTACCAACCTCCCTCTCTCCCTTTTCCGCTCCCACTCTTTCTCTCTATATCTCTGTTGCCTCCCACTCTCTTCCTCTCTCACCCCTCCCTCTCTTTCTAAACCCGTCCGTCTCTGTCTACCATCTCTCATACTCTGTCTCTCAAACGTCTCCCACTCTCTCTCGTCACCCTCCCCTTCTCCACCGCACTCCCTCTCTACCCCCGTACAATCTCTCCACCGTCCCTCTCGAAATACCGCACACTCTCTCTGTACTCCAATCCCACTCTCTCACTCTGCCCCATTGCACTCTCTCTCTGCCACACTCCCTCCCACTCTCTCTCGCTGTAGCCCTCCCATTGGCTCTTTCTACCTCGCTCCAACTCTCTCTCTTTATTTTCTCCCACTCGCTCTCTCTACATCCACCCCCTCTCTCTATAACCCCTCGCATTATCCCCTGCCTCCCCCTCTCTAAACCCCTTCAACTTCAACTCTCTTTATCCCCCCCCACTCACTCTCTCCGCCCTTCTCTACTCCATCTACCCCACTCTCTCTGTCGCTACCCCACTCCCACTCTCTCTACCTCTTCCACTCTCTGACTTCCACATCTCCTCCGACTCTGCCTCTCTCTCTCTAGCCCCGAACTCTACCTCTACTTCTCTCTCACACTCTCTCTGTCAACTAAGCTCGCACCCTCTCTCTGTCACTCCCCTCCAACATCGTGTCACTCTAACCCCCATCCACTCTCTCTTCCCCTCCTCTGCCACTTTTTTCCTTCACCCTCCCATTCAAAGTCTCTCTACCCCGTCTCTCTCGCTACCCCGTCTCTCTCTCTAGCCCTTTCTTATCTCTGTATCTCGACCCACTCCCACTCTCTCTCTGTCCCACTCCCTCTCCCTCTAAGCCCTCCCACACTCTCTTTCTAATCCGTGATACTCTCTCTCCGCTCCCCATTTCCTTCTTTCCAACTCCCACTCTCTCTTTACGCTCCACTCTCCCTACCCTCCTCCCGCTCTCTCTCCCACCTCCACCCAATCTCTTCCCTCTCCCACTATCTCTCTCCCGCATTCTTCCTCTTCCTGTCATCGCTCTCTCTCCCTACCCCATCCCACACTTTGACATTTCCACTATCTCCATCACAATTCCTCTCTTTTTCTCCCCTCTCCGACTATCTATCTCTCTTCCCCAAATGGCTTTCCACCCACTCCAACACTCTCCCTCGTTCTCTCTTCTCCATCCCACTCTGTCACCAACCCCTCCCTCTACATTTCACTCTAACCAACGCCAACTCTCTCTCTCTCTCCCCCCCCTCCATCTCTAACACCACCCACCATCTCTCTGTCAGCCCCTCCCACAATCAACCTCCTCCCACTCTCTTTCAATCCCCTCCCCTCTCTCTACCCCCTCGCACAGTCTGTCCCCTCCTCCCTCTGTAACTAGATCACTCTCGCTCTCTACCCCAATCCCAAACTTTCTCTATGTTCTTGCACACTCTTTCTGCCACATTCCCTCCCACACTGTCTCTCACTAGCACCGAACACTCTCTCTCTCTACCTCTCTCTCCACACCCTTCCCAAAATCCTCTCTCTACCCCCTTGCATTCTTCAATTTTTCAACGATCCTCCTACTTTCTCTCTCTCTATGCCCCTTCCACTTTCTCTCTCACATTCTCCCACTCACTGTCTTCACCTTCCCACTCTCGACCTACTCCACTCTCTCCCTCGACCCCACTCCCAATCTCTCCATACCGCCTTGCAATTTTTCTCTGCCACACTCCCTCTCACTCTGTCTCTATCTCTATCTTTCTACTCCCAACTCACTTTACCTCTCTCCAACCCACTCCCTCTACCTCTCCCGCTCTCTCTACTCCTCCTCACTGTCTCAACACCCACTATTTTTCTCTCTACGCCCTCCCACTAAGTCTCTCCCTCTACACCCCTGCCACTCCCTCTCTCTCGACTATATCACACTCTATCTCTCACGTTCCCACCATCTCTGACACACTTCCACTCTGTCAATGACACGCTCCCATTCTCTTTCTACCACCTAACATTATCTCTCTCTCTCCACTCCACTCCCTCCCTCTCTCTTTCTCTCTTCCACTTCCACTCATTCGCTTTCAACCCAAGCAGTTTCACTAGCGCACTCCCTCTCTCTCTGTCTTCCCCTCGAACCCGTGCTCTTTGCCCTCCCACTCTCTCTCTACCCCCTCCCTCTCTGTTCCCCCACACATTCTCTCACTCGGGTCCTCTCTCACTTTCTCACTCTATCCCCCTCCGACTCTCCATATCGACCCCACTCTCGCTCTTCCCCTCTCACTCTCGCTCTACCCCCTCATTCTCTCTCTCTAACTCCCCCACACTTTAACTCTGTACACCCCCACTCTCCCTCGCTCTCTACCTCCCTCCCACTCTCTCTCTCACCTCTCTATCTACCCCAATCCTACTCTTTCTTCCACTTCCACTCGCTCTCTATAATCCCTACTCACTCAACCTGCTCCCATTACCTTTCTCTACCGCATGCTCTCTCGTTCACCCTGCACCAATTCATTTCTCTCTCCTTCCGTGTTCCCCACTGCCTCTCTTCCCTCACATTCTTTCTCATGACATTCCCCCTCTCCCTCCCTCTCTCTTACCCCCACTCATTCTCTTCCCCTCCCTACCTCTTCCTCTTTCCACCCCGCTTGCACTCTCTCCCTCTTCTCATTTCCTACACTCTCTCCCTCCTCTCCCACACTTTCTCTACCCCTCCCCCTCTCTCCCCCTCCCTCTCTCTCTGGCTCTAATCCCCTCACACTACATTTCTCTATCATCTTCGAAACTCGCTCTACCCTCCTGCCCCTCGCTCTCTAGCCCACTCCCTCCATCTATTTCTCTCTCTCTACCAATGTCCCACACTATCTCTTTCTCAATTGCCCTCTCGCTTTCTCTCTATTCTCTCCGGCTCTCTCTTCAACCAATCACTCGCTCTCTCTCTCTCCTCTTTCTCACGATGTCTCCTTTTCTATCTCCTCCATCTCCCGTCTTTACCTCCTTCCCTTTCACTCTTTTCCTTCCCCATCCCTTTTACTCTCACTCTACCCCACTCCCTCTCTCGCTCTCTCACCCTCCCATTCTCTGTCTTGCATTCTCCTGTCTCTCTTCCACACTTGAACTCTCTTTATACACGCCTTCCACTGTCTATGCACTCCGACTCCCTCTACCCCTTCCAATCTGTTTCTCCTACACCCCTCTTTCTCTACTCCCCTCCCACTCCCTCTCCCCTCCTCCGCTCTCTACCCTACGACCTCTCTCTCTACGCCCCTCCCAAACTCTCCCTTTCCTCCACACCCTCTTCATCTCTCTCTACACCCTTTCCTACTCTGTCTCTACCTTCCTGCCACTGTCTTTCTCTCTCAACACTTCCAACTCTGTCTCTCTCTATCTCTCTCCCTCTCTCTGTCCCCTCCGATTCTCTCTCTACCGCTCTCCCTTTTTCTCTCTCTCTCACTCCCTCACACACTTTCTCTACCAGCTCCCACTATCTCTCTCGCTCTTCCACACTCCCTCTTTTCCTCTTTCTCTCTACCCATTTCTTCCCCCTCCGACATTGTCAATTCCACTTCTACTCTCACTCTGTCTATCCGCTCCGACTGTCTCTCTTTTCTGCCCTCCCTTTCTCTCTCGACCACATCCCAGTGCCTCAATCACTAAACCCTCCCATTCTCTCTCTATAACCCCTGCCACTCTCACTCGACAAACCCACTATGCCACAATTTCCCTCTCCACACTACTCCCCTTCTCACGAATCTGCTCCCACTCTCGTCCTCTTAACCCTCGAATACCTCTCTCCTTCTCTCTCAATTGCACTCCCCCTCTTTCTCTCTTTCTCTCTTCTCTCCTCCCACTCATGGTCTCTCACGCCACACTCTCTTTTCTCACCTAACCCCTCCGTCTCTTACTGTCCTCACCGCTTCCCACGCTCTCTCTTTTAAACGCATCTCTCCCTCTCTCTACCCCTCTTACTCTCACTCTGTCTCCCATCTCTATCTTACTAGCCACTCCCACTCTAACCCCTCCCACACTCTCTCTACTCATCCCCAAATCTCTCAATGCGCCTCTCCCTCTCTTCACCAGTTCCATTCTCTCTCAATACCTCTTCGACTTTCTCTCTTCCTCACTCCCTCCCAGTCTCTCTGTCTGCACTCAGACTCTCTCTCTACTCCTCACCCCCTCTCCCTCGGCGCTTTTTTCATTCTTTTTCTCTGCGCCCTGCCACA
This sequence comes from Chiloscyllium punctatum, assembly GCF_047496795.1. Lineage (NCBI taxonomy): Eukaryota > Metazoa > Chordata > Chondrichthyes > Orectolobiformes > Hemiscylliidae > Chiloscyllium > Chiloscyllium punctatum. Next base: position 53,143,240 of record NC_092789.1, on the reverse strand, counting down.
CTCTGTCTACCTGCTCGTATTCTCTCTCTACCTCCTCGCACTCCCTCTTCCCATACCATCAACAGCCTTCCTTTCTCTCTAACCCACTTCTCTCTGAATAGCCCCGATCCCATTCTTTCTCACTTTACCTACTTAATTCTTTGCTTCTCTAAACCATGTCTCACTCGCTCTCTACACCATTCCACTCTGGCTCTCTACACCACTCCATCCCTCTCTCTCTCTCATTCTCACTCTCTCTGCCACAAGCTCTCTCTATCCCCTCTCACTCTCTCTCCCACTTCCATTCTCTCTCTACCTCTTCGACACTCTCTCTTCCACACTCCCTCCCAATCTCTGTATCTGCACTCAGACTGTCTCTCTACTCCTCTCCCCCTCTCCCTCTATGCTTCTTTCTTACTCTTTCTCTACGCCCTCCAACACTCGCTCTACCCCTTCAAGTATCTCTCTTTCTCTCTCTGCCTATTCCTACTGTCTGTCTCTCATGACCTCTATCTAACTCGCACTCTCTGCCTCTCTTTCTGTTTACTCCACTCCCCCTCTGCACCCTGCTTCCTCTCTCTCTCATTCTCTCTCTCCCGCCCACCCTATATAACGCACACTCTCTCCCTTCTCTTTCCTTCTCCATCTGACCGAGAGAAAGGGGAGAAGTGGAGAGGCCGGGTAGGGATGAGAGGATAGAAATATTTGGGAATGGCATAGGAGAAGGGAGACGATGGGGTAGGGACAGAAAGGCGGGAGGTAGACAGAGACAGCAGGAGAGTGAGACAGAAAGGAAGAGAGAGAGAGAAGATTAGAGGCGGGTGGAGAAACTGTGAGGTGTGTGAGATAAAGGTAAAGGGATGGGTGAAGACAGCCAGTGAAAGGGAAAGGAGGAAAGAAAGCAAGAGTGTGCAGAGGGAGAGGGAGAGAAATGAGAGGAAAGAGAAGGGAGAGGAAGTGGAAACAGAGTGCAAGAGAGGGCGTGAGCGGGGAGGGGCGCACCAAGTATGTAGATAGAGAGACAGATGTGCTTCAGTGGAGATGGGGGTAACAGAGTAGAGATGAATACTGCTGAAAGCCACTTCGGAATGGGGGGGACCCAGTGGTGAAAGCAAGGATGGTGTCAGTTCCACCTAACCTCTGAGCTCAGGCCTCAGTTTTCTCTTAATCCCTGAGGACTATGACTTGAGGCTGAGTCTGTCTCAATCCAATTCAGTTTGTTCAACACAAAGACAAACAGCAATATCGTTTTCCCTGCTGCTCTGCACTTTTTAATGAACATTTTTCTTGTTTACAAATTGAAGTGGCCGATACAGTCAGTGGGGTGTTGCCTTTTCCCACTGGTCGCTGTGCAGTGAGAAACATTGAACAGCGTCTGTGAACAACCTACACCTACGTCCACAACCATGAGATAAGGATGGATAAACCAATGTTACCCTCAATCTGTTACCACAGGGACAATCGGCTTCATCCCTGAAACATTGAACTGAAATGACAAAAATGAGGCCGGATTGATGAATGAATGCATATGATTGATTGATGAATTTGGGTAAAGGGATAATTCATCACATTCTTCAGCTGCTGTCTGAACTTAGTCTGGGTCACCGCATAAATCACGGTGTTTGTGCAGCAGCTGAGGAGCTGCAGCATGAATCCCAATTCTTGCACAAAGTAAGGGAGATACACAGACTTATACCCAATACTATACATCCGTTTCCCTATTGAATACAGCATTATCGTTGACCATAACAGGATGAAATTAGCCGAGATCACAAACAGTAAAATGATGGACTTTTTCCTGATTCTCATTTCTGTGTCAGACTGAGCGTCCCCAATGGTGTGAGCGCGGAGTCTCCTACGGGCCCTGCTGGTCACTAAAATGTGTCTGACAGTGAAAACATTGAACAGAAGAATAAGGGGAAATGGGAGAGCTGGGGTTAGAATGTGATGGAGGAACTCGATTGACGTCCAGACACGGGAGGTTCCAACACCATCTGCTGCATAACAAAACGACGGGTAGTTCATCAGCCCATACCGAGCTGAGAGCATAAAACACCAGAAAATGTTTTTTAAACAGCTTAAAACAGTCACTGTTCCCAGAACCACAGCCGCCGTTTTCCTACTACAATATTTACGTTTCAACTTCTGGCAAGAAATGGCCACAAATCGATCAAAGGTGAAAGTGACAGTGAACCAGACAGAACAGTCAGTGGCTGCGTAAAGCAGGGTAGCGTGGATATTACATACAGAGATTTTCCACAGGAAATAAAACTGTTCCCGATAAATAATGGGAATGTGTCGCAATATCAGGTCGAAGATAATGACCAGTAGATCCGCCGCTGCCATTGCCCCCAGGTACCGTCTGACACAGGGAGTCAATCCACAATCTTTATAAAGCAGGACGTAGATCGTTACTCCGTTAACTGTGAGGAAGAAAGACAAACACATTATCCATCAGCCTGGTAGCAAAGTGACCAGTTTGACTGAAGGCTGTGTGCGGTTTTCAAATGTGGCACTGCATTCATAGATTTAGTAAAATAAGTGGAGCTTAAATAAAATATGGAAAGCTCTGAATTACTGACAAATATGTGTCATAAATCACAAGGCAACCTCCGTCCCCAAACACACAGGGGCACATGCATAAGAACAGATAGTGTGAAGAACATTCCCACACACACGACAACTCGAGAATAGATACAGCTAATTTATTTTCAGTTTCTAATACGGAGTGTGAAAACATTGCCATCCTGAAGGATTCTCTCCCAGTTCTTTCAAAACAATGGAAGTACGAAATTTCAGTCTTTTTCTTTAAATTCTGGTCAATCCTATGTCGTGACGAAATGTAAACGCAGGGAAAACAGATTTACCCCTTCAACGTGCTGAGGCGACTACGGAACAGTGTCTCCTTCACACATTAATGGATCCCTTCCCTCGGGACCTTCGCGTTTGGTAAATTCAATGACGTCAGGCCCTTCACAAATAATGTCAGGATTAGAATATTGTGGGGAATGTCAAGTATTCTACTGCAAACCAACCGACTCCCACAGTCTATTTGGACTACACCTGCTCCCATCCTTCCTCTAGTAAAAACGCCATCCCTTATTCCCAATTCCTCTGACGCTGCTGCATCTGTTCCCAGAATGACCAATTCCATCTCAGAACATCCCCGATGTCTTCCTTTTTCAAATACCACAATTTCCACTATCACGTGGTCGACGATGCCCTCCCGCACATCTCCACTTCCCTCCGCTCCATCCTCAAACACTACCCTCACCTACGCCCTCACCTCTATCCAAGGCCCATAGAATCCTTCCACATCAGACAGAAATTAACTTGTACTTTCACAAATGTCATCTACAGTATCTGTTCCACCCGACATGGCCTCTTCTACCTCGGGGAGACAGGCCGCCAAATTGTGTAGCATGACAGGGAACATCTCTGGGACTTCCGCACCAATCAAATCCGATGGCTGAACACTTCAACTCCACCTCCTACTCCGACAAAGACAAACGCCATGGGCTTCCTCCATTGTCAAGCCCAAATCTCCCGGTGCCTGTAGGATGAACACATCATCTTTCACCATGGGACCCTGCACCCACAGGGGTTCAAAGTGGATTTTCCCGTTTTTATAGTCCCCCTCCCGCATGTTTTTCCCGTCCAATGCCTCGAACTGAGCACAGCTTTCTTGACTTATTCATCACCTTTCCAATTCAATCCGCCCCACCCTCCTCTCAAATTAACATTCTTTCACATTCTCCTCCTTTTTCACCTCCCTATTGCATTCTCAGATACATTGCCCCCAGCCCCCAACCCTTCCATTTATCTCTCATCCACCCCTTGCTCCACAAGTCTCATTCCAAATGAAGGCCTTCTTCCAGAATCATTAATTATCCTGCTCATTGGATGCTCCCTGACTTGCAGTGTTTTTGCGGCGCCACACTTCCGGTCAGGAAACAGTTTGACACCATCGTATTCACAGAATGAGGACCGATGGGCAATATTTCATGAAGTCCCATAACCCACCCTGCGTATATCCTGTCTCACCAGTGATGGGGAAACCGTGGGATCCGGTCAGGAAGGTTGATACACTCGTATTCCCCCAACATTCATTCAAGAACCCGGTAAATCTCATGGTAAAGATCAAAGCTGGTCAAGGAAATCTCCTGATGATGGATGTCTACTGGCATGCACACCACGCCTCAGAGATAACTCAGTTCCCTTCGAATTTGAAAGCAAATCAGAGGAAATACTGAGGGTGATAAGGACAAAGAATGCATTCTGGTTGAATGACCTCAATGTCCATCACCAAGAGTGTCTCCACAGGTTCAAGAAAGACTGCGCATGGAGAGGCTTCTAACATACAGCATCCAGACTGTGGGAAAGGATGGGGGAACCCACAAGGGAGAAACAATCTCACCAAAGTACTTTTCACAGATGGATCTGTCCCTAAAAGTATCTGTAGGAGCACACATCACACAGTCCTGGCGGAGCAAAAGTCTCAGCCTCATATTGAAGATACTGCCCACTGTATTAATTGGAACTACATCCTGCTAAGTAGGACACACTTCTAAAGGACCGCGAAAATCGAAACTGGGCATCCCCGAGACACCGTGGGCCATCAGCACAAAGTCAGAAGTGGACTGTTCACAGATGGATCCAAAATATTAGTCACCATTCACAATTACATCCATACTAAAGCAGGCTATTCAGCCCGTTCAGAGTTTTAAACAGCAACAGAAGTCGGCCATTCCGCCATTCACTCCTGTTACTCAGCAATTGGATCAGATCATTTCATCTCTTATATCGGCGACACAGAAACTGGAAGGGCATATTCAGCCTTTCAAATCTGCTACACAGGTATCCGGGGAGGATGTTTACTAAGCCAAGAACAGGCATAAGTTAGCGATAAATCAGTCTGTATCAGTTCAACACAAATTAATAACTGCAGTGACACACTGACTATTGATCGGGACTCAGTTATTTGGAATCAATATCAACGTATTCAAGATATAGAACAAACTTATTCTGACTAAGATCCGCAGGAACTGAAGATATCAAGTGAGAGTAGTGAATTTTTAATTGAATAAACAATATACAACACTTTGGAGGCTGGAATATAACGTGGGTAATGGTGAATCAGTAACTTTACAGGAAGAATAGCAGGATGCATTGACATAAAAGGAAAAAGATAACAGACGTTCGTGACACATGTTTACTGGAAGGATCATTCTAACCCGTTGAGACATGGAAAGTATTGCTCCATCTCCCTGATGGTCTGCTCCCTGATATTCCCGGGGGCCCCATTGCGCTCAGTTCAGACGGGATATTTTGATGTGGTTCGGTAATGGTGAGGACTGGTGAGAGAGTAAGTGCTTTTCGCCATTTTACAGTGGCATGGCCTCTATTGGCCAGGCCATCCTTTCTTTCTAGATTGAGACCTGAAGACGATGCGAATGGGCTGACTGCTTCAAAATGAAGACTACATGGCTGCGGCCAGGACAGTGGACATTCATCAACATGATGTACTGTGCATGGTTGTACTGCTCCATCAATGGAGTGAGAGACGGAGAGTACAATCACGACAGTAATATCTAAAGGCATTGCCATATCAGCTGAAATTTTTATTTACATCACATTCTTACTCCACCGCAGAGATTCATCAACCCAGAAGAATTATCTGTTCAGCGCAGAGCAATCTGTAGATCAAGCTTTGCTTGGTACAACCCGGCATTCTGCAGATTGCAAAACAAAACTGTGCAGACCACGCCAGTGATTGATCTGTAAACTCAGACGAGATAATCTGTTCATCCCTGGGAGCTATGCAGACATCAGCAGTTCAGTGATGTATAAACTCCGACTAGGCTCACGCCCAGCACAGAGACCGGTGCAGACCACATGAATTGATCTATCAAGACGTGGACTGGCGTGGGCCGGCGTAGTCTGGAGACTGCGACTGTTGCGGTCTGGAGACTGGACCCAGTGCAGCGAGGAGACGGGTGAGGTGCGTTCTGGAGATTGAGATGAGTGCAGCATGAAGACTTGTGGTGCAGTCTGGAGAATGGGAATGGTGCAGTCCGAAGACTGGGTGTGGTGTGGACTGGAGACTTGGTTCGGTACGGTCTGGAGAACGAGGCCTGGTGCAACCTGGAGACTGGGTCAAGTGCGATTTGGAGACTTGGGTCTGCGCATTCTGGTGACTTCGCCCAGTGTGGCCAGGTGACTGGGCGCGGGTGCTGTCTGGAGACTCAGTTCTGGTAAAGACTGGGGTGTTAGACACTGCGATTCGAGACTTGCTTTTTTCCCCATTTTTATTCTTCTGCTGGACTTTCATTTTTTATTCTTTCCATTTTGGACAAACTACTTAAGAATTTGTACCCAGATTTCTAATGCCTAAGATGGCGTCATAAGTGAAGAAATGATCAACTTCTTACTGCACTTATTAGCGTGCACATGACAATGATTCCAATTCAAATTATTTCAAATGTGAGAGTCACTGACTTTTATGTCCTTCTGAAAGAAAGATGCTGCTTGTATGGTGGTGTGGGGCGGCCAGCAGACGGTGATATTTTATCAATTCAAACACAAGAGGGAGGGACAAATGGAGTGAGAGAGTGAGGAAGGACATTGTGATTCCTGTTGCAATGGCTTCACTGCCAAAAGAACAGAAATGCCAATGCTCAGAATTGTAGATGATGAGATGCACACACCAATACATTAAAGCACACTCACAATGACAGACAAAGATACACACATGGAGGCACGCGCAAATCACACAAACATGCGCACACTCTCAGACTTATACACACACAGACTTACACTCGCGCGCGTGCACGCATGTACACACATTCACACACACACACACACACAAACACACGCACACCCACCAATAAACACACGAATAGATGCAGACGTTCGACTAATCACGCCTGACTTGACATTCAATAAGATATTGGCTGATCTCATCCCTTCCTAAACTTTATTTCATCTTGGAAAATAAAGCAACCCGTTAGAGTTGGAGCACTTTGGGGCCAGTGACCGTAATTCTATTCGTTTGAAAATTGATACGACAAAGGATAGGACTGATCCACATGTTAATGTTTTGATTTAAGGCAAGGCCCATTTTAAAGTAATTAGGCAGCAACTTTCAAAAGAAGATTCGGATGCTGTTCGCTGTTAAAGGGACATCCAACAAGTCGGAATATTTCAAAAGTGAGATAATGAGAGTTTTTGGACTGCATGTTCTGGTTCGTGTTCCAGGCCAGCAGAAATAGGGAACAGGATGTGACAGGGCATGTTGGGGCTCTGGAAAAAGTGAGGACTGCAGATGCTGGAGATCAGAGCTTAAAAATGCTTTGCTGGAAAAGCGCAGCAGGTCAGGCAGCATCAAAGGAGCAGGAGAATCGACGTTTCGGGCATAAGCTCTGGTCAAGTAAAAAGGATGTGTATACCAGGTGCAGGCAGCTAGGGTCAAGGGAATGACTTGAGCATATGAGTTGTGGGAGTACCCTTACCATAGAAATCAGGAGTGAAAAAAGGGTGCATGAGATAGCTTTGACTGATAGGGTTAAGGAGAATGGAAACAGATTATGCAAGTTTTTTAAGCGCAAATGAGAAGCGAGGGAGAGAATAGGGTGTCATCAAAATCACTATGTGTGGTTCCACAAGGGATGAATTAGCATGATGAAGATAGTGAAAATTTTATAAGTCGTAACATGTGATGCTATCTTCGGCTCAAACCCCCCTCCCTCAAAGGTACAGAATCTTGGTACAAAGCAGAAGAATAAGAAGTCAAAGTTAAAATATGAAATATTACGGACCTTCCTGTAAAAGTGAAAGAACACAGAAACACAGTTAACAGTTCAAAAACACAGTCCATAAGGGTCTGCCCATGCCGGGTGCACATTCCTCACAAGGACTTGACCTCCACCATTCAGCTGCCTTACAGAAAGTTCCTGCTCCATTGTGAGCTCCTACAGAAATACATCACGTCAGTAATTACTGTGGGGAAAGACATGAAAGCGAGGGAACTTAGGTAATTCTTTGAAAAGAGGCCACATTACACAAGAGGACGTGCTGGACGTATTAAAATATATCCCCGTAGGTAAATACCCAGGATCTGTTCAAGTCCACCCCAGATCATTGCATGAAGCCGGCGAAGAAATATCGGCATCCCTTGGTAAATTATTGTATCATTCCTCAGAGTTCTGAGGAAGGATCACTGGATCCAAAACGTTACCTTTGATGTCTCTGCACTTATTCTGCCAGACCTGTGGAGCTTTTCCAGCAACGTCTGTTTTTGTTACTGCTTTACAACATCTGCAGTTCTCTCAGAGTTTATTTGATGTGATGGACAGCCACGAGTGAGGTATTGGAGGACTGAAAGATAGTTAATGTTGTAAACTTCTTCCAAAAACAAATCCCTGCGAGGAAAAAAAAACCAGAACGACAGACTAGTGAATCTGATGTCAGGGATAGGTAAACGTTCGGATGAGTTTCTGAGAGACAGAATTTACATGCATTTGGAAAGGCATGGACTGATAGTGGGTAGCATGGTTTTGTATATGGGAATTTCTGTTTCACCGACTTCGGTGAAATGTTTGAAGAGGTTATCAAGAAGACTGATGAAGGTAAAGCAGCATGCATTGCTACATGGAAATAAGTGACTTCCAACATGGTTTCACATGGGAGCCTGGTTACTATGGTTAGACCACAGGGGATCAGAGAGAGCCATCCAATTCAACACAATATTGGCTTGACAATGCGAGACAGCGGATGCTGGGAGAGATTTGTTGTGAGCCACGGTGTGCCACAAGGACCAATATTGTGTCCACTTTTGTTTATGACTTTTATAAATGATATGGACGAGAATACATGAAGCATGGATAGGATATTTGTCGACGACGCCATAAATGTGAGGTGTTGCATTTTGTCACACAAATCAGGGCAGGAGTTACACAGTTAATGGTCGGGCCTTGAGGAGTGTTGTCAAACAGAGAGACGCAGGGTGTTTTTAGATAGTTCCTTGAAAATGGAGTCTCAGTTAGAAAGGTTGGTGTGGAAGGCAATAGGCCCACTCAACGTCATCGATCAGAGCAATTGAGTACAGGAGTGGGTCATCATGTGATTGCTGAACAAGAGAATGCGAAGGTTACATTTGGAGAACTAAGGACAATTCTTGTCGCCCTGTTTTAGGAAGCATGTTATAAACTGGAATGGGAACAAAAGTATTTAAAATGGTGTCAATTACACTGGAGGTTTTGAGATCAAAGGATTCCCTGCATAGATTGCGACTTTTTTTCCTGTTGCGTAGGAGGTTGTGGAAGATCTTATAGAGGTTTATAAAATCACGAGCAGCATGGCTAGGCTGAATAACCAAACTCTTTTCCCCAAGAAAGAACTGTGCAAAACCAACGTGCAAAGTCTTAAGGTGAGAAGGGAGAGATTTAAAAGAGTTTGAAGTGGTAAATATTTTGCACAGGCTATGCGAACCTATATGCAATGAGCTATCAGAGAAAACGGTATCGGGGAATACATTTTCAACATTTAAAAGTTTGTTGGATGGGAACATGAATGGAAAAGGTTTTGAGGGTATATTTGCCAAACGCAGTCAAATAGGAATAGTTCAGTTTAGGAAAACTGGTGAGCATTGACACGTTGGGCCGAAGGGTCTGCTTGCGTATTGTATGACTTCATGACTCTACGACTCTATGACTCCTCTTTCGTAACCAAGATTTTGTTGCCCTCAAATCATTTTCAGGTCAAAAATTCTTTTTAAAAATCGAGCTCCTCTCCCTTTGAAAGGAGAATGCCTAACATTGATGTAGCACTGCAGACCACAGCAGCAGAAGAAGCAGAGTTGTATTCAACCACAACCTGTCACTTTTTGATTGGCATAATCCCTCAGTCTGCGATTACCATGAAGCTGATCTATTGTTTAGTGATGAGTGTGGGTGGACATGCCAGAGTCAGAACAATGTGTATCTCAGCCTGATTATTACCTGTTAAAGCTACCACACGTGATTAGTTACGTTCCAAACAAAAGGTCTATCATCAGATAGAGAGGTTAAAATGATTTCAACACCAACATGTCAGATCGAAGCTCTGCAGTGCTGCCACATCCAGTTAGAAATAGAAATGGACGAGCAAACAGCTTCCAGGAAAAGAGGGCTCCCCAAATTTCCCCATCCTAAATAATGGAACAGCCCTATGTATCATTGTACAGGACAAGGATGGAGTAGCCGCACCGTCATTAGCCAGTGGTGTTGAGTAGATGATTCACCCAGGAATGCTGATAAAGGGCTGATGACCGAAACGTCGATATTCCTGTTCTTCGGATGCTGCCTGACCTGCTGTGCTTTTCCTGCACCACTCTAATCTCGATTCTGGTTTCCAGCATCTGCACTCCTTGGTTTTACATAGTTGATTTTAACCAAACTGTGAATCCTCTTGCAAGGATGCCTGCCTTGAAAACGTTTTCCACCTCTCTCTACAAGAATCTCAGTGAGACCCTGTCTTTCACTGCAACCCCAAGTCATCTCCATTGCCCTGAAGCTCTTCAACCATGTCCTGAAACAGACTCGCTACCACAGCCACATTTGCTTCCTCAGTGCCTGCCTCCGTAAGCAAATCATCCCACACAGACTCCAGATCACATTTAAACCAGCAGAGTTCGGAACTGAACAGGAGAAACAGTAGACTACAGATTCAAATCCACCAGGAACAGTTCTCCCTCAAAATCCTTTGATCCACACTCGCAGCCATGCACTGGCACCTAACCTCTCTACAGTCAGCCCTGCCTCAGTTGAGGGCCACACTCTCTCAGAACTGCAAAGGATTCCTTCTGTACTAAATTCTCAGGAGAATTCATACTCTCATCAAACAATATTTCAACAACATCTTAAACGTCAAAAAATGTAAGCACAACCAACTTTTATATATCCACTCCTATGAGCAGCACTCCTCAAGCATTCCAGAAGCTTCCCCCAGCCTCTGGAAATGCTCGGATGCCATTAGACACGTGGCTGCTGCAGCAACATCCCCACGGTGAATGATGATGTCACTTACGCCCCCATCATGGCCGTTTCCACAGCCACTTTCGCCCCGCACAATTCCTCATGCCCTACACGTGACATCACCTCAGCCCCTCACATCAGCGTAGATGTCACACGCCCAGTAACTTCCGCTCCCCCCACTGCTGTGGTCGCCACGAATTCTGCCCCCACCAACGCCACTCATCAGCATTCTTCTGACACGTCCCCAACCGATCACTCTGCCAGCATTCCCGCCCCCAGAACCCTGAGGGGAACACCACCCCTACGCATGACTACACCGCCATTCTGCCTAACACCAAGCCCACTCCATTTTATGGCTCCACCCCCACTGCCTGCTCCACACCTACACCAGGTCTTAGCTCCCAGCCCTGCCGGGTTTTCACCACTCCCCTTGACCTCCCCCTCACTGTGGAGGAACGATTACTCCTTAGCAAAGGCCTCATTTTATGCACCTGCACCCACGCATCAATGAACTTAATACACGCCATGACTTGAACACCTCTTGCGCTGCCTCCCCCTCTGAGCTCATCTTTACGATCAAGACTCTCATTCAACTTCCGAAGTCCCATTTGCCCGCCTCCAACACACTCCATCCAGCTGGACACCCCGTGCTGGCCTATTACTTGCCCGTGGTCTCTTCATTTCCAATTGCTGCCGAGACATTAACCGCCTCAACCTGTCTACCCCCTCCCCTACTCCAAACAGTCACCCTCACATCGCACAGCCCTCCACTCCCTCTGCTCCAAATCCCATCCTCACCATCAAAACCGCAGATAAAGTTGATGCAGTTGTAGTTTGGCGCACTGACCTCTACACCACTGAAGACAGACGCTAACTAGAAGAAACCTCCTCCTACCACCCTTCGATCATGGCCCCACTCCCATCACCAAGCCATCATCTCCCAGACCATAGAGAATCTCTTCACCTCGGAGATCTCCTACCCACGCCTTCCAACCTCATAGACTGGGATCTCTGCATCGCCCGATTCTACCTCCTTCCGAAGATCCACAAATCTGACCACCCTGGCCAACAAAAAAAGTATTCCTGATGAAGTGCTTTTGCACAAAACGTCGATTTTTCTCCGCCTCGGATGCTGCCTGAACTGCTGTGCTTTTCCAGCACCACTCTAATCTAGACAAATATTTGAGATGTATTGGGAAAAGCTGGGTCACAAGGACCGATCCATGTGATATCCCATGATACTTGCACTCCAAAAAAAAATTTAATCTTATATACTGTTTCCTGTCAGCTGTCCCATTCAAAAACCATGTTCATGTATTAGGCCCATTCCAACAAGAATTCATTTTGCGCACTAGGATTGGGGCTCTATCAAAAAGCTTTCTCAAAACTCAAATGCACTGCAGCCATTGCTTCTCCGCAATGTATTGGAAAGTCAGTTTCTCATAGATGATTCACATATCATAAATCTATGTTGACTGTGTCTGAACCCATTACTTACATTTCCAGCAGTTTCTGCCAAGTTGTGTATTTCCGAACTTCATTCTGTTTCTTTTTTTCTCTCCAGGCTTAGGTTTGCCAGTATTAGTGGGGGATTTTTTTGACTTGTTTTCTTCTGTGAAGACAAGAACTGAAGTATTTCTTTCATAGCTCTGCCATTTCCCTGTTCTCCATTTTCCATTCTCTGGCTGCTGACTGTGAAGAAGCTTCACTTATTTTCTCTTACCATTTACATTGTCAGTTCATTCTTCTACCTTTTGTTAAAATACACTTCAGAAACCAATCCAAATCTGTTTTAAGATTCGCAATGATAAACCTTCCAGAATCATACAGCCACAGATACACAGTCTCTATACCGTCAGAAATACAACCCAATCTACATTAGCCTAACTTTTCTATGCAAGACCAGTAGCCGTGGATATTATAACACTTCAAATGCTCGTCCACGGACTTTGAAGTGGTGGTGAGATTACTCATGACAACTCCCCTCTAATGAAGAACATCCAGAACCCAAAACCTTCTGTGTTAAAAAAGAACAATTCTTGAATCATCTCTAAACCTCAAAACCTCCAGTTTAAAAGCGAGCTATTCTTGTACTTGGCCCTTTCACTAATAGGAACATCTGCTGCCAATACACCATTTCCATGTTCCTCGTAATAATTTCCTTCTGAATTAATTCCCCCTCAATCTTCCCTGCTTCTTCACAAATAACCGAGGTTATCCATCTTCTCTCCATAGCTAATATCCTCCACCCCAGGAAACATACCGGTTAAACTCCTCTGCACCCCGTCCAGTGCAATCACTTCCTTCCTGTAATGTGGCTCCCAAGACTGCATACTGTATTCCATCTTGGCTTAACCAAATTCCTGCATAACTCTCGTAATCAATGTCTCAATGAATAAAGGCAATGCCCATTGTCAATAATGCCTGCATAACGAGCCAGTTAAACGGTCCAGTCACATTCATTGATGTGTGGAGATGCACCCTCTGAGATTTCACGTGTGCAGTCATTCACTCAGTACCTCCCTGTCTGGTGCCTTCCTACAAAGTGTATTACCTCATATTTATCAGAGTTACAATCCATTCGCCATTTTCCTGCCTATCTGACCATTCAATCTGAACCTTCCCATAACATGTGACATTCATCCTCACTGTCAAACATACACTTACTTTTCATAATCTCCCCACTGCACTCCGCATTCATATCCACAATATTTATGAATAGCACACACAAGAAGGGAGACAACACTGATCCCTGTGATACAGCACCGTATACTGGTCTATGGTCAGACCAACAGCTTTCTAGCACCACTCTATGTCTCTTGCCACTAAACCAATTTTGCATATAACTTGTCAAGGTAACTTTGATTCCATGACATTTTACTTCCTCCATCAATTTTTCATATGGGGCTGTGTCAAATGCCAGGCTCAGAAACCACAGTAGAAAAATGTGGTGCTGGAAAAACACAGCAGGCCAGGCAGCATTGGAGGTGCAGGAGAATCGACATTTCGGGCATAAGCCCTTCTTCAGGAATGAAGCTGGTGTGCCAATTGGGCTGATATAAAAGGTAGGGGGGAAGGAATTTAGTGGAGGGACACTGGGAATATGATAGGTGGAAGGAGGTGAGGGTGAACGTGATAGGCCAGAGAGGAGTTGGGGGCGAAGAGGTCGTGAAAAAGATTGCAGGTCAAGAAGGCGGTGCTGAATACGAGGGTTGGGACTGACATAAGGTGGGGGAGGGGAAATGAGGAAGCTGGAGAAATCTGCATTCATCCCGTGTGGTTTGAATGTTCCTAGGCGGAAGATGAGGCGCTCTTCTTCCAGGCGTCGTGTGGCTAGTGTCTGGCGATAGAGGAGGCCAAGGGCCTGCATGTCATTGGCGGAGTGAGAGGGGGAGTTAATGTGTTCAGCCACGGGGCAGTTGGGTTGGTTGGTGCGGATGTCCCACAGGTGTCCCCTGAAACATTCTGCACGTAGGTGGCCTGTGTCCCCAATGTAGAGGAGACCATATCGTGTGCAGCCAAAATAGTAAATGATGTGTGTGGAGGTGCAGGTGAATTTGCGACGGATAAAGAAGGTTCCGTTGAGGCCTTGGAGGGAGGGGAGGGGCAGGTGTGGGCGCAAGTTTTGCACCTCTTGCGGTTGCAGGGAAAGGTGCCAGGAGTGGAGGTTGGGTTGGTGGGGAGTGTGGACCTGACGAGGGAGTCGCGGAGGGAGTGGTCTCTCCTGAATGGTAATAGGGGTGGAGCGGGAAATATGTCCCTGGGGTTGGGGTCTGTCTGGAGGTGGCGAAAATGACGGAGGCAACCACATCAATGATCCTCTTGCCAAAATGCAATAAAATTTATCCGGATTGACTTCTCTCAAATAAAGAGGTGAAAACAATGACTGCAGATACTGGAAATCAAATTCTGGATCAGTGGTGCTGGAAGAGCACAGCTGTCTAGGCAGCATCCAAGTAGCTTCGAAATCGACTTTTAGGGCAAAAGCCCTTCAATTCCTCCGCCTCCACCGGATCTGCTCCCAGGAGGACCAGTTCCACCACAGAACACACCAGATGGCCTCCTTCTTTAGAGACCGCAACTTTCTGTCCCACGTGGAAAAAGATGCCCTCCAACGCATCTCAACCCCATCCCGCACCTCCGCCATCAGACCCCACCCCTCCAACAGTAAAATGAACAGAACGCCCCTGGTGCTCACCTTCCACCCTACCAACCTTCGCATAAACCAAATCATCCGCCGACATTTCCACCACCTCCAAACAGACCCCACTACCTGGGATATATTTCCCTCCCCACCCCTTTCCACCTTCCGCAAAGACCGTTCTCTCTGTGACTACCTGGTCAGGTCCACGCCCCCAAACAACCCACCCTCCAATCCTGGCACTTTCCCCTGCCACCGCAGGAACTGTAAAACCTGCGCCCACACCTCCTCGCTCACCTCTATCCAAGGTCTGAAAGGAGCTGTCCACATCCATCAAAGTTTTACCTGCACATCCACCAATCTGGTTTATTGTATTCGTTGCTCCCGATGCGGTCTCCTCTACATTGGGGAGACTGGGCGCCTCCTAGCAGAGCGCTTTAGAGAACATCTCCGAGACACCCGCACCAAGCAACCACACCGCCCCGTGGCCCAACATTTCAACTCCCCCTCCCACTCTGCCGAGGACATGAAGGTCCTGGGCGTCCTTCTCCTCGATCCCTCACCACCAGACGCCTGGAGGAAGAACGCCTCATCTTCCGAATTGGAACACTTCAACCCCAGAGCATCAATGTGGACTTCAACAGTTTCCTCATTTGCCCTTCCCCCACCTCACCCTAGTTCTAAACTTCCAGCTCATTAACTGTCCCCTTGACTTGTCCGGACTTGTCCTACCTGCCTATCTTCATTTCCACCTATCCACTCCACCCTCCCCACCTTGACCTATCACCTTCATCCCCTCCCCGACTCACCCATTGTACTCTATGCTACTTTCTCCCCACTCCCACCCTCCTCTAGCTTATCTCAGCACGCTTCAGGCTCACTGCCTTTATTCCTGATGAAGGGCTTTTGCCCGGAACGTCGATTTCGAAGCTACTTAGATGCTGCCTGAACTGCTGAGCTCTTCCAGCACCACTAATCCAGAATTCTCTCAAATAAAACCATGCGTGATTAAACATTGCTACTCATAATGGAGATCAACATTCTCTTTTCCGATTTGCTGCAATAGTTTCCCTAACAGTGAGCTGATATGTACAGGTCTATAGTTCCCTCGTCTTTCTGCACCACCCTTCCCGCAAAAGTGGGACCACATTAGTTCTCTGGCATTTCTTCTCTGAACAGATTCTACTTAAAAAATTTGGCCAGGGCCTTTCATCTCTTGTCTCCAACGGCAGCCTGGGATAAAACTCATCTGGTCCAATTGTGTAATTTTATACCAGCTAAAACCATTGATCCCCGCTCCCAGCTTATATCAATCTGCTCAAGAACTTTACAGGCCATCTTATCGAATTTTGTCCCTGTATCCTCCTTCTCTCAAGTAAAGCAAAAGTGAAGCTCTCTTGTAACAATCTATCAATGTTCTCCAGATTCACACACAGATTATCCTCTTCGTTTCTAATGCACTTTAATCATTCCCTAACAATATTGTTCCCTGATTGATGTCCTTGTGGAACAGCGTGGGAGTTTCCCTAATCTTGCCTGCTCACATTTCACCATGTACTTGTTTTAGTTAGGCCCCTCTCTGTGAATTTTCTTAGTTTATTAAAATTACTTCTCGAGCGTTGAATCTCGAGGGAACACAGGGCGAGATCCCTCATCAGATAATCTTGCTACCTGAGGAACTTACCTGGCGAATGCCCATTCAGTATTTGCGTTCCGTTAGGTCTTTCATCGAACAGGACACCAAAACTGTACACAGTACTCCACGTACAGACTCACCAACACTTTGTGTAAGCGATGCAGGACATATTTACTTTTAGGGTGAGTAAATAACTGCTGATTCTGTAATCTGTACTGAAAACAGCAAATGCTGGAGATAACAGCGGTTCAGAGAGCATCCATGGAGAGATAGCAAGCTAACTCTCCCAGTGTGGATGACACTTTATCATCTACATCTGATTCCCTTTAAATGAAAGTAATCCTAGCGTTTACCTTCTTATTCGCACAAATTCCTCCCAATACACATGGCTTCAGTTTTTCTACTGTGTGACTGGGAGAATTCTTTTTAAAATCCGACTGAATATCCACGCATATCACATCTGTTGGTTTCCCATTCTTTATACCTTCACATAATATTATAACTTCACTTTCATAAGTGCAGAATCATTTTCTCAAAGTTTACTATTACTTTCTAAATGACCAATGTCACATTCGTTATAATACATTACAACAGATTCCCTCTTCTGGATGTCAAGTTAACTGGTCTGTTGTTCTCCCCTCTCCCTCTTCTTCAATGTTTGCTTCTCCTTGCTGTTTCTAAACTCCACCTTACTGGATTCAGTGGAATTTGAGTGACGTGGGCTCTAGGGAAGAGTAATGGCAAATTCAGGCGATAGGTTTGACGAAGCAAAACTCTACTTTGATATTATCACGCCACATGTTACCCGTTCTTATCAAGCGTCATTGAAACATTTTCACGAGATCTGTCATTATGCTGGTGGAGTGAAGAAGGACAAAGATCTTTCACCAATGCTGTGCCTTCCATCACGTAGCTGTGATTGTTCTAATCTGAGTCGGAACCTTACAGCAGGCTGGCAAAGTGTTGTTGCTACTGTACAAGATCTTAGTGAGTCCACATCAGGGGTAGCGTGTGCAGATTTGATCTCCTCACTGAAGAAAAGGATATTGGAATTAACTCAGAGACTTTTCCCTCATCTGATTTATGCAACTACAATGATAATCACAGATGCCCTACAGAGTGGAAGCAGGTCATTTGGCCCATTGACTCCGAACTGATTCTTCGAAGACCATCCCAATCAAACCCACCCTCTACCCAATCTCTGAAAATCTGCATTTTTCATTAGTAGTGAACATAGCCTGCCCATCCCCGGTCACTATGGGTAATTTAGCAAGGCCAATCCAACTATCCTTCACATTTTGGGACTGTAGGTGGAAACTGGAGCACTCAGCGCAATCCCTTGTATGCACGGGGAGAATGTGAATAAGCCACACAAACTGTGAACTGAGGCTGGACTTGAACGCGGGTCTCAGATGCGGCGACGCAGAAGTACTAACCAATGAACTACACAGTATGGGCAACAGAACTTGCCTGCACAATGGAGAAGCAGCATAGCCTTGTTTCTTCCCAATGACCTTTCACATGTGATCACAACACTATATTGGTTACATATAGAGTGTGGCCACTGGCCCACTGAAGTCTCTGTGCTGTGTTTGCATCGCAGATCACTTTAAAATGAACAGATTACAATCTGATGTGCACATTTTAAGCAGAGCTCATTCACAACATGATTCCGGATAACATGTTATCAGCACAAAAGGCCGCAATGGTATTCAAACCCACGTATACTTTCACACTGAAGCCTAAATCCTGCACCTTAGCCTATTATGGAACGCTCCCACACTGAACTGAAACCATGAGCAGTATTTGAATCTAGTTCTTGAGGACATTGCTACATCTCTGGCTGCACAGCGAAGTGATAATACCAGTGTATCATCACCTCAGCTGGAACATTCTCTTAAGGTCTCAAATCTAGGCAGTGGAGTATTAGCACTCTTCCTGTAAACACATCAATCACGTGCAGCCAATACGTGTCTCCATCCAGAGCATCAGTTTGGATCAATAACTTGGCGGATCAGCAACATGACATTTGTGAGAAATTTGAAAACGGAATGTTAAATGTGAGGTGCAAGCACTGTTCGGGTTTGGACCCTAGATGGAAGCTTTTTCCTAAGCAGGCAAGTTAACCAACTTAGCCACAGTGTCACGATAACTTACGAGGGAGGGATGAGCAGGTTGAACCAATTCCTATCGAAGTTTACAAGAATGACAGGTGATCTTGTTTTGAGATTCAGCAACTGTAGGCTATTCCACAGCAAACGGAGGATTCAGTTCCACTTCTCGAACCTGGAACACCAAAACAGCAGAAGTAGATTCTTTGAACTTGTTATAGCATTTCAGGAGGAGGCTGTTTAATTTCTGGATCCTGACCAGGAGTGTCAGGAAGAGGCCAATCAGACCCAGTAAATAGAAGATAGGACCAATAATAAACCACGAGTCAAGATTAGAGAGATGCTGGAAAAGCATAGCAGGTCAGGCAGCATCTGAGGAGCAGGTAAATCGAGTTTTGGGCAGGAGCGACTTTCCCGCTCCTCGGATGCTGCCTGCTTTGCAGTGCTTTTTCAGCACCACTCTCGTCTTGACTCATGGTCTATTATTGGTCCTGTGTTCTATTTCGAGGGTCTGTTTGGATTCTTCCTGTTTTAAAAAAGAGCCAAGGATAATGTGACATACCAGCTGCTTAAGGTGACTGGTGCGGAAATTTCCAGATATCATAAACCAGCGTACAATGTCTATTGTCCATTGCTGCTCCTGGTTTAAGTTAACATATGTCAAATCCGTCCATAACCTTGAAACATCATTCTGCATCAAGACGGCTGCTCAGGAACAAGAGGAAGCAGTTCTGTCCTCATCGTGCCTGTTACAGAGGGATAGGAGGAGACCATTCATCCTCATTATACCTGTTACAGAGGGACAGGAGAATATCATTCACCGTTATTGTGCCTTTTACAGTGGGAAAGGAGGAGGTCATTGCTTCTTGAGCGAGTTACACAAGGACAGAAGGAGGTATTTCTGTTTCTTGAGCCTTTTATGTAGTATAAGATGTATTAGAAACTGAGACATTTAAAATACTTAGAGAGAAGAGTAGTCTTGATGTAGTTGTCAAAATTCTAAATTGAGTCAGGCGAATTTTGAACATTTTAGGCTAGCTATTTGCAAAGCTGCTTGGGAGACGTTAGTGCCAAGAAAGTAGGAGGCCGTCATAAATATGATTACAGAGTACAGCGACAGTATGTTCCTGTTCATGAGGAGGGCAAGGCTGGTAGGTTAAGGAATGCTGAACCACTAATTCAGGTGTTCGCATCAAGGAAAAGAAGGAACGAATAGATAGGTATAGAGAGCAAGATCAAGTAAATTTATCGAGGAGTTCAAGGGCAGTAGGGTCATACTCCAAATGGCAGCCAGGGTGAAAAATGGCGCGCATGAGGAATCTTCAGCAAATAGGATGAGGGGAATCGAGAGATTCTACACATACATTCAGGTCAAATGGGAAACTAGGGAGCAAACCGTGTAGCGTGAAGAACAGCAAGGCCGCCTCTGTGTGGAACCATAGGACATGGTTGAGATAATAAACAAATATTTAACATCAGTATTGTCTGTGAACAAGGATATGGAAGGTGCACTTAAACTGCACGTTGGTGGAATGTGGGAGGAAACCCACAACAACCCAGGGAGAATGTGCAAATCCCACGTAACCAGCCAAGGGTGGGACCGAAACTGCATCCTTGGAACTGTGAGGCAGCTGCAATAACCATTGAGCCACCATGCTGCCTCAGTCATCAGGCCGGAATGACTGCATTCTCTCACATTCTCTGGAACCTTCACATCTGTTCAGATGATGTTGAATTCTAGCTGGGTAGTTCCGACATGCACACCTTTTCCTTCACCCAAGGATCACTGTCACACACCCCACTCCTCCAAACTCTGATGCACAGTGCTTTCGGCTGGAACTGACCCATCTCCTGCAAATTCTGCACTCGCCCTTTCCCCTCCAGCCCAGATGAAGTAGTTCATTAATACTGCAGCACACACAATATTTGCCAACCTTAAATAAAACAAACAGCTGCAGATGATGGAGGTCTGAAACAAAAACTGTTCTGAAGAAGAGATCCCTGTTTTGAAATAATAACTTTGATTTCTTCCTAAATATGTTAGCATACCCGCTCAGTTTTCCCAGCAATTTCTTGCATATCTAATTCACTATTAATAATATGCACAAAATCGACCCTGCGGTTTTACCTTTGATATGTAACCCCCACCAGTATTTGTTTCTCTTTGCTGTTTCTAAGATCCAGACAAGTGGTTTGTGTGTAATCTGAGTGTCTTGGCCTTTGATGGAAATCATGGGAGATTCAGCGACATGTTTCCTGAGGCCTGTCTTGATGTTAAGATAATCTCGCTGCCTCGTGTTCATTCCACTCAAGGCGAATGGTGAAATTATCCCTGGGTCTCTCTGAAGCCAGCAGAGTGGGGAGAAACAAAAATCTCCCTACAATTCTGTCCTTTCTTCCTGATGACTGAAACAGCTCGAGCCTGGGGACATCTTCAGTACAGGCAGGCATTGTCTGGTTTCATGGCCTCCATCCTGGTTCGGGGGAAGGGGAAGGCCTGCCTGTAAGTCTCCCCACACAGAAGGAGCTCCATGTGAAAGCCCACAACACAGGTTTGGGGAAGGCAATAATGTCTCGCTGCTTGCAACGTGCAAGGTTCAATATCAGCGGTTGTGCACGTGATCTCTGCATGGACTGTGGCTGTCTCAGTGCACTACGGGCGTTCAAATGTGGCACTGGTTCTTTGGACATTGAGGAATTCCATGCTCTCCGGTGAGTTGAGTGGCATGTGTGGTTTGCTCTGTGAATGGTGTGCAGTAAGAAGTGGGGAATACCCAATGTGATTCTGACTGCGAATGCTCGCGCACCAATTAACGTGAGGTGTTTGGTCAGATCCCTTCAGCCTCTAGGTCGAAAACTCCGGCAAAACTCAAATCATCTGGTACTTTGCATAACAAAACATTAAGTATAATATTAATCCACAAGAACATCAGGAATAGGAGCAGGAGTAGGCCATCTGGCCCCTCAAACTGGCTCAGCCTTTCAATGAGATCAGGGCTGGTTTTCCATTGACTCAGATTCACTTATCCACCCTCTTACCATAACCCTTAATTCCATTCGTGTTCCAAAATCAACTTTTGCCTCAGAGACATTCATCAAATCAGTTGCAAACACATCAGTCAGCAGGGAATTCCACACGTTCGGATGAAGATGTTCCTCCTCAACTCAGCCCTAAATCTGCTCTCCCTTATTATGAGGCTATTCCCCTTATTTCTATTTTCACCCAACAGAGGAACCAAACTCCATACTTCTATCTTATCGATTCACTTCATAATTTTAACTTCCTATGAGATCCCCACTCGTTCTTATAAATTCCAATGAGCATAGTCCCATTCTACTTTATTTCTCCATATTATTCCATGCTTTCTACTCTAGAATCAAGATAGTGAAACTCTTCTGCACCTACGACAGTGCCGGTACATTCTTTGTCAAGTAATGGGACCACTGGTTTATAGATTACACGAGGTGTGGCCTTGCCAGCACCTTATGCAGTTCCAGCAGAACACCTCTGTTTTTAAACTGCATCCCTTAAGCAGTGAAAGATGATATTCCATATTCCTTCTTAATTATTTGCACAAGGACACCCAGGTTCCTCTGCACAGCAGCATGCTGCATATTATCCACCATTTAAATATAGTTATTTTTGCACTTATGCCTACCAAAATGGATGGTCTCAAATTTGTCATCGTTGTCCTCCGTCTGCTAGGCCTTTACCCACTCATCTAAACTATTTCTATCCTTCCACAAATATTCATGTGTCCTCTGCACACTTTGCTATACCACTCATTGTCTGTCACACTCAAAATCATCTTTGCAAACGTTAATCATTTGATTCGCGATCATTCTTTACCATTATACAGATGTCATTCTTTATTCGGAGGTCTACCCCTACCTCATCTTCAGTATTGTATAACATTTAGAAACATTAAATCTGCTTAATGTTCAGTTCAAAATGTTGGCCACTGTGTCCAAATGTCTCTCTAACGTCATTGAATCGTATCAATTTCTCAGTCGGTTTTAAGAATAGAAAACACATTCAGATTAAATGTCTTTAATTCAGTGTTTATTTTTAAAAGAACAATTATTCCTTGCCCCATTGTCACTTTTGTTCCTCATATTGACACGAACAGGAAACAGTCAGACACAGTCATACTCAGAAAATCAGACCTGGTGGGTAACGTTTCATGGAGGCATCAGCATCCCACTGTATATCCTGTCCCAACGGCAGAACAGACCTACCAGTGGTGGAGAAACCGAGGGGTACAATCAGGAAAGGGGTTACCCTGAAATACACTAAAATTGCTTCCAGAACCCAGAAAATCTCATGGTAAAAGGTCACAGATGGTCAAGAAAATCACCTGATGATGGATATCTACTACCATCCATGCCTCCCCTCTGTGATCAATCAGTTCCCTCCATGTTGGAACCCAATCAGACGAAGCACAGAGGTGACAAGGACACAGAACATTACTCTGGATGTGGGTCTTCAAAATCCAACACCAAGTGTGTCTAGACAGGCCCACCAAAGACTGAGCATGTAAAAATCCCAAACAGCAGCCAGAGAATGAGAAGTGTTGGGGAAACCAAGAAGGGAGAAATAACCTCTCCAAACTATTATCACAGATGGATCTGTCGCAAACAGTATCTGTAGTAGCAGCTAGAATACAGTCCTGGCGTAGGGAAAGCCTCAGCCTCTTATTGAAGACATTGCCCACGTTGTTCGATGGCTCTATCACCTACGTCTAAATGACCAAGCAGATGGAAACTGGGCATCCATGAGGCACTGTGGGCTATCGGCCGCTGCAGCATCAATGACATTCCCTCCATCATAAAGTCAAAAGTGAACTGATCACTGTTGGTTCCAAAACGTTCAGCACCATTCACAACCACACTATACTGAAGCAGGATATTCACCCCATCAAGAGTTTTGAACTGGAGAGGAATGAGGTCATTCAGCCAGTCGAGCCTGTTACTCAGCAATTGGATCAGACCTTTTCATCTCTCATATCTGTGACATAGGGAATGGAAAGGAATATGCAGCCTTTCAAACCTGCTACACAGGAATACGGGGAGGATGGGTTACCTTGCCGGAAGCATAGATAAATATGGGGTTAATTAATAAATATCAGTTTAACAATGAACAGTGCTGCAGTCTCACATATTTGCAAACAATATCAAAGGATTGCATAAATGGAAAAAAAATGTGTCCTAACTAAAGATAACATGACAGTAAGATAGACAAGACATGAAATTATCAAGAGGAGTTCAAGATTCTGTAAATGGATAAGCGATAGACAACATTTTAGGTAGAAAGTAATGTGGGTAAATGTGAACCTGTGATTTATTTCCCAGGAAGATTAAAGGGCTAGATATTACTTAAATGGAGAGAGAGAACAAGGCTTAATAAAACACTGAGTATTGGAGCGTTCACTCTGACCCAATCAGACATTAGAATTCTTGCTTCATTTACCTGCTGGTCTCTTCACTGATGTTCCCAGTGGCCTCATTGGTCTCTGTTTACGTGGGATATTTTGATGTGGTTGGTTGGCTGTCGGGAGGGGAGGGTGTTTTTTTGCCAAGAGGCCATCTTTTCTTTCGACGTGGAGACTCTAAGATGTTGGGAATGGCTGACTGCTTCTGAATGAAGAGCCTGTCGGTAGTCAACAACATGATGCACTGTGCGTGGTCACACAACAACATTAAAATCGTGGGAGACGGAGGGTCCAATCACAAGAATTGGAACTAAAGACATTGCAAGATCACCTGACGTGGTTAGTTACATCACATTCCCAATCAAGCTCACAAAACCAGCCCATACACCATAAGTACAGCGGACATGTATGTTCACCATGGAACACTGTGTAGAGCAGGCTATAGTACTGCGCAGTACAACCCAGCAATCTGTCCAGAGTGGAACACTGTGAAGGTTCATACATTGCACTGGTCAATATAATCCAGCAATCTGTCCTGAATGAAACACTGCGCAGATCATATCAGAGCATTGATCTATAAACCCGGGATAGATACCTGTTCAGCAACGGGAGCTATGCAGACCACAGCAGTATAATCATTTAAAAAAAACTCAACTGGAATGTCTGACCAGTACAGGGAACTGTGCAGCGAGCACTGGCGAATTGATCTGTAAACCTGTACCAATTACCCACCCAGAATGGAGAGCTATGTACACCACCCGTGTTCAATTGTCGCCAGCACTGTGTCCGTTCGCTTCCCAGCGTCAGGAAACTTGTGCACATACTGGAAGTGACAAGATGTGCAGCTCCCATTCATTTACAGCTCCATGTCTCCATTGTGCCATGACCAGCGGAGCTGTTGGTGCGAAAATCATTGCCAGAGACACATTGGGGGAATCATTTATAAAACCAACAAATGGGAGGGGTTTGGGAAATAGACAGAGATGGGAAGATCGATAGACATGTCATGGAAGGATGTGTACATAGGTTTCAGAATGCTGAAATGTCGGCATATCGATTAGATCGTGTAACATGAGCCAATATTCCCAGGAATGATGGGTGAACAGCACACTGGAGTGAGTTCAGACGATGGATGGATAGTTTTGAATGGGCATTTGCACTGCATCTTTCCAACAATAATTTCGCTCCGTCACATTTTCACCGAGTGTGACAGCGGGATTCTGTGCATGAGGCCGAGCTAGTTTCCTCGTGCTATCTTAATGAATGCACCTCATTAACTACATATCCCACCACATTGTGTCCCTCTCGTTTCTTACCAGCCCGATTCTCCCACCCATAACAGCTGCATGTACTCACTATCGCCCCAATGCCCCTGGTTATTTCGTGATCCCTGGCAATGATGCCAACTTGAAAAGGCTAATGGGCATATGGTTGAGCTTTCTCAGCTCGGAGACACACTGCACATTTTAATCCGAGCCTGGCAGATCAGGGTCAATTACAACACGATTTGTCGACAGGGGCACAGACGTCCTTTTGATGGGCTAGTACAGCGGAGGCCTCACCAGCAGGCCACCGACCAAGTCTGAGCTCACCACGCAGATCAGTGTAGTACCTGTGTTCAGAAGAAACGTACAGCCATACAGGATAAGTATCAATAACCTTCACCGCCTTGCCAGGATAAGTGTTACCATATTCTGTCTGCTCCCTGTCGCTCACTGCATATCTGTTATATCACCTAAACATGAAAAAGACTCATGCTCCAGCATGGAGAAAGGGAGGACTGCATATGCTGTGACCAGTCAATATTAGAGTGATGCCGGAAAATCACAACAGGTCCGGCAGCATGTGAGGAGCAGGAAAGTCGACGTTTCGGTCAAAAACCCTTCAACAGGATGCTGCATGACCTGCTGTGCTTTTCCAGCACCACTCCAATCTTGACTCATGCTCCAACACTCTCACTGCTGCATTCCACAACGTACCTCTTTCTCTCTTCTCCCCACTGCACCCCTCCACACTAATAACACTGAATAACTAAAACACTGTGAACTGACTCCCTCCAGAAACCTCACCATTTCCCGCCATGTACACCAACACTAACAGCAGTACCCCCCACTCGCACCATCACACCCTCCCTCCCTTTCTCCCATTCGAGGAGAAACAACCTGGAAAAGAACAGAAAAGGCCAATCCGTGTGTGTCGTTCCTGATATCAGTCCCTCACGCCCCCTCCCCTCACCATGTGTGGAGGTCCATGGCACGAGCCGGAGAGGACAGTGGAGATTCTGAAACATCCACATCCCACCAACTGAGTAAGGAGCAACATTCATTGAAGGGAAGCTTTCACTTTAAATCCACGGTCAGTATCACTTCCGCCGACTCAACGTCGGGGCTGTGACCCTGATTCGCTCTCACCTCGAGCTCTAACAAATGGAATTTTCACTGTCTCCGTGGGCAGGAGTTTGGGCTCACAACACATCGTCTCCATCTCCTCCCAGGAAGAGAGCATGGAGACTAATCGCTACCTATTCTCCTGTAAACAGCTCAATTACTGAAAGTAATCTGCGATGTTAAGTTGTCCTGGCATCCCCAGTTGTCTGTGCTCATATACACTCAGGATGCCTGCTCCTGTTGCACTTTTATAAAGACACAGCCTGTTTTCAATTGTTGTGGTGGTTCTGTTCGCTGAGCTCGGAATTTGTGTTGCACACATTTCGTCCCCTGTCGAGGTGACATCCTGAGTGCTTTGTCACCTCCTGTGAAGCGCTTCTGTGATGTTTCCTCTGGCATTTATAGTGATTTGTATCTGCCGCTTCCGGTTTTCAGTTCCAGCTGTCCGCTCCAGTGGCCGGTGTATTGGGTCCAGGTCGATGTGCTTATTGATCGAATATGTGGATGAGTGCCTTGCGTCGAGGAATTCCCTGGCTGTTCTCTGTTTGGCTTGTCCTATAATAATAGTGTTTTCCCAGTCGAACTCACGTTGCTTTGTCGTCTGTGTGTGTGGCTACTAAGGATAACTAGTCGTGTCGTTTCGTGGCTAGTTGGTGTTCATGGATAAGGATCGTCAGCTGTCTTCCTGTTTTTTTCCTATGTAGTGTTTTGTGCAGTCCTTGCATGGGATTTTGTACACTACGTTGAGACAACTGGAAGCGGCAGCGACAAACCACTATAAATGCCAGAGGAAACATCACAGAGGCGCTTCACAGGAGGCTTCTAAACACTGAGGATGTCACCTAGACAGGGGACGAAGCGTCTGCAACACAAATTCCCAGCTCGGCGAACAGAACCACAACAATGAGCACCCGAGCTACAAATATTCTCACAAACTTTGTTTTAAATATTCTTTCAATATCCTTTCTACCTCACATTGCTCTACATTGTCATCATCTGCCATATACTAGGAGAAAGTGAGGACAGCAGATGCTGGAGATCAGAGCTTAAAAATGTGTTGCTGGAAAAGCGCAGCAGGTCAGGCAGCATCAAGGGAGCAGGAGAATGGACGTTTCGGGCTTAAGCCCTTCTTCAGCAATCTACCATATACCTGAACACTACAACAACATGTCATTGTCCTGGTAGAATTCCAGACTGTCCTGCAAACTCGTTACGTTCTTCCAAGTTTACTACCGTCTCCAAGCACTGAGATTGTCGTAGCATCACAGTCCCCACGAAACAACTGATGTCCTGTCACATTCACGAGTGTGAACAAGTGAAATACTGTTCTATGCCCCACTGATGGAATCAAGTAACGACATGCTGCTAACCGGCCAATAACAAAATCCTGGGACACACTAGATGGAGTGAATGAAATATTGACAAACCACTGAGCAAGAAAACTCCAGGCAGGCTCCACTTATCTATCTTGACATCCGGGTATTAATGTTATGAAGTTGAAAGCGTGTACTGTATCTTTAAGAGAGACTGAATGCTCTTCTAAACTGCGACCTTATCAAAGGTCCATTTTCATCTGAAACATCTCGATATTAAAAAGTTCGAAGATGACCCAGGGAGATAATCAGCCGGAATTAGACACTGAAAACAGCAGCTGCTGTGTGATTTTTAAATTACGTTTGTGTAATTTGAATAAGTGTCTTATTGAAACAGTATGTTGTTATAGAGTTGGATCCAGGTAATAAGCAGCATAGAGAATGGGGCTTAGAGTTGTGAATAGTTGTTGTTTATAGTTCATTTTCAGAGCTAAAGAGAACTTGATGTTTTTTAAACAGTGGAATTTGGGAGCTCTTTGCCACGCATACTTTAACAGATTACGAGGCGAGGTGAGCTTTTCTACGCGTTTACTTAACATTACCAGAAGGGATCAACCCCATGTCCTCACAATTCCAGTGTCTGTGTATCTGTATGTCTCTGTGTTGGCCAAGTCTATCAATGTTTCTGGAATTTAAATTGATGCAATGCGACCCTCTGCTGGCCTCTCCATACCACTGCACAAGCATTGTTTCAGGGTGAAAAAGAACAGGGATTCATTCAGCTGGGTAGCGGTAGAGGGCAGTTGCTCACAGTACCATCCAAACTGATTTCTTATCCATGTACTAGCCTAAATATCTTTGAAACGATGTAACTGAACCCACTTGCTCCACTGCCTCTGGAAGTTCATTACACACACAACCCTGTCTCTGTATAAAATAATTGGCATCATGGCTTTTGTGCATCTTTCTCCTCTCACCTTCAAGTATACCCAATCTTGCATCCGCCAGTCTAGGCAAAAGACAGCGGCACTTAACTTATCTGTACCCCTCATGATTACAAGCCTCAGTGAAGTCTCCCGTCATTCTCATACTTTCCAGTAAAACAAAGTCCCACCGTATCCAGCCTCTCCTTATGACTCAATCCACCCATTCCCAGCAACATCCAGGTTAATCTGTTCTGAACCCACTCCAACTTAATAGTATCAAGGTCAATAATATCAAGGTGAATAATCAAGGCTTTTTCTAAGCGCAGTGGGTTACAAAACTAGAGGGCGTAGGTTTAATGTGAGAGGGGAAAGATTTAAATAAATCGGGTACATGTCCTGCTCACCAATTGGTTCTGTATATGAGAGTAGAAAAGATGTACTTATATTGAGCAGGGAATGTGATGGAGTCAAAGTTCTTCCAATGTTCAAGGAGATCTCACATGGCCCACTTCTGTGTAGGATAACATTATGGCGTGTTTTAATAGAGAGGAAGAAAATGTAATCTGCTTGAGAAGGGGCGGTCCGTTGCACTCTCTATCCTTCTTTGTTCCGAAAAAAATCAGCAATGTGGGCGAGCGAAAAAAACAACGGAATCATATTTAAGACTCATGGGGCATTCCTGACCAGAATAAATTGGAATCTCCTCACTGACGAAAGCCGAGGGAATTCATCCAAATCCAACGTTCCAGGATAAAATCCTATTGTGAACAGCTTGTGTGAGCAGAATATTTCAGAATAACATTTTGCACAATCTGTCAATTTTTCATTTTGTCATGAGTTGCACTAATATTTATACAAAGCCCTTTCAGGATAAAACTAGAAATTTTGGGTTTAGGTTTGCGGTTGTGTTTGCATGTTTGTATGCGTGCGTTTATCTGTGAGTTTGTGTGTGTCAGTGTTTTTAGAAATGGAAATATCGATTATATATTTGGAATATCCAAACAGTTTGTCATCCATCTTTCCATCATAGTTTCTGTAACTTTGCCTTGGATCATAAACGTGCTATATTCGTAGATGAAAGAAACCAGCCTGACTTCTTCCAAAAACTGACACTGGCCCAGTCTGAGGTCGTATCAGCAACTTGTTTTCATTTAAAATTTGGATCTTAAAAGCGGCGGAACTGTAGAACAGTAAGCCTGCAGTCTCTGATGGGTAAGTTATTGGAGGCGATTCTGTGCGACAGGATTCACATATCTTTGGGAAGGCAAGGACTGATTAGAGATCGTCAACACAGCTTAGTGCAGTACAACTCATCTTTCATTAATTTGATTGCGTTTTCTGAAGAGGTGACAAAGAAAATTCATGAAGGCAGTTTGCCAGACATTGTCTGTATGTATTTCAGCAAGGTGTTCATAACTTTCCGTTTCGTAGACAGATTAATAGCGTTATGTCACATGGGACACGGGGAGATAGTCAATTGGATTCACAACTGGCTTAATGGAAGACAGCTGTTTCTCCGATTGGAGGCTTGTGTCCAGCAGTGTGCTGGAAGAACCAGCACTGAGTTCACTGCATTTCATCATTTATGTAAATGATTTGGATGTGAATACAGAGGCAGAGTAAGTTTACAGATTACATTAAAAAGGTGATGTAGTGAATTATCTCAGAGTTCAACGACGCCACAATTAACTGGGCCAATTGGGCAGGGATTGTCGGATGAAGATCATTTAGATAAGTATGCTGTTTTGCATTTTGGAAAGGCAAATCAGGATATGAAATATACACTTATAGGTAAGGTTCTCGGGTGTGTTGCAGAAGAAAGAGACTTTGGTCACCAACTGCATAACTCCTTGAAAGTCGAGTCGCAGGTAGACAGAGTGGCGCAGAATAAATTTGGCATGTTTGCCTTAATGTGTTTCATCTGTGCAGTATGTTGTTGAAGCCACATTAAGAATACTGTGAACAGTTCAGTTGGCTTTAGAAAAGATTCAAAACAAATGTTCAGACTAGTGGGTCTGACCTCAATGGAGAGGCTGGAAAGGTTGAGAGGTTTCTCTCGGAGTGTCAGACACTGAGGGGCGACAGTCCAGAGACTTATAAAATCATTAGGTGCATGCTTTGTCTGAATAGCCACAGAGTGTTTCCATGGGAGTCCAAACCAAGAGGGCATAGTTTGAAGGCGAGCGGGGAATGATTTGTAAGGGACGGTCGGGGCAAATGTTTCACACAGCGAGTGGTGTGTTTATGGGAAGCGCTGTCAGATGAAGTGGTGAAGGCGGGTAAGACGGTACATGTAAAAAAGTGTCTGAAATAGGAGGATATTGGACAAATGCTGGAAAATAGGACCAGATCAGTTTTGGTTATCTGTTCAGAGTGAACAGATTGAACTACCGTGTATGTTTCCATTCTTTATGACTCTTTAATTCAATAAGAGGAATACTCAGAAATTCTGAAAGAACCTTTTGAGTCGGAATTCTGTTCACCCCGTTTGTGGGGTCTCTATGTCCACATTGATTCAAAGCTAAGTTAGTTAAACATTTGACGGAGAATTCAGTCACAATTAATGGGAAAAATTCAGGAATGTTTAGCTGAGATCACAGCCTGATCAGCCATACTGCTACTGCCGGAAGGAGAAGGCTCAAAGTGTGTAGTGACCCAATCCTGCTCCTCAGTCCCATGTTCCTAGTTTCCAATCAGCCCCTCAGACCTGCTACAAGGAACCGTTGGTGGCCATTTACCGCTGTAACCTGGTTCACAGAAGCAGAGGTGACCATTCAGACCCGAAAGACCCTCATACACGGTTTGGGGTAGTTTGTAAAATGTAACTGGAAAACCCAGGTTGGGTTTGAATGAGGCCATGTATCTCTCTTCACAGAGACCCCATTATCTGCAACTTGTGCTTCATTTATTGATTATGTTATAGACCCAGACTCACTGTGAATACAGTCCCGAAAGCTCATCCAGAGAAAGTTCACAAAATCGTCTCCTTGACTGCAACATTCAATAACAGAGCTTCCAGGAAAATAACACCAACTCAATTCCCAATAACACAATGTGAGAACATCAGAAACAGGGGCAGGTCGTTCACCCAGCAAGCCTGCCATGCCCTTCACTAAGATTGTCGCTGATCCGCACTCGGTCTCAAATCCTCCTTCATGCTCCATTCGTCTTAGCCCTCAACTGTATGACAGATCAGTAACCATCGAACTCTTCTTCAAATACTATTTGTCAACTAGCTCCACTGACACTCTGGAACAGAATGCCTGACATTCACTAACCTCTGTTTGATTTAAACAATTGCTATTCCTTTTCCATGTCTGATTGATATTAACAAAATTGGTGAAAACAAGAACTCAGTGAATATATACTGGTACTCTTATCAAGGCACTGGTTGACTGAGGTTGACATCAACGAGCTGACAAAACTGGAGTTAATGGGAATCAGAGTAAACTCTCCAGTGGCTGGAGTCAATCAAAGGAAAAATGAAGATGTTTATGGTTCGTGCATGTCAATCATCTCACTTCCAGGACATCTCTGTGGGAGTTCCTCAGCTTATCTTGCTCGGCACAAACATCCTCAACTGCCTTATCAACATCCGCTTGTTCCCACTCCCCAGCCTTCCCACAATAAGATCAGAAATATGGATTGTCACTGAAAATTTCCACATGTTCAGAATACTTTGATCCCCCTTCGCCCGTGAACTAGTCTATATTCTGCAAAGCAAGACCCAGACAGCACTGAGGCTTGTGCTGTTAAAGTGTCGGTAACATTCATGGAACAGTATGGCCTCACACTGCATATTGCCACAATAAACTGAAGGGTTCATTCAGCACGTCGCGCTGGTTTCACAGGACTATGAAGACGTCATTCAGACCATTGACTACTGGAGAAAAAACGGTTTGCTCATTCAGTGCCTACAACCAATTAGCCGGGAAGAGAAGAAATCTAGTGTTATGGACCACACTAGTGCCCGTCGAAATTATTTGAAGGCAGTAGCCTAGACGCTAAAGTTTTCTTACTTAATAGGACATGTACGGTGTCTGCTCCAGATGTAATGTGACTATTCAAACTACTCGGTGTTAAGTAAAATACAATTTATTTAAACACTGCAGATAAAAGTAATTTAGAAGTAATGAACGCGATTGTGCAACTTAACAGAATAATGTGTCCAGGAACTATTCCTAATTAACTGTTTCAGTCCAGGATCATCCTATAAACACACCCCTTAGATTAAAGGAAGATGCAGGCGCAGATTGTCACAAGTAGTTCTCCAATCCACGGAGCAAAACACATCATCATGAGTAAAGTAACAGAGAGTAGCAGACGGAAGACACTCGGTGATTCTTCCAAATCTGTTGAGACCTCAACAGTTTCTGATATTACTGAGAAACCAAAACACAGAAGAAACCAGGGACAAAATAACCTCTTTAAGCTCAAGCATTTTTACACTAGTCGACACATCGAGCTGTAAAACAAGAACCAGGGAAAGCCGATCAGGACCCTGGCCCTGTCCAATCTGACGAGAAGGAATCCACTCCTTCCCTTGATTCATTTACAAAGAAAGAGAAGGAGGCTATTCAGCCCTCAAATCAATCACACAGGGACAGAATGAAGTGATTGATGCTGATTCCTGAAAAGGGTTATGTCTGAAACGTCGATTTTCCTGCTTCTTGGATGCTGCCTGATCTGCTGTCCATTTCCAGAACCACACTCTTTGCTCTGGTCTCCAGCATCTGCAGTCCTCACTTTCTCCGAATTGATGCTCTAACATGGTAAACAAGAGGTGCAGGGTCTGCACAGACAGACTGATCCACATTGTTCCTTGGGGCTTCATGCTACATAATACACAAGTGGGACATAAACATGGTTTTCTAGCATTAAGGAGGAACCCAAATGTTTTGCGTGAAGTCTGAAGAGGGCATCTAACATATCTGAGAAGACAGACTGGTGTTCTCTGTGGAAATCAGACGCTGGTGGGAATGCCTAACTGGAGATTGTGAACAACATGACGTTCAGTACAACGTCACACACAAACTGCACATTAATGTGGGGAGTGTTAATTAAGGCATTAAACGTATCAGGAAATCGGAATTAGTCTAATGAATGGACTCTCTAAGATCAAATAATGATTTTCTTGTTCATGTGGGTCTTGTGCAGTGCTCGTTTACTATGATCTGCCTCCACTGCTCACAAATAGTGTTTTATATATCCCTGTACTTTGGTGCGCAAGACAATAAATCAAATCAACCAATCCTGGTTAAAGTGTTGCATTTCTCACCCTATCAATGTCGCTTTTGGAAAGAAGTGTTCGCTGCGAAATCTCAAGTTTCAGCGTAACCATCTCTTCTTCTATCGCAGCTCTGCAGGAAAAACACTCAGTTTCTTCCTTCTCTCCTCATGGTATCAACATTTGAGTCTGTTGTAAGGAGCTCATTCCTTACAAAGGAGATCAAATCGATAGTGAGTGCCCCAAGTACTCTCTCAACAAGGCTGTAAAGCTACAGGAAGATTGTTTTACTTAAGTACTTGAATCATTTTGCCACGAAGGGCAACATATCACTTACTGCTCTCATCACGTAAACAGGGTTTGATGAGCAGCAATCTGCATGGGACTGAGTGGGAAAGATTTATTCACAAATTTGTTCGAGTTCTTTGATGAAATGACCAGGAGTTTTGTCAAGAGTAGGGCGGTAGACGAAGTCTCTGTAGATTTCAGTAAGACGTTTGATAAGGTTCCACATGGAAGGATGGTCTGGAATTTCTTCGCATGGAATTCAGGGTGACATGTAAAATTGGACACACAATTTGCTTGATCTTAAGCAGTAGAAGGTAATAGTGGCAAGATGTTTGTCGGACTGGAGGCCTGTGATGAGTAGTGTGCCTCAGTGGTCGATGCTGGGACCATTGCTGTTTATTATCTGTATCAATGAACTGCTTAAAAACGTACAAGACCTGATTAGTAGCTTTGCAGATGACACTAAAATAGGTAGCCTCGTTGACAGAGAGGAAGTTTGTCAGAAATTGAAGCAGGACCTTGAACACCTGGGGAAGTGGGCCGATAAATGGAAAATGGAGTTTAATATAGATAGGTGTGAGGCTTTGCATTTTGGAAAGTCGCATCAAAGTAGCAGTTTCGCGATGAATGGTTGGGCCTGAAGCAAAAAAACAGAGAGACCTTGAAGTTCATGTTCAAGGTTCTCTGAAAGTGGAGTTACAGTTGGGTAGGGCAGGAGAAAGGCTTTTGGCACACTGGCCTTCATCGGTCAGGGCTTTGAGTATAGAAATTGGGAAATTACACAGGTCTTTGGTGAGGCCACACTTGGAGTATTGTGTTCAGTTTTTGTCAACTTGTTCCATAAAGGATATCATTAAACTGGAAAGAGTGCAGAAGAAATTTGCAAAGATATTGCCAGTTCTCAATGGTCTAAACTTATAGGGAGAGGTTGATAAATCTAGGACTTTTCTTTACAACAGAGGAGGATGAGGGGACCCTTATCGATGTGTATAAGATCATGAGGGACACAGAGAGGATGATTGCTCACAGTCTTTTCACAAGGATCGGAGAATCGAGGACAAGAGGGTATCTGTGCAAGGTTAGAGGGGAAAGAGCAAAAGGGAACCAGAAGGGCAACTTTTATACACAGAAGCTGGTACTCATAAAGTTTGAGCTGCAAACGGATTTTGTTGAAGTGGGTACATTAACTACATGTAAAAGTCATTTGGACAAATATATGGATAGGAACGGACGAGAAGGATATCGACCAACTGCAAGGAAATGGGGTTAGCGTGGATGGACATTTACGACACGGAGGTCGTAGCCCTCTGTCAATTAAATCAAACATCCTCATAAGCTCGCTTCGTCTCTTAATCTGATGAAACATGAGCGGCAGAGAACTCCTACATTCCAGAATTTCAAGAAAAATAACAATTTAGTTTCTTACCTTTAACAGTGCACACTAAACAACAACTATTCACACATCCAAGCCTCCCTTTTTCAATCTACGTTTTGTCTGACTCCAACTCCATAAAATTATGCTGTTCCAATTACCCACTTATAAACATTAAATTAGTTTACTTTCAAGACGATGTAGTCTCTGTCTTCTTCACTGTGTTCATTGTTCCAGCTGATGATCGCCCTGAGTCACTTTCTTTATTTTTTTAACCACAAGTAGGTTTTATATGTAAAGCTTTGCTTGACCAAGATAGTGTTCGATAGCCAGTTAGGGGGGCACGGTGGCACAGTAGTTAGCACTACTGCCTCACAGTGCCGGAGACCCGGTTCAATTCCCATCTCAGGCGACTGTGTGGAGTGTGCACGTACTCCCCGTGTCTGCGTGGGTTTCCTCTGCGTGCTCTGGTTTCCTCTCACAGTCCAAAGATGTGCAGGTCTGGTGAATTGGCCATGCTAAATTGCCAGTAGTGTTAGGTTAGGGGTAATTGTAGGGGCATGGGTGCGTTGCGTTTCGGCGGGTTGGTGTGGTCTTGTTCGGCTGAAGGGCCTGTTTCCACATTGTAATGTAATCTAATCTAAACTCTCCGGCTCTACAGCAGTTGATCTGCTGTTCAGTGGCAGTTGCTCACCCTCTACTTGCAAAATACCTGTTTCATATGCTTCTGCATAAAATCTCATAATCTGATTTGGTGCCAGGTGTCAAAACCATAAAATTTCTTCTGATATCCTTGCCATAATGTGAACCTTTATTCTTATATTCGAATTGTTTTCAAATCACAACCAAATCTCAGATACCCATTTAACAGCCACTTGTTACATTTGGAACGGTCTGTACTTTTGATTAGATTCCCGACAGTGTGGAAACAGGCCCTTCGGCCCAAAAAGTCCACGCCGCCCTCCGAAGAGTAACTCACCCCAAATAATGCACCTAACAGCTATGGAAAATTTAGCATGGCCAATTCACTTAACCTGCACATGTTTGGAATGTGGGAGGAAACCGGAGTACCCGGAGCAAACCCACGCAGATACAGGGAGAATGTGCAAAATCCACACAGACAGTCGCCCAAGACTGGAATTGAAGCTGGCGCCCTGGTGTGGTGAGGCAGCAGTGCTAACCACTGAGCCACCGTGCCGCCCGCTGGCAGCTGTATACGTACTTTAAATTCAGCAATGCACTTTCCATCTTAAAATGACCAGACATTTCGTCGACTTCATAACACCTCACTCCTTAAGACAAAAATACATCAGAACGAAAAGATTGGTTCATATTTTCCTCTAATTCTTCATTCCATTACTATGAAATACAAAGATCATTAATCAAAGTTATACCTTTCACATTAATTTTGTACACATACATAATATTGGAAGAAGTCAAATTTTATCTCCACATTTTCCTTTAAATCCGCAATAACACATTTGCTATCACATATTTACGAGCCACAACATTTACGTTTTTGAAATTTGAATTCTGTAGCATAAGACTACAATGAAATAGTCTTACATTTTCGTCTTTACATCGTTCAAAAAACTTGAGTGAATTGATGTTATTGAACACAACTGTCTCTGACAATTTGTATGTCACCTAAACACAAAAGTGTTGTCAAGCCAGTACCAAATTCAATAATTCTTATTCAATAATGAAGTTTTTTTTCCCGGTGTACAATGAGTTTCGGTTTTGACAACTAAAACATCAGCCATCCAATTCCATCATCATCTCTCTGCAAAAAAACTCTCCTATCCCTATATCGCTAGCATCAGTCGCGAATTTAAAGGGTTTTCAAATATTTGGTACAGCTAAAGATGATGCAGTGGTTAATACTGCTTCAAATGCCTCCTGGCATTGTTTATTCCTTCAAAAGTTTGTGTTCTTCTTTAGTGAGTCCATCAGTGGTGTCACTACACTGCTGAATTTGGCAACAAACTTGAGACAGAATCCACTCAGACCCAAAGATTGAAGCACGAAACTTCTTCGTGGATGATCGTGGAAAATGTTCAGTGGCCTTCGTCTTTGTTTTGCGCTGGATCAACCATTAATGCCCAATGTCATGTCCCAAGACGTCACCACTGTCTTCGTGAATAATGTTTTCTTTCGGTTTATTTCCAGTTTTGCTTTTCTTACTCGCTCAACGAGCTCTGCCATACGTCCCATGTGATCTTGCCAGGACTTTTTTGTTTCATAGAGGTGCCTACCTGTAACCACACAGTAACTCCAACTTCGTGATATGTGTGGCTTGTCAAACGTTATGTGTGCTGTCCTCCAATCTTGGTATTGGATCCCAGTCCAATCTTGTTACAATGTTGACCTTCTGATCGTCCACACAATATCGTTGAGTCACATGACCTTTGTAAACTAACACAAAGAACGAACTCCACTTGCTCTGACTCGGTTTGATGATGCCTTGGCTGGAATTCACATGCAATTCCTTCTGGACCTTTGTGGCTTTGAGAGGATTCAGCCTGTAGGTGTGTTTATTTTATCGCACCAACATTCCCTACTTCCACTTCATGCACAATAGTGTTAGTCCTCCCATCTTGTTTCTGCATATGCCCTCATACTGCTGCAACAAAAAAAGCAACGAGGTTCTTTGTTCCTGCAACAGTTAGCTCACTATCCGATGCCATTCCTCAAAGACTTCGTTGTTATTTTAATATTTTGAGACCCATCAAACTGCATGACATCTAGATTTGATTCCTCACTCTGAGGGGCGGCAAGTAACATCTGTTTCATGGTGTACTTGCATCTGTTTTAGAAAGGTTTGAACATATTCACATGCAATCCCGAATACCGTTGTTTTTAATATCCGACATTTTTACAAGATAGTTTACCAAACTCAAGTTTTCTCAGTTTGGAAGATGCCACCATATCTGGTTTTGAAGGAATTTACTCCTTCTGGTAGCAATACTAATCTGTCATCCACACGTGAAAACATCTGAATTTCAGAGTTATTATTTGCCACTTGCTTCACTCTATGCTGTGCCCTCTTCAGGTGTTGTTTAGCTAACTCACTTATCCTATTTAATCTCTCCCTCACCTCATACACAGAACCCAAGTGTGAGATCTTCGATTTCTGTCCTGTCATTTTTCTCTTTAACTAATTTCAAAAGACCTCTCACTTCATGTCCGAATATTAACTTAAAGAGATTAAACTGAGTCGACTCATTTGGGGCATCTCTAATGGCAAACAATATAAATGGGACACCTTTACCACAATCATTCGGGCAATCATGACAGTATGTTTTTCACATGGTCTTCACCGTCTGATGCTAACTTTCCAAGGATCCCTGAGATTCAGGAAGGTAAACACTTGATTTGACGTGCTGGATGCCGAAGTAATCCACGATTTCCTTTAACGACCGAGGGATAAAATGAAATTCGTGGTCTGATTCAATAAATCTTGGTAGCCAATACTGAGTAAAGAAAGCTACCAAATTCTCCACCACCCTTTCCGCCTTTACACTCCGCAATGGAATTGCGTCTGGAAATCTTGCAGAAACTCCATTATGGTTAGCAAATATTTGTTCCCACTTTCATTTAAGAAGGGGATCTACACAATTAATCATAACCTGAGTGAATGTTCGTTGAATGCAGCAGTCGGCAATAACGTTGCTTGTTTCATTTCTGCCTATGGCGTATCGACTATTGGGCATGGATGGCATATACAGCAACTAAAAAACATTCCTCATGCATTCTAGGTCACGAGATATGCTTTTGTACCCTCGCCTGAGTCTTCCATGCGCCTAATTGATCGCTTACAGATAGTTTATGTGCTACTCGTAACAGATACTGTCAATGTGCTCCTGGGTCATAATCTGGCGCATTTCCAATTTCCCATCTGCACTAACCTGCTGTTGTCTCTGTATTCATCGAACGATAATATATTTAAGTTAATGACGTTCGAAAATATTTTTGTTTCCTTTCCTCGACTGTTACATCAAACAGGGTATCAGCTACATTAACATCAAGTCTTTCATCGTTTTCTTTAGTTTTTGCTTCTTGCTGTTAATATGAGAGTGGGAGCTTGTTTCTACACAGTCTCGAAAAATTTGCAGGAGATTTTTCTTTCAACTTCTCTGTTTGCTTTTCTTCTTTGGCTTCTCCACCACAAGTGGTGTCACACACACCGTGGAACGTATTAAATCGTTCCCAAGAACAAACAGTATTTCTGGAACTTACACTCATCAATCACTCTCACAGTCTTGATTTGGCTATCCAAACTGCTTTACACAGGATAATCCTAAATTTCGGTCCCTCATTCCACAAATTTTCACCGACTTGGGTAACATGCCAGAAATAGTGCAAATATTTACATCTATTACTATTAGAAGCTGAGAGAAACTGAGGACTGCAGATTCTGGAGAAGAGAGTGTGGCACTGGAAAAGCACAGCAGTTCAGGAAGCATCCGAGGAGCAGGAGAGTCAACGTTTCAGGTGTAAGCGCATCTTCACGAAAGGGGGTTTGGAGGAAAGGGTGGAGAGATAAGTAGTAAGGTGGCGGGGGAGCTGATTGGAAGGTAGCTCGGAAGGCGATAGGTAGATTCAGGTGGGGGGTGATGCTGGTAGTTTGGAGGGGAGGATGAAGCCGATACGTGGTAGAACATTTTGGACCCTCCAACCACACAGGATCAACATTGCTTTCACCAGTTTTCAGATCTCCTCTGCTCCACCATTTGGATGCAAAACTGGCTGAAAGGAAGAAGACAGAGGGTGGTGTTGGAGGGTTGTTTTTCACATTGGAGGCCTATGACCAGTGGAGTGCCACAAGCAATTGTGCTGGGCCCACGACGTTTCAACATTTATATAAATGATTTTGATGTGAGCGTAAGAGGTTTAGTTTGTAAGTTTACTAATGACAACAAAATTGGAGTTGTGGTGGACAGCGAAGAAGGTACCTCAGATTACAACAGGATCTTGATCAGATGGGCCAATGGCTGAGAAGTGACAGATGTAGCTTAATGTAGCTAAATGTGATGTAATGCATTTTGGAAAAGCAAATCTTAGCAGAAATTATACACTTACTCCTAAGGTCCTAGGAAGTATTGCTGAACAAAGAGATTTG
This sequence comes from Chiloscyllium punctatum, assembly GCF_047496795.1. Lineage (NCBI taxonomy): Eukaryota > Metazoa > Chordata > Chondrichthyes > Orectolobiformes > Hemiscylliidae > Chiloscyllium > Chiloscyllium punctatum. The sequence goes on along the minus strand of NC_092789.1, from coordinate 53,102,294 downwards.
GAAGTGCAGATTCATAGCTCCTTGAAAGTGGTATCGCAATTAGATTGGATTGGAAAGAAGGCGTTTGGTATGCTTTCCTTTATTGATCAGAATATTTAGCGCAGGGGTTGGGAGGTAGTGTTGTGGCTGGATTGGTTAGACCACTGGAAATTGCTTACATCACTGTTGGAATATTGCATCCAATTGCGGCTCCTTTCTATTGGAAACATGTTGTGTCACCTGAAAGGTCTCAGAAACGACTTACAATGTGGCCAGGGTTTTAGGATTTGAGCAACGGCAAAGATTGAATAGGATCGGGCTGTTTTTCCTGGAGCGTCAGAGGCTGTGATGTGACCTTACAGAGGTTTAGAAAATCATGATGGGCATGGATAAGGCAATTAGACGAAGTCTTTTCCCTTCCAGTGGGGAAGTCCTAAACTAGAGGGCATAGGGTTCGGGTGAGATGTGAAAGATACAATAGTGATCTAGGAGGCAACCTTTTCACTCAGAGGGTGGTACGTCTATGGAATGACCTGCCAGAGGAAGTGGTGGAGGCTAGTACAATTGCAACATTTAAAATGCATCTGGATACGGGCCAGGTGCTGATAGTTCGCACTAGATTGAGGTGGGATATCTGGTTGGGATGGACGAGATGAACCAAAGTATCTGACTCCGTGCTGTACATTTCTGTGACTCTATGGCTCGGTGAGTGTCACAGAGAGTGACAGATAAACACAGAGAGTCACAGAAAATCACAGAGAGTCAGGCAGATTCACTTCATTCCCATTCCAATTCTCTAAATTAGCACCGCCCTCTGGATATGTCCGAACTGTCCATCTTCCTTCCCACCTAACCACTCCAGCCTCCCCTCAGACCTATCACTATCACTCCAACTTTCATCTTCCTGTCGCATTCTCAGTGCCTTTTGGGCCAGCACAACTTCCTTCCCTTTTATTTATCTTTCCGAAATTTGTCCCCCCACCACATTGCAGATGAAGGGCTTATGCCTGATATGTCGATTGTCCTGCTTTTTGCATGCTGTCTGATCTGTTGTGCTTTTCGAGCGCCACACTTTTCGTCTACTCGAGACTGAGCAAATCTCATATCTCGCAAAACTATAACTTGTTGACATTCTCCCTCTCCTCTTTCTGAATATACTTTGCATAAAGAGGCGAATTCTTTATTGAGATCATGCACTAACGCCATACCCACCCTCTGACAAGGCTGTGCACTCTACTGCAGTTCTTCGACTTTTCTGGTGGTTTTCTTTACTACCTGCCCAAATGCCACTGGGTGAGTCTATTTTCCAAGAGTGCCTTTCTTTATCACTTTGTCTGTCACAAATTACGGCTGTAAAAACACCTTTCCCCAGTCTTCATCTTAAACCACTGACTCTGTAATTTTATGAGCTCAACTCACTTGTAGTGAAAATACCTGAGGGCTTGCACCTCCTTTCAACCATCTTGGGCTCCATTTTACCTTTTGGTAAAACATTACTAGTGTGCTGTACACTTTGTTTTGTTGAATAAGATCCCCTTACTCTCAATTTCTGTCCCTCACGAGAGGAAAGTCTTGCCAGAAACTAAATTTCACTACTGCATTTTTAACTTCCATCTCTACAACTCTCCTCACTTCATGACCTTTCTGTTTATTCACGTGAATTCTTATCATACATAGAAGAGACCTTTTAAACTCCATCAGAGAATAATGTCTTTTACAGCCTCATACGACTTGTCTCTTTTAAAGGCCACGGCCATCTATCAAACTTAATATTTTTAAGTCCTTGAAAATCAGTCTGACCTGGCTCCAGCTTTATGTTTCTGGGCCGCGATCTGAATGCTTCTGGTTCCAATTCATAAGGACTCAAAATAGCCTGTTCCACATCTGCATAATATCCTGATCCCTCATCTGACAACACTGCGCATACCTGATTAGCTCGGCCTGCTAGCTTAGCCTGTACTAACCTTACCCAAAAGTAACTGGCAACTCCATCCGCATAGCCAATACTTCAAAATAAATTTTTAAAAATTCGACATTTTTGTCCTCGATATGTGGCAAAGTGTTCACATATCTGCACATATCCACCACTGTCTCCCTTCATCTCCATCCTGTTAACTTGACTTTCCTGAATAATTTGCAACTTAAGAAGTTCAAATTCTCTCTTTCTTTTTCAGGTCTCTCTCCCTCTCGCTCTCTCTGTCTCTTTCTTTAACTTTTAACTCCGGTTGTCACAATTGCAATTTATTTTATCTAACTCCACTGAACTTGTCTGATTATCTCATTCACCTCAGTTTTTGAAAAACTCTGTCACAATTTCTGATTTCCTTTTGTCCCTGGTTAAATACAATTCTAACATATTTGTTAATTCAAAAAGTATGCCCTTCTTCTGACTTTCTCATCTTTCTTGGAAATTTAGAAATCACTTTCAAACCCCAAAACGTCTTGAGCAATGTTAAAAAAAATTATGTTGTTTTTAATTGAACGAACGAGAAGAAACAGCAATTAAACACATTTTCTCACCTATGTTTTATATAAAGACCCAAGAACCCAATTGCCAAATGTTGGAATCCGCGAGGACCATTTATGCAGCTAATCCGTTCGCATCTGTCTAAACCCCCGAACGACAAGCCCCCAAATTGTCATTAAGTCGATATCGAACCCCTCTGCAAATTAAGCCAAACTCCCAAAAAGCTCACCACTCCTCGTAATCTGTTAAAACATGCGTGACAGAGAACTCGCCTCAAGCGACTGACTGTGAGGAGTTTGCACGTTCTGCCCGTGTCTATGTGGGTTTCCTCCAGGTGTTCTGGTTTCCTCCCACAGTCTAAAGATGTGCAGGTCAGGTGAATTGGCCATGCTAAATTGCCCGTCGTGTTAGGTAAGGGGGAAATGTAGGGGTAAGGGTGAATTGCACTTCGGCGGTTTGGTGTGGACTCGTTGGGCCGAAGGGCCTGTGTCCACACTGTAATGTAATGTAATCTAATGTAATCTAATCTAATCTAATCTAATCAAATCTATCTAATCTAACTCCTAACTTCCAGTATTTTTAAAAATCTGATCTCGAATAGTTAGCAATATACAACAACACTTCACGAATTCTTAATATTTGCTATCTGAATCCAAGTCTATAAAAATGCTGTTCCAATAATCCACATTTTAAAGTTGCACTCACTTAATCTCCTGACTACACAGTCTCTGTCCGATTCGCTGTCTTCAGTTTTCTTGCTGCGGATCTCCCTAGGTAATGTTTTGTTTGCTGCAGGTAGATTTTATATGAAGAAGTACCTTTCATCGGGAACATTTTTTTAACTTTATTTGAGATCAAGAAGTTAGATGACCACTTTGCTCCGCGACCCTACAACAGTACCTCGGCTGTTCTATGGCAGTAAATCTTCCTCTAATTTTCAAAACTACGGTTTTATATACTTCCATGACACATTTCATTCTGATAACCTGATTGGTTCCATGTGTCAAACCAATAAAGTTCAGCTTCCAGCGGTTTCTGGTATCCTGTGCATGATTAAAACGAATTGGTGAAATTCGAATCGTTGACAAGACAACAACCAAAACTCAGGTATCTTTTTAACAGAACGTTGCCACATTTGGAAGTCTCTGACCATGACCTGGCAGCTGTGGCTGTACTTTATATTCAGCAAAACACGTCCTGTCTGAATGTAACCGATATGTTTTTGGCTTCGTAACCGGTCGGCGTGGACTACTTGGCATGCAGTCAGACTCTATGACTTTAAGAGTCCTGGATGTATTATTTGGAGACTCTTGATCAAGGACATGCAGGTCCTTGAAGACGACGACATTTTCCAACCTCGCACAAGTTAATCAATGTAATATGAGATCTATCCTATTAGTAACTTTCATCCAAATCATGTGCCTACCTTGCAAATTGCTGTGGTCTAAATACTGATCCTCGTGATACCCCGTGAATAACGGCCTTCAGTGCAGGAATGGGCGCTGACCTCTCTATTATCTACACGAAAGAATTCCCAGACCACGTAATATATCCCACCTTGCTCATGAACTTTCACTCACCAGCCAATGACGACATCGAAAGACGACTGCTAATGCAAATCCATCGGTGCCACTCGGTCCTCATTTCTGGACACCTCAACTGACACAAACACCACAGGTTTCTCAATGATGTTTTCCCTTTCCAGAAGCTAAGGTGACTCTCCCAAGTCACATTATGATTCCCCACGCCTCCATTTATCACGTTTCTTATAAAAAAAAGTCCCAATATTTTCCTCAGCACAGGCATCAAATTGGCCATTATTAAGACTCTTTTGTGTTCCTTCCCCCTCCCGTTTTCAACATTTGGGGTTACAAAAGCTACTTTCCAGACATCAGGAAGCAGGTTTCTCAGCATAAACAGTTTTGAAAGATATTCAATACTTATTTCTTGTCGTTACAACATTTAAAAGACATGAATAAGAAAGGGTTGGAGAGATGTGTGCCAAGTGTCGGCAAGTGGGACTAGATTAATTTGGGATTGTGGTTGTCATGGATTGGTTACAATGAAGAATCTGTTTCTGTGCTGAACAATTCTATAGCTCTTTCAGTAGCTCGATTGCCACCTCCCTGAATACACTGTGATTGGGGCTGGTCTGATGCAACAACTTAAGAATCTTCAGTTCAATGAGGTTTTTTTTGTGGGTAACTTCACTTTATTAATTCTAATCTCCCATACAATCTCAATTTTAACAGTCACTCTGAACTGGAATATTTCTGGATGATTTTCTGTAACTTTCACTGTTGGGACAGAACGAATGTGTTCCCGTCAGTGGGGGCAGAAATGGCCTCCGTCACTAAGTTAACAACGTCGGAACACTGCACATTGCAGATGTTTGTCATGGGACCCAATCCTGCTCGGAAAATTCTAAAATCAAAATAGTTCAATGAAACTGTGACTTTACGGACACTGAGAGCACTGCGCTCTCCTTCGTGTTAGATTACAGGCTATGCTGAAAGTGGTGATATAAAAATGTGGCAACAACAGTGTCGAATCAAAGTGAGGTAACAGTTTGTACCTGACATAGGTCCACGTAGAGACAGGAATTAGTTCTTGATGAAAATATCTGTAACAGGAAGACAGGCCAGAAGAGAACTGCAACCAAAAAGGTGTCGGTGATGGTTTATTCAGAAAATGCACTGAGGCAGAAATGACGACTGGTGATATTGAGGAGTTGGTCGTGGACAGATTTGGTGATAGAGGAATTATCGAGAAATAGATCAGCTTAGGGCAAAATGGGGAAGTTTTGGTTATTACTATTTTCTTCGTCCTCAGATGTTTGTAATTGAAGAGAACGAAATTCATGAAATGGGAATGGAGTGTGTGATTGAAAGCGAATACAACACTTTACATCTTTGCCAAATATACACAACAGAAGGAGCAATGGCGTTCAGAATCGTTTATAGAATTTATAAATGAGCTGTGATAGACTTACCAGGAACACCAATTATAGCGAGGATGGGAAAGTAACCTGCCTGAATAATTATCAGTGCACATTGTATCCGCCATGTTAACCTCATCCAATCCTGACGAATCCAGTAAAGAGAACTAGATAAACTCCTGTACATTTTTGTAACATTCCAATGCATTGATCTCAGATTCTGATCCAATGCGGGTACATCCCAGTCTAATGTTCTCAGATTCTTATCGATTGTTGGAACCTTCCAGTCTATACTTCTTAGGTTCTGATTCATGTTGGAACATTCCAGTCTATTGCTCTCAGTCTTTGACCTCTCCCACTCTCCGGAGCCGTAGGTTTTTAATCGTGTTGATGATGATGCTCTCGCTTATATAATGTAAAATGTCCCTTATGATTAGAAGAGGGAAAGACTCCAGTGACTCAGTTGGGGTCCATGGAGACTGACGTCAATCACAGTCACTGAACAGAATCTCCACTTAACCCCATAACTGCAAAACATTTAATGTAACAACATTAGCTGGTCTGGGTGGGGTACTGACATCGCCTGCTGTTGGTCTTACCGACTATCGAGAAAGTGAGGACTGCAGATGCTGGAGATCAGAACTGAAGAATGTGTTTCTGGAAAAGTGCAGCAGGTCAGGCAGTATCCCAGGAGCAGGCGAATCGACGTTTCGGGCATAAGCCCTTCTTCAGGACTTACCAACTATCTCCAAGTATCTCCAACAATGTTAGGTGCAATAGAGAAAGGCGATGCTTTCTCTTCACAAGCTTTGAGACTCTGCTGTAATATCCACATACGATGTTTTATGTAACCACTCTATTCAAAGCAAGTCGAGGCCCGTTGTTACAAAAATTAACATTCCTCCACGTCAACAAATATCAGTCTAAAAACTGTCTCTGGAGACAACTGCCCGAAACATAAGAAATACAGATTTCTTTGGACATTTCTCTCACTGCTCTAACAAAGCAACATTTTATCTTTAACTCTGTGCACTTAATTAATTAGTTTCTAAACATGAAAACATCTTATTGCACAATACATTCGGCTCTTCTTGCCCAGAATTTTAGCCTTAGATGGAAGGTAAATGTTGTGTTGACAATTTGATTTTTGTATTGGTATTAAAGAGTCAGGGACAGCATGTCTGTGTCATTGCTGAAGAAACAGAAAGGACTAGGAGACAGTCGGTGTGGAAACTGGAGAGGAGTCAAATGTTAGTCTCCCTGTTACCAATATTTTATTGAGAGGTGGAAAAAAATAAAATGCAGAGAACTAAAGAGAACGCATTTAGAAGAAGGAATAGCAAGTGAAAATGAAAACAAAACAGGACAATTTGAAGTGGAGGAAGAATGATTTCACATACACTTTTTAATCATTGGACGTGCAGTAAGGTAAGGTTGTTCATATGTGCACAATATATTCAGAATGAACAACGGAGACACAGTTAATGAAATGTGATGTATGGGTTGTATAAAAATTATGAAACAATAAAACAATATTTGATCCTCATCTGAGGTTTTTGCAAGGTTTGTGAAGGTTTGTAGCTCAGGTTGAGATTTCGGGTGTAGGTTTGCTCGCTGAGCTGTAGGTTTGATATCCAGACGTTTCGTTACCTGGCTACGGCAAGCAGACCAAACACTGCCAGAAATGCTAACCACCTTACCATACATCAAAGAATTTTCAGAAATGACAGCCAGGCTGCTAAGACCCCTCGGAATCCTAGTAGCACATAAACCCACCAACACTCTCAAATAAAAACGAACAAACTTAAAAGACCCAGTACATCCCATGGACAAAATCCATGTCAACTACAAAATTCCATGCAAGGACTGCCACAAACACTACATAGGACAGACAGGAAGAAAGTTAGCCACCAGGATACACGAACACCAGCTAACCACTAAAAACACGACCCTCTCTCCCTTGTAGCCCTACACACGGATAAAAAAAGCCACCACTTCGACTGGGAGAACATACCTATCCTGAGACAAGCTCAGCAAAGCCATGCCGGAGAATTCCTGGAGGCCTGGAACTCCAACCACAACGCCATCAACCCACACATAGATCTAGATGACATCTATCAATCCCTCAGAAAACGAACAGGAAATGACATCACCACAAACCACAGGAACCCCATCCAGGAGAAAGGTATGAATAGAAAGCAGGAGACAACAGCTTCGCTTCACTTGGAGGTCGCCAATGATGTTGTTACCTAGCCAGGTAACGAAACGTCTGGATATCAAACTTACAGCTCAGCGAACAAACGTACACCCTCATCTGAGGAGTCATGTTCCCATTCTCTCAATGTTCCTCTCTTTCTGGGATTCTCAGCTCTAATCACTCGTTCTTGTCAGGATGTATGCTGTCCATTCCTGTTTCTGGTGTCCCAATTTATGTCAGTTAACTGCCTTCCCACTGGTCAGCAAATATGTTGTCCTGCTGGGTTCTGTCAAAAGCCAGTGTGAGTCATATTATTGGAGAGATAATTTCTGGCATCAGATGCAGAATTTGAACATATTACTCTGTTGTACGTACACTGTACAAAGAACGGAGCAAACAGGAATTGCGAAAACAAATACGGAAGTGTATCTACTTCTGCCATTAATCTAGTTTTCGCGTTTTTGACATCTCTTCATCTATATTCTCTCTCTTTCTCTATTTGTATCTTGATAATAAATAAATCCAAACAATCTCGTGCCCCATCTCTCAGTTCGCCTTCTTACAGTTTATTTATATTTTTCTCTTCTTGACGTACTCCCGCCTCAGGCGACTGACTGTGTGGAGTTTGCACGTTCTTCCCGTGTCTGCGTGGGTTTCCTCCGGCTGCTCCGGTTTCCTCCCACAGTCCAAAGATGTGCAGGTCAGGTGAATTGGCCATGCTAAATTGCCCGTAGTGTTAGGTAAGGGGTAAATGTAGGGGTATGGGTGGGTTGCGCTTCGGCGGGTCGGTGTGGACTTGTTGGGCCGAAGGGCCTGTTTCCACACTGTAAGTAATCTAATCTAATCTGATTAGAATTGAGTAATTTGACTACAAATTCATGAGGGAAGAGATGGCCAGAGTTAATTGGAAGGGAAGCCGAGCAGGGACGACCATGGAGCATCAATGTAGGGGTTTCTGAGGATGATCCAGATGAACATCAGAAATTCATCCCAAACAAGAAGAAACATACTCGGGAGGATAATGCAGCCACGAGTGATTAGGGATGCCAAGGACAGCATAAGACCGAAAGATAAAGCATACAATGTGGGAAAGGTTATTCGGAGACCATAGGAAAAAGAAGTCTTCAAACACCAGTGGAGGATTACTAATAAAAGCAATAGGGAAGAGCAGATTATATACGGCGATAAGTAAGCTTGTAAATAATATGACAGGAAACTGCAAGAGTTTTCTTTAAGATATATAAGGTATATACAGAGAAGAGAAAACGTCAGACTGGTGGAAAATGAGGCCTGAAGAGTTATGGGTAACAATTAAATGGCAGTGGCATTGAACAGACACTTTGCATCAGTCTTCAAAGTGGAAGACACCCGCAGCTTGCCAGAACTTCAAGAGAGTCAGTGGGAGAGGTACTTGTAGTGACCATCACTAAGGGGGAGTTGCTGGGGATGTTGAAATTTCTGAGTGCGGACAAATCACGCAACCTGACGGACTGCACCCCATTGTTCTAAGGAGGTAGCTGAGGAAATTGTGGAGGTGTTGTTGGTGATCATTCTGGAATCGTTCAGGAATCAGTGGAGTCAGGGTGGATCACAGAGGACTAGCAAATAAACCTTCCAGTTTAAGTAGAGAGGGACACAGAATGCAGGAAATCGTCACTGGCTCGGCAAGCTGTTGTTTTTTTCAGTAAGAAAGCGGAGTGAACCTTTGGGTTTCTAGATATGTAAATAAAGTATAAAAACAAGGAAGTTATAGACATCATTGAAAATTGTATAGTTAATTTACAGCATAACAAGAGTTAAATTGACACAAAGCTATTTCAAACAACAGACTTGAAAATATGTGGTTGACTCAAAGGAATCGGAATCGACGTGGACAGAAGCACACGTGACAAACAGATCATTACCTAAACCCTGTTGTAAAGATGTAGGGAACGGTGTGTGACTAAATAGCATAAAATAACTGTCGAAAAAGCATAACTGAAGCTGTTGGTCCAGAGTACCCAATGTGCAACTATGTCGTCTATGTCGAAGAAGAAATAACGCCAGATAGTTCAAAATATCGCTGACTCATTCCCCATTTCTTCGCAACCCAGCATACACCTTCCACATGATGCAGCATTTGACCTGCACTCTTTCAAATCAGTCCCCTGCTGTTGCTGCTCACGACGGAGTCTCCTTTACACTTGGAAGACCAGAAAACACTACTCTGAGGAATATTTCACTCTGTCTGTTGGAATAAAACTGACCTTCCCACTGCTTCCTATTTCAATAACCTACTTCCCTGTCATGCTGAAATTTCGGTCCTGGGCTGTTGCAATGTTTCAGTGAAGCACAGTACAAGCTCGAGGAACGCCTAACTTGACACGTTAGTACGTTACAGCCTCTAGGATTTAATACTCATTTCATTCATTTCACAGCCAGACCTCCTTATGGCTGTTCTCCATTTTCCATGCTATCTCCCTCCTGGGATCCCTATGATCGTGTTTTGTATGTGTGCACTCAATGGAGAGAATTGATTTCACTAATTCAAACCTCAATTAAGTCTATTTTAAATTTGTTTTTCTTTCACACACGATTAAAAGCCACACAGCCTGTCACCAATCGTCCATTGCTGTAAAGGAATTAAAAAGCTAATTTTCTAATCCTTTCCAGTTCTGAAGAATAGTCAGGAAGGACTTGAAACGTTAACTCTGTTACTCTGTCTTCGAAGATGAGATCAAATCTGTTGAATTTCTCCAAAATGAGCAGGATAAATTTTCAACACAACCAAGAACTTTAGATACTGGAATTATGAAACAAAAACAACAACTAGAAGTTTTGAAGAAACATTAACTCTTCTTCCGTTGCGCAGATCGTGCCAGACCTGCTTAGTTTCATCAGCACTTGTGTTTATGAGCAAGTTTCAAATACGTGTGTCAAAGCTGCTCAAACGCCGTGTCCAACTTGGAGCACCACATACTGGGAAATGAATGATAATACAAAGTGGATAAATTCATTGATTCTGAAACCACATAAAGCTGGCATCACTGACACTACAGAGCTTGTAATCATCGTCAGAGGGGGAAACACAAATAAATAAATTCAAAACCATCACAAAAGAATGAACTACCGGAGAGGAAAACAGTTGAATTAATATCAAATAGATGGTTTTGAGGTATGTGTCAGGTTTGAGGTGCAACACCAGGGAGAATGAGAATATTAAAATGGAAGTGTTACCACATCAGAACCGACAGTAGATCCGTGTGTGCAGGGCTGATGAGTGAATGGGTCTTGATGTAATTTGGGAGAGAGACAGCAGAATTGCATTGCAGACATTGCAGTTCGAAACTGCGCATTCATGTAGGGCTGGAGACATCAGCAGCAGTAGAAGCAGAACTATATTCAACCACAATCTGTAACTCCTTTTTTCCTGGATATTCCCTCAGTTGAACATTACCATTTAGACGATCTATGGTTCAGTGACGAGTGTGGGTAAACATGCCAGGGTCAGAACCATGTGAACTTAAACTTGGCGACAACCTGTTGAACAACCGCACTGTAAAGAACAGATTAGATTGAAGCATTCAGTCGTAAATTGCGACGTGCAGTTAAACAAATCACTGGAGGAGAGTGCTCCACAAATATCCCCATCATTAAGAACGTAACAGCCGTTTACATCAGCTTCAAAGACAAGGATGTAGTACTTGCACCATCCTCAACCAGAAGTGTTGAGTGAATGATCTACATCACTGTCATAATGATGTCCACAGAATCTCAGCTGACAGTCTTCAAAGAATTTGAGTTGCTGCACGTGACATGAATAAAATGTTGGCACAACAGACACGTCAAAGGAAATGCGCCCTAATATCATTCCTGCAATAGCACTGAAGACGTGCTGCACAGCAAGCCGTGCCTCTGGGGAAGATTTTTCATTCGAGCTTCCTCTCTGACAGATACCTGACAATATGCAAAATTGTTCAACAATGTCCGGTCCCCTAATAGGAGAATAATTAGAAAGTAAACAATAACCATCCCCTGAATCCAATCATGATAGTCCAATTTTCTGGATTTTCTTTTATAACAGAGCTGTCAAACAGCACAGCAATAACCAACTCAGTCTGGTTTCCGTTGGGTATCGATGTGGAGGTGGGTGGTGGAAATGTCATTGGATTACCAATCCAGAGCAAATTAATACTCTGGCAGCTGGTGGCAGTGGAAAACATTAACAAAATATCAAGATCTAAAACTTGGTGTCAGTAACAGTGACCTTGAAGCCAATGTAGATTGTGAACACCAATTTGTTTCCCCAATGTAATTTCAGAAATGAAATCTTTCATGCTTTACTGGTCTGGCGTAAAAGTGACTCCAGACACACGACATGTGATAAACTCTTTAATGGTCACTGATACAGCCATGCAAGGCACTGAATTGTATCACATTGCTCCGAGATCTTAACGGATAAAACCAGACAGAACAACCATCCTCAGCCTCGATATTAGGAAAGGCAATGGGAAGCATAGTCCTGTCGAACCTGCAGAGACCTTCTTCCTGACATTTCACTGATTGTGACAACATTTACACAGCTTACCCACAGAATGCACAGAAACATTGGGAAAGGAGATGGTCATTCAACACATTGAACCTCTCCCACTTTAGTTCATGGCTGAACATCTCGTCAACTCACTTTTCCCACACAGTGTACATCTCAAGTAATCTGATTACCATTAGGAAATATGCATTAATCCATTCGGTCCTTCGACTTTTCTCCTCCATTAACATTCTCCTATAAAATAAATAAGGTTAGGTCACTTAGAACGCAGCTGAGGAGAAACTTTTTCACCCAGAGAGTGGTGGGTGTACGGAATGCTCTGTCCCTGAAGGCTGTGGAGGCCAAATCTCTGGATACTTTCAGAAATAGTTGGATATAGCTCTTAAGGATAGTGGAATCAAGGGCTATGGGGATAAGGCAGGTGCAGAATACTGATTGAGGACGATCAGCCATGATCATAATGAATGGTGATGCTGGATCGAAGGGGAGAATGGCCTACTCCTGCCCCAATTGTCTATAGTCTATAACACATGTTTATTGAACACAATTTGGCTGTAACACAATTAGTGAATCGTGGACATTATTTAAACAATCGAGCTGCCGTTCACTGTTGCAAGATTCACAGTTTGGGACCAACGGAACAGCAAAACCCAGCTTCAGGATCCTCTGTATATAAAAAAAATAAAATTCAGTGTGTTCAGGACAAACACGAATGCAATCAGCCTTGAAAGTGAACTTGAAACTGGGAATTGCAGTCTACATTTCAAAGGAACTTTATTTCAAACGGGGGAGAATCTTTGGGAGAACTGGAATACACGTCATCATCACGTGGACATTCAGCTCGTGCGCTTTCTGATGAGGAGCTTCATACAAGTTACAGTGTTGTAGTCAGTGTCTGTAATGTTGAAGTGTTGCATTAACTGTGCTATTTCGTTGCAATATATATGATTTAAAGATGTATTTCCACTGTACTATTATTTTTTTCCGTTGAATACTATTTGTGTTTTGATTTTTAGCATATGTTTGGTGGTTTCCCACTAATTATGTCTTTCCCAGAGGCCCTGTTATTGATATAGCACGATTTTCAATAACACAGTGTTCCACAGGATCACCACCTACTACAATAGTGGATAACGACCTGTCAGGAGAGCTAATCTTCGATCGCCTCAGCATTCTCCTGCTCTGTCTCTCCATTACTTTTGTATCTTGAAATCCTTTTTTATATTCAATGTCTTGACCTCCATAATCTTATGTTGGGAGAGAATTCCCCCGTTTCCCTACTCTCTGAGTGCAGTGATTTATTCTCAACTCAATACATATTGGCCTGTCTGTACCTATTACAGTGGCTCCTTGATTTAGACAGCCCAGCCACGGGAATTGTCATTCCTACTTGCAGTCTGTCTCGGTCTGTCAGAGTTTTTTTGCATATTTCACTGAGATCAGCACTTAATGTCCGAAACTCCATGGAGTAAAGGCCCAGTCAACCTAAACTGTCCTCCCACAACAAGCCTGTCTTCTCAGAGATCAGTCTCGACATCTTTCTCTATAATCCCTCAATGTCGGATGTGTCCTTTATTTGGTACAGAACCCAAAACTGTACACCATACTGCACAAGGTTTGAGATGAGGTCTCACCAAGGCCCTGTAAAGCTGCAGTAAGGCACCTTTACTCCTGTACTCAATTCCCCTTGAAACTGAGGTTAACACATTTGTTCTCTCCCTAACTGTTTTCTGTTTCTGTATTATTACTTTCAGTGACTCCTATACAAAGAGACCCTGATACTTTTTAATGTTTAATGTCATAACTATCCATTTGGTGGGTCTATGTACACTGGTGAACGTGCCAATGTCTTTCCCAGTATTGACTTCTGGCTTCAGAACTCACTGCCATACATGGCCCTCGGGGGTCTCTGCAGAATGAAACATTTTTAAAACAGCATAATTCTCTTTATCGTGTCACATTTTCCGACAAATCCGTTTTCAATTGGTCGGCCGTCGTTCCATTATCCCAAACAAAGTGCATAATGTTGCTCTGTATCTGCCACGTATTTGCCCATTCACTCCATTTGCCTCAATCACCATGGCGCTTTTTTACATCCTACTCAGCCACTCACAATCTGACGTCGTTTCGTGCTGTCAGCAGGCTGGGAAATGTAAAATTATATTTCTTCAAACAAATGTTTGATGTGTACTGGGAATTTCTGTGGCCCAACGCCTGATCTGTGCTATATACTCCAAGCCTTCGACTCAAAACAATATTGTTTTATTCCTACTTACCGTTTGCTGCCACCTCTGCCATTCGGAAACCATGTCCATATATTAGTCCGAGTCGTATAAGATTCAAAATTGCATTGGAGACTTGGGGCTTTATCAATAATCTTTCCCAAAATCCAATCATATTGGTTTCATTGCGTCTCCACAATTTTGCTAAAAGTCACTTTCTCAAATGTGATTCCCATTTCATAAATCTCTGTTGCATTTGTCTATGCACGTTAATTTCAGTCCCAATATTTTGTTTAAAACATTTATTCATTCATTCAACGCTAATTTCATGCTATTCCCTTTTCTTCTCACCAGACTGCAGTTTCATAGCATTGCTGGGAACATTTATTTATTTGTTTACTTTTCTTCTGTGAAAACAGAACTGAAATCTTTGATTCATATTACTGCTATTTCCTTAATCTCCATTTTCCACTCTCTGGATTCAAACTGGGAGGAAGCTGCAATTTTGCTCCCCTTAATATTGCCATCGATATACTTTTCGAAGCTGTTGCAAGTTCACTCTTATAACACTTGTTATTATACTATTCAGTAGCACATCAATTCCTGCCATAAGCTGCTCAATCATTTTCCTAACATACCATCCAATCACAAGCGCATTGTCTCTGTACCGTCAGAGATAGAGCAAGATCTACCTTAGTCCTACTTTCCCACACAATGACCATCACCGGGAATGTTATGGCTTTTCAAGTGCACGACGATATACCTTTCAATAGTTGTGAGCTAACCCGTGACAACTCCACTATCAGGCAGTGGATTTCAGATCACAACACCCTCTGGGTGAAAACCAATCCTAAAATCCTCACCAATCCTAAAACCCTCCCTTGTACTTCTCCCTTTGATGAAAACAAAAAGCTGTCTATACTCCTCGTAATCTTATTCTTCAGAATCACATCATCGTCAGCCTTCTCTGCTCGAATGTAAGCAAGCCGAGCTTATGCAGCCTCTCTCCTGAGCTGATATGCTTCATCCCAGGGAACATCCTAGTAAATCTCCTCTTCACCCCCTCCAGTGCAATCACATCCATCCAGTAATGTGTGTCGCAGAACTGCACATAGTATTCCATCTTGGCTTAATGGAAGTTCTGCATAGCTCTTATAACCTATACCTCGATGAACAAAGGCTATGCTTAGAGTCCTCTTATGCTTTTTCAACTTGTGTATTTACCTGTTTATCGCATTCAGGGATCTGTGGAGAAGCACCCCCTGAGCTTCCTAGTGCACGAACATTCATTGACTACTCCTCTGTTTGGTTCCTTCTTCCAAAGTGCATCACCTCTTACTTATCACTGCAACATGCCATCTGTCATTCATCTGCCCATCTGACTTTTTCATCTGTATCTTCCCGTAGAGAAGACATTCCTCCTCACTGCCAACCACCCGTCCAATCCTTGTTCCAACCACAAACTTACTTCACGCACTCTCATCAACAGATACCTTATTGTACAGAAATGCAGACATAGAAGTGCACAGAAATATTGGTAAACACCACAATGTACGAACATCCACAATCCATACAAGGAGTTAGGCAAACGCGCACAGTGGCATGTGCAGTCACATAAAATAGACTGCAAACACAGACTGAAAATGTATACACTGATAGACAGGGAGCTGTAGACACACAAATACTCAGACGTCGAGCACATGGGCACATAGACAAATGTATTCACGCATACAGACATATGCATAAGTTTCAGTCATAGACAAATAGATATGTTTTTAATTCATAAGGGGATTAAAGGTTCGAGCGAGAAGCCAGGAGAATGATGTTGAGAAAGATATATCACATTATTCAATGGTGTATTAATCTTGATGGGCTGAATGGCCTAATTCTGCTCTTTTCTATGTTTCTACGGTCGAATGTTATTTGGTATTCTGCTGCAGAGACAAGAGTGGAGGCTGAGTTTGATAAATTTTTGATTGGAACCTCAGTCGTATAGTAGGGCAACTTGGAAGAGCTGAAGCGTTAATGTCAATTCCTAATTTTTCTACCCTTACATCTCAAAAGACGGGACATTTTGATGTTAGGTTAACACAACTTTATAATAACGGCTCCTTCAATGCAAAAAGGGTGTCCGTTTCACTTTTGTGTTGTGCTATCTATGGTGTCCTCATCCTCAGGGAGTAGAATAGACACCATTATTAAAGGTATTCAAGGCTGACCTCGACTGATCTTTGCTGCACAGGAGAATCAATGTTTATTGGGAAAAGACAGGAGACGGGCAGCCAGGCACAATCGGATCAGCCATGATCATTTTGAATGGTGCAGACTAATGGCCAGCTGCCGCCCATATCCAATATGTTGTTCCTCAATGCACCCCTTGAGCTGTGACAGAGTTAGGGAACCACTCCATTCAGCCAGTCAGGATTGCTCCCATGACATCAGAGAAAAAAAACATTCTGTGCCTGTCTGAAAATAAACATGAATAACGAATTAAGAAATTCATCTCATTGATACCATTACACAAATCAGCTGCAGGCCATTCAACCCGCCTGAGCTGCTACACAGGAAACTATCATTTACAGGAAATAGAGAGTAGAGATAAATACTCATTTTTCGGCTACAAAGCTCTAACGAATGTCGTGCCTCAGGTATCGCTGTGGCGTGATCAATGATCAATACTCTGTTTCAAAGATCTGAATGAAGGTCTGAATGGATTGAAGCTCAATTAGCTCGCACACTAAAATGGTCATTCAGTATATCGTCAAATTGAGGTAGTGAGTCTGCAATGTGATTACAGACAGAGGATGTTCATGAGCTATCCTTCAGCAGAAATAAAATAAGAGTTTTCTATTTTGGTAGGAATGAAGAAATAGTAGGAAACATTTTAAATGGAGAGAGATTGAAGAATTCTATGATACAGATAGTATCCGTGTTCCTTCTGCACGGATTATATGAAGTCAGTCTGCAAGTCATGAATTATATGTAGTTAGTCTGTTTGGAAGGTGAATGGAATAATTCCGTATTTGGCAAAGTGAATCGGGTTTAATTATAGGAATGGTTTACTGCATCTGCACAGGGCATTGCTGAGAATACATCCGATATACGGTGTGCAGTTTTGATCCCCATATATTCAAAATGAATATATATTTTTGAGAAGATTTTCAAAGATTTTTCCCTATACTCATTCCTGGAATGAAGGTCTTTTGTTATGGAGGTTTATCAGTTTAAGTCTTTGATCAGAAATCTTATTGGACCAGCCATGATTTTCAGAAACGTGTATCAGCTGGATACATATTCTTACGCGTTAATGAAACGAATGCTAAAGATTAAACTTAATGGATAAGATGTGTTGACATTAGCAAATATGAAGAAGTCAACGAGTTTTTAAAAATTACACAGTCGCACATAAACATGTCATCGCATTACGAAGCATGGATATTTTTGCTGATGAAAGACGCAGTGTACAACAACATAAATGATGTACCTGCATATAGTCCATTATCATGCGCTACAGGAATGTTCACGAACACCACATATGATTTCGGTTTGGTGGTCTATTGGCATTATTGTATGTTCCAACACACAAAGTGATAAAAATGTTTCCTACCTGAGAAGCAGCAGCCAACTGCTTCCTTTCCATTATATTGTTTTTCCTGGCAACAGAGTGTGAAAGCAGAATAGCCCTCAGCCGCCCATACCCGTCGTGAAGAATTCCTGATGTCGATTCATTGGATCATCGTACTGCCTGAAGCAAAGAAAATTCAGCCAAATTCAACTGCTCTGGGTCCGGGAAAAAATCCATTCCCAACAGATTGGGTAATAAAAGTGATTTCAAAATCAGAATAACATTTGAGGCAATCTATCATTTTCCCGTTTTCATGATTTGAATTTCCTGTGCCTCAGATTTTTCTGGATATTTACTCTATCTGAGACTATTTTATTAGTCACATCACCAACTGGTTAAATCTAATATTTCAAGTAACCAGTGGAGGAGGGGGGCTAAAAATCTATCGTTTACCCTCCAACATTGTTCGGAACATGAACAAGCGATTCTGAAAGAGTGGTTCGGGTGGGAATTCCCCTCCCCAGAAAGTTGTGGTGCTTGGGTGTTTGCATTTATCAAACATTCGACAGATAAGTGACTGTAGGAAAATGGTATGCTTTCGGAAAAGTGCTGCAGTGACCACAATCGCATCAGCAACGACCTTAATGCCTGCTGGAGCAGGGACAAAGTCTTGCTCCCCAGTCCTGGTTCCATGTTCAAATCATCCCTCAAACTTCATACGCAGAAGCAGATGGAGTCCACTTGCTCCAAATACATGGTACGCAGTAACACAGGCTATCTTTCAGTACCTCAAGACTGTCGCAATCTGTTTGATGTGGGTTGGAAAACGTTATTTGCAAATCTAGGCTGGGTACGAATGACACTTCTCGTCTCTTTACAGAGTGTCCCGTCTCTGCAACTTGTGCGTCATTTGTTTGTCATTTTATAGACCCAGATTCACTGGGAATATCAACCCCATATCTCACCAAGAGATGACTCACAAAATGCGCTGCTCTCTTTGACTGAAATATTCAATAACAGAACGTTCAGGACAATTGCAATCATTAATCTTTCAATGCTAGAACATGAGAACAGAGGAACAGGGGTTCGTAAATGGGCACATTAAGCCATTGTACATGATCATGTTTGATCAACTGTTGGCATTAACCCTCTTTAATGCCAATTCTACACATCCCTCAACACACTGACAGGTCAAAATTTCATCTATCTCCTCTTCAAATACTTTCAGTAATCTATCTTCCCGAACTCTCCAGACGAGATAATTCCGGACATTGATTATTCACTGTCAGAAGAAAACACTGTCGGTGCAGAGACCGTCACCTATTATTTTGAACAAAGGGGCTTAGGTTGATATCAAGGTAGCATTTGACTGAGGAATTGATCGGAAGCGCCAACTTATTTGAGATTAATGGGAATCAGGTGAAACCTCCACACGTCTTGGACCTTTCCGAGCACAAAGTAGGATATTTGTGGTCGGTGGCCAATAATAATTTCAGTCCCGGGACATCTCTGCAGGAGATCTTCAGGTTAGCTTCGTCGGCACAAACATCTTAAGCTGCTTCATCAATGTGTCCTTTCGCCACTCTCACCACCACCCATCCTAAGATCAGAATTGTGGATGTCCAAGGAAAATTACACAATGTTCCGAACGAGTTGCCCCACACTCCCGTCAGCTCCTGAAGCAGTCTGTGTCCATGTGCAGCAAGACCGAGACAGCAGTCAGGCTTGTTCTGTTAAAGTGTTGGTAACATTTATGTAACAGCTCTGCAAGACACTTCACATTTCCACAATTAAAAGAGAATTGCATTCAGCACCTTAAGCTGGTTTCACACGGGTATGTGAAAGCTATTCAGCCATTTGAAACTACTGAACAAGAAGAGGGACAACCCATTCATTCTTCCTGCCTGTTACACAGGAGGAGAAGGAGTCTGATCCGTACGTGTGGAACGTGTGTAACTTTAATTTTACTTTCACCCCGGCAGTGAGTGGTGAAGCCAAATGTTTTGTGCCAAATCTCAAGGAGCCACCTTCCATCTCCAGGAACACAGACCCATGTTCTCCAGAGAGGTTAGAAGCTGGTGGGAATATTTAAATGTTTTAGGATGAAAGTATTGTGGCTGCCTTCTGGATTGTGGACAACATGACTTTCAGTGCGGGATCACACATGAACTGCGCTGTATTAATGTGGGGAAAAGCTTGAACCTCTCCCCTCACTGTAATTGATATGAGGAGTTGATTCGGAGTAACAAGAACGTTTACAGAGGCAATTAAACTGTCCAGAATCATGTAATCCGAGGAAAAGGTAAGGCACAGAATATATCATATTCTCAGTGACTGTGTAGAGCAAATGTCCATCCCCTCAAGGATCAATGGAATGTTCAAGGTTCGCTCTCACCTTAATGTTCACACCGACGTCCTGGCAACATCATCTCAGAGATTAGTCTGGTGAAATTCCTTTGCACTCTTTCTATGGCAAGGAGATCATTTCTTAAAATGGAGTGAAAATCAGCACACAATAGCCCAAATTCTGCCTCAATAACAACATCAAGGTTGATCACAATAATTCTTTTCCCTCACTTTCTCATCTCCGTTTCCTTCTTGTGGTGTAAAACGTCATTCCTTCTCCATGCACTGTGACTGACGTGGGATGCAAATGTTCGTTTTAACTGTTGTCAGCATCAATAAAGGCCAAAAGCAGCGGTGCCTATGGAGATAAACATCACTATGGGGGAAGAGTCAGTCAGAAAGAATGCCCTTTAAACAGGGATTGGTCACTGACCTAAATGGAGAATAGCTGTAAGAATACGGAAATTAAGCAGAGGAAGAGAGCTATCTTTACATTTGTTCTTCCCTTACGGAGTGTGTACAGCCGTGGTCAAGCCAGCATGTTATGCCTATCTTGAATTGGATGGCTGGTTCAGCTGTTCCATTGGACAGTAATAATTAAATCTCATTGCTATTGGATTGCAGTCTCACGGAGATCTGAACAGGAAAGGTTGACCCATTGTTTTCTCTAAAGGACTTGAGGCAAGCAGATGGGTTTCTCTTTCCAGCAAGTGGTGATGGTTTCATTCACATTCCATCAACTTCTTTCATGAGACATCAACAGATTATTGTTCTGTGCCTCTCGAATATGAATCAATGACTTAAGCACCAAGCACTGTCTGCCCATCTGACAGATTCTGTCGAGAGAACAAGTTAAGCATCTCAGGTGCAATTAATTTGATATGGAAGCATGATAAGAAGGAACTTGAATCAGGTGTGTCCAGATATAAAGAAGGCACAAATAATGGTTTATTCAGAACTTCCACTGACGGTAAGGAGCAGTCTGGGATAATATCATGATGGTAATGCAGAGGAGTAGTGAGTGGGGAGGATATGGAGATGTAAATCTGCACAGGACTGAAAAGAATATGGAGTTTTAGATGAGTCTGTTTTCCCCTCGCATACCGGTGAATAATTTGCAAAGAGCAATTTGCTAGATATAATTTGTAAGGAATTTCTATTTGAACTGAAAACGTCGACTTCCACCTTTCTAAATTTTAAATAGCATGAACAGCAATTCAGTTTAACCTGGCGTAATGCACAGGTAGAATGACTTATCAGGAACGCCAATTGTAGCAAGGGTGGGATACTAAACACCTTGAATAACCATCACTACACTACGGATCCGCCATGTTCATGATATGCACGACTGACAACCCCATTACAGCCTCTGGAATAAACTCCTATCTATTGATGGAACATTCCAGCCTATTGTTCTCATGTTCTGATTCATTGTCAGAACATTCCAGTCGAATGTTCTCAGATTCCGATCCATTGTTAGAACATTCCACTCTAATGTTCTCCCCGGAGTTGCTGATACCTCTTATTGCTGTCAGTGATGCTCCCACTCATACTACGGGATATCACATTGAACAGAGTCCTGAATTAATCAAAGATGAAAACCCTGCAGTGACATATTTGGATTGATGGCGACTCACGTTTATCACGTTCGCTGAATAAATAGATTCAAGTAACTCCTTTCAATTCAATACCATTGTATGAAAATTCAAAGTGATAATTATAATTTACACATTTTGTTTGGGATATGTAAGGATGACTGAGGGAAGAAATGTCGGAGAAACAATTGTGTGGAACCATTCAAACTGCCTTGGGCATGTGCGTAATGGCAGAAGTTTATGAATGGATACATGCAGCCTGTAACTACTGATAGCAGGCATTGCAATATCATTTAAAAAGAGAGAACTTTTAGAGTCCATGATCTGAATAGAAAACGTACTTTAGACAACGTGAGGTTATAACAGTAAAATGGCGTGTATATGTAACAAAGAATTGTAAATAGGAGATAATGGGGACTGCAGATGCTGGAGAATTCAGAGCTGACAGAGCATGACGGTGGAGAAGTCATAGTTGCTCAGGTAGCAGCCGAGGAGCAAGAGAGTCAACGATTCAGGCAGGACCCTTATTCGGACTGGGGAGGGGCAAGGGGCCTGAGAGATGAATTGGTTGGTGGGGTGGTGTTTAGAGGAAGGTCGACTATAAGTGAGTGAAGTTTGGAGGTGATCGCGATAGTTCGGTGTGGAGTGTGGAGTGTGGAATGGATAGTTGGGAAGGACGGATGCACAGGTATTAATGCAAGTGAAACTCAATCTGCCACACCTGAGCCCCATGTGTGCTATGACTGATCCATCCCCCTTCAGTTTTAAAGCACCCTCCCCTCTCAAGAAGCCCGGCAAACACCAACCTTGATTTTCCCAACATTCAGAGCTTGGTTGGCTTTGCATATGTAGAGGGAGGAGTGGGTGAGGGGAGGCCGGAAAGTAAGCAGGTGCCTTGTATCAATTAATGATTTTAGGAAGAGGGGAGCCACATTCTTGAGGTTGAAAGTAGCGGCTGTTTGTTTATGGCCAGAAATGGTGCTATTTCGTCGTCTCTGGCAATCAGTATTGATATCTATTCGAAATCCCTCATAGTACAGTTTGTATCTTCAGGACTTCTTTCCAAAATATTGCAAACTAAATACAATAGCCATTGATGCTAGAATTATAGTCAAGCAATTAAAGATGTCCACAGTTTATCTCGGTGGCAGGGCAAATACACTCAACATCCGATAGTGGAGGCTAATATCTTTTTATCCGTTTAGCAAAGAGAAATGCCCCCTATGTAATTCAGTAATGCTCACGGAATTTAATAAATCGATATAGAGCTGAACCTGATACAGAAAATATGTCCCAAAGTATGGGCATGGTATAAGTCTTGTGTATTGTGTAACACCCATGCCTCTGAGCCAGAAGTCACGATTCGGTTCCAGAACTCAAGCTTGTTATCGTGACCCTACCTCTGGAGCAGCTGGTGTGGAATCAAGCCCTGATGTCACGAAAGTGTTTCACAGCATGTCAAATCGGCTGGTGAACAAACACAAAATGTAATAATGTTGCAGCTTTAGGGGCTATTGCTGAATGACGGTAGTGTCCCTAGCTCAAGGCCAAATGTTTGGATTCAAATTCAACAGAGATCGATAATACATTTTATGCATTTCGATGCATTTTCCTTGCAATCGAGCATAACTGTGAGCATCTTTAATTAATAACACATTATTTGTCTGAACATATTGATTCAATTTATTTTAGAATTGTGCCTTTATGGAGAAGGAAGAGTTGTCAGCATTGAATTTGAGAGTGCAGGCCGAGGATGACTGAAAGCTTAACCATTCCTATTGATTGCAGTTAAACTTGCATCTTCTGAAGTTTATAAAATCACGTTGAGGATTAATATTCGAGGGCTTTTTCCAAGGGTAAGGGAGTCCAACACTAGAAGACATAGCTTTAATCTTTCTAAGGAAGGCAAATATTTAAAATGGACTCATGCCAAGAGTGGTGCTTGAATGGAATAAACTGCCAGAGGAAATGGTGGAGCCTGGTACAATTACAGCATCTGAAAGGCATCTGAAATAGAGGGATAGAGGCCACATACTAGCAAGTGGGACTAGATTGATTGAGAATAATTGTTGGGCGTGGACATTTCGAAGGGACTGTTTCTCTACTATGAATCTCGATGATTAATTGATTAAATTGATCAAGATCTCGTTCTAGTCTTAGATTGTTAACTATTGTACAAACCCTGCCCATTACACAACCGAACTTGATGGCATCTGCAAATTTGCGAATCATACATTCTACAATTCTCATGTAAATCATTTATATAAATGACAAAGAAAACTGAAATCCAACACTTTTGCCTGTGGATTGTCGCTGCCTGCAGGCTTCCAGTCTGAAAAACACAACACTCCATGACCACTCTGTATCCTGTCATTAAACAAATGAAGACAGAAACGTACATGCATATACACACACACATACACACACACGCGTAGAATAACAGCTACAGTCGTATCTTTAAGACAGAAATAGCTAAGTTTTGCTGAAAATGGGGTTCAAGCGTAACAGGGAGAACGGAGGACAGTTTTGCAGAGACACGTGTCTGGCATGATCGAACAGCAAAATAGACGTAGTTGGCGAAATGGCCTAATTCCATTTTCCTATGCTTTATGCCCTCAAAGTCTCAGGGTTATTTTCCCAAGGGTGCAGCGGAGGCTGAGATTGATAAATACTTTATTGAACTGTCAATGGAATTGTGGGATTGTTTTGAGTGGCTGAATGGTACATTCCTTTGCTATTTGGTGTGCCCTTATTTCTCCAGAGTGGAGGTGACAAGCTGTGAGGTAAACATACTTTAGAATTAAAGGCCCCGCCGTTTGTTGGGATAATATTGCTCCTTTCTGCTTTGGACTGTGCGATCTGTGGTGCTATCATCCTCAGGGGACAAGAAGGTATTCAAGGCTCAGCTTGACTGACCGTTGGTAGACAGGAGAGTCATTTTTTTGTGGAACAGAGAGGCAATGGGTGTTCAGCAAAAACTGACGGACCATGATGTTTCTAAATTGTGCAGCATGCTCCATGGCTGAATAGCCAACTACTGCTCCTGCCCCACATGTAATTCTCTTAATTCACCACTGGAGACTGTTACACGGCGAGAGATTCAGCCACTCAGCAACGTTAAATTGTGACAGCAGGAGACCATACTCCTCCTCCATAGTGTTCGGCAGGAAGATAATGAAGTCTTCAGTGTTTTACGTAAATTACAAGCATAGAAGGAGGCCATGTAACCGTTCTAGTCTCTTGCACATGATCACTGGAGCCCTAGGCAACTACCAGAAAATACAGAGTCGAGGTAATTACTCGTATTCAAGTTGGAAAGCTGCAAGTCCTGGAATTCCTCAGGGATCAGTGTGATCTAGATTAACGATTTAGATGTCGGGGCTGAATGGATTGGAGCTCAGTTCGATCATACACCAGGATGGTCATTCAATAAGATGTCATGTGGAGGCACAACGTCTGCAATAGTATTCAGACTGGGGAGGGTAGTGAACAAACGTTTGACAAAAAAATTACTACGTGGGCAGTGGGAACTTTGTGTTGAGGGGAAAGGATAAAACAACAGAAAAATATTTTAATGTAAAGAGAATGCAGAACTCGGTAGTACAGAGGGATGTGTATGACCCGGTACATGAAACGCATCAAGATAGTCTGAAGAAGCGGCATGTGATTGAGAAGGTCAATGAAACAATGCTCTTTCGGGCCATGAGTGTTGGGTATGATCTTCGTCATGCTTTTGTGCACCGGGACAGGGCATTACTGACATCACATCTGATGCAAAGTGTGGTTAGATTAGATGCGTTACAGTGTTGAAACAGGCCCAACAAGTCAACACCGACCCTCCGTGGAGCAACCCACACTCCCTGTGCCGAATGCACCCTACACTATGGACAATTTTACATGGTCAATTCACCTGACTTGCACATCTTTGGACTGTGGGAGGAAACCGGAGCACCCGTAGGAAACTCACGCCGACACGGGGAGAATGTGCAAATTCCACAGAGACAATCGGCCAAGGCTGGAGTTGAACCTGGGACCCTGGTGCTGTGAGGCAGCACTGCTAACCACTGAGCCACCGTATCGCCCCTCTCATTTATAATTTCCTAAAGTGAAAACAACAAAACAAAATTGTTGTCGAGACATTTAAAAGATTTTTCACGTTACTCATTCTAAGGATGAAGGTATTATGTTATGAATAATTAACAGTCTAGGCCTGAGAATGTAAGATGTTGTATTGACCATATAAGATCTTGAGAAGAGTGTTCTGGTGAATACAAGATTCATATTTCCTCTTGTGTGGGAGAATAAGACTGGGCACTAATTTAGATTATGGCAGGTTCCAAGGAGAGCACACTGGTCTGGAAAAGTTAACTTCGATTTCTCTTCGTCCATGCTGCTCGGCCTGTTGTTCTTTTCCTTCAATTTCTGTGCTTGTTGAAGAATTACACACATTAAGTTTAACACAGATGTTGTGAAGACATTGAATGTTGTTTTTAAATTACGCAGGCATATATAAAGTCATCTTCAAAAAAAAGTAGGGCCATTATTTTGTTAATGAAATCATTCTGTGCACGACAGCAGCAACGATTCATCTCTGTGGAGCAGAGAAAGTGATGGAGTCATCTAGCTCGGATAATGTTCAGGGAGACTGGACGTGGTCCAATCTGTGTTCTGATAACATTACTAATTCACTTCAGAGAAGGAGAAATGTAACCGATCTGCAAAGGAACAGTCTTTTCCTCCCTTTCTCTTTCCCTGCCCTTCATCACATCAATGTGTGCGAGCTAAACAAAATGTCTAGTCATCCTTAGCACTCATGAAGGATTCCTGATGAGAATTCATCGGAATCTCCCCACTGCCTGAAAAAAAGGCATTCAGCAAAATTCAACTGTTCCAGGGTGGATCCTAATACCAGTAGCAGAATAACCTCAGAAGAAATGAGGCACACTGGGTAGGTATGGGACGGAGAGGAGATTCTTTTACTGTAAATGTGAATCCAAGATGGTGTTTTACCTCTCAGGCGCAAGGTCCATAGTGTCTCGGAGCGACTGCAGAACGTTCTTGAGGAGGGCAGTGAGCAGCCAGAAGTTATTTGCATGTTGGTACAAATGGCACAGGTAGAAATAAGGATGTGGTCCCGCACACTGATTATCGAGAATTCGAAAAACACGTTACTGAACAGGACCACGATGATGGTAATCTCCAAATTACGTCCAGTGCCACGTGCTAGTGAGGGTAAGTACAGGGGGGTATAGCAGTCGAGTACATAGCTAAAGAATTGGGGCACGGGGAGGAGATTCAGATTTTAGATCACTCGGACTTGTTTTTGTGACAGAGGTGACCTGTTCAAGAGGGACCAGTTGCACATGAACTGAAGGATAAACCAATACCCTGGTGGGCAGGTTTGCTAGTGCTACAAGGGTGGGTCTGAAGTAGTTTGGCAGGGGTTCAGATACTCAAGAGCAGAGAGGCAAGTGCGAGGCTGGAAGAAGATACAGTCATCCGTAACAGAGAAGTGAAGAGAAAGGTAAGGCTGGAACACAACAGTGAGCAAGTGGGCAGACAGAAAAGTCTGGTGAACTCAGGCCGTGGATAGGCACGTGGGACTGGTATATTTTTGCATTGGCTAAGTGAAAGAACGGGCTGGCAGGGTACAGGTACTTTAGGGGGGACGGGATGGGGGTGTTGCATTTTTAATTAAGACGATTATCAAAGCAGTGATCAGAAATAAATTAATTGAAGGATCATCCAGAGATGCTTTATGGGGGAGATAAGGAATAAGAAGTTAGTGGTGACGTTATTGTGGTTGTAGTATACACCCCCAAATAGTCGATGGGAATTAGAGGAAAATTATTCTGTCATGAGATTGGGGAGATTTTCTGGGGGTAGACGACTGCCATAATGGGAGACCTTAATTTTTCTAATATGAATTGGAACTGACATAGAATAAAGGACTGAGATAGGGTGGAAACTGTTTTGTGCGTTCAGTAACCTTTTCTCAAACAGTAGGTAGAGGGATTTTCTCGGGATATGGAAAAACGCAGCCTACTCTTGGGAAATAGGGCAGGACATGTGACTGAGGTTACAATGAGGGGACGCATTTGCGACCAGTGACCACATTTCTATTAATTGAAGTAGTTATGGAGAGGGACAAAACTAGTCAACAGATTCTAACTTTATCTTTGGACAAGTTCAGTTTTCTTTCAATTAGATATGGACTTTCAGTGGATGGTTAGAGAAGTTTGTTTGCAGGCAAAGGGACGTCTGGCAGGTGGGAGACCTTTAAAAGTGAGATAGCTGGAATTCAAGGACCAAATCCTGCTGTGAGGGTGAATGTCAAGATTCACAGGAATAGGGAAGCCTGGATGACAAGACATATTGAGGTTTGATAAGAAATATAGAAGGAGTTGCTCAGGTACAGGCAGCTTGGATGCTGCCTGACATGCTTCGCTTTTTCAGCAACACATTTTCAGCTCTGATCTCCACCATCTGCAGTCCTCACTTTCTCCTCCTATATACAGGAGGTGTTGGACGTATTGGAATGTATGAAGGTGGTTAAACCTTCTCGTCCTGACCAGATATATACAAGATTTCTGCAAGAGGCTAGAGAAGAATTTACTGGCACCTGGCTGATAAATTTGCATTATCATTAACTGAAGGTGAGGTCCAGTAAGAGTGGGGGATGGCCGATGTTGTGCCATCATTCAAGAAGCGAAGCAAAGAAAACCTGGGAACTCTCGACCCGAATGCCTAATATCTGTTGTATGTAAGTTACTTGTGAAGATTTTGAGGAATAAGTCATGCATGCATTTAGAAAGACAGGATTTAATGAGGAATGGTCAGCATGACTTTGTGAGTGAGAGATCATGCCTCAGAAATTTGTTTGAGTTCTTTGCTGAAGTGTATGCAAGAACTTTCATGAGGGCAGTGTAATATATGTAACCTATAGAGATTTCAGTAAGGCCTTTGATAATATTCCAGGTGATCGGTAGTTCTGGAAGGTTATGTCGCATGAAATCCAGGACGAGCTGGCAAATTGAATACACAATGGGCTTGATGGCAGGAAGCAGAAGGTAATCGTGGAGGGATATTTATTGGACTGGATGCTTAAGAAAAGTAGAGCATCTCAGAGGTCAATGCTGGGACCTCGGCTGTTTATTATTTACATCAATAATTGTTTTTGAGAGGGTTCAAGGCATAATTAATAAGTTTGCTGATGACACTAAAATAGGTGGTATCGTTGACAGTGAGGAATGGTTTCAGAAATTGCAGCAGGACATGATAAGCTGGGTAACTGCGCCAGGAAAAGCCAAATGGAGTTTAATATCGATAAGTGTGAGGTCTTGCATTTTTGACACACAAATCATGGTAGGAGTTTTATGTGAATGCTAGGGACTTAAGAAGTCAGGTGGATCAGAGGGAACTTGGAGCTCGGATAGACTGTTCTCGAGGGTCACAGGTCTGGACGACATTGAAGGGGTATTTTGCACACTGGCATTCATTAGTCAGGGCATAGGTATAGAAGTTTGGAAGTTATGCTGCAGTTATGTGGAAGTTGGTGAGGAAACACTTGTAGTGTTGTGTTCAGGTGTAGTCACATTGTTATCGGAAGGAAGTTATTAAACTGGAAAAAGTGCAGAAGAAATTTACAAGAATGTTGCCAGGCCTCAACGGTCTGAGTTATAGCGACAGCTTGATAAGCGAGAACTATTTTCTTTAGAACAGAGGAGACTGGGGGTGGGCGATATTTTAAAACATTGTTAAAGATCTTGAGAGACATGGGGAGGTTGAATTGAATCAGTCATTTTTTTTTTCCCCAATGCTGGGGAATCAAGGACTAACGGGCATCAGTTTAAGGAGAGAGGGGAAAGAATAAAAGGGAACCTGAGGGTCAACCCTTTCATACAGAGGGCGTTATACATATGGAATTAACAGGAAGTTGAAGTGATTGAGGCATTTACATGTGCAATATTTAAAAGACATTTGGACAATTACATGGATAGGAAAGGTTAGACGGATATGGGCCAAGTGCAGGAAGACAGGGTTAGTGTGGAGGGATGTTTTGGTCTGCATGGACGGGTTTTGTCCAAAGGTCCTGTCTCGGTGCTGTGGGACTCTATGACTCTACACGTAGAATAAGATTTGGGCCAAACTCTCACTTTTTTTCCTTTTGTCGTGAGATCTAATAATATTTGGACAACGTTCTATCAAGATAATATTGAAGAGAATTTATTTTTCAGTTTGTTATCAAATATACGTGTATGTGCAATTGTCTGTGTGTGTGTGCACGTGCGTCCATGTGTGTATGTGTGTGCGCGCATGATGAGACAGAGACTGTGTATTTGTGTCCGCATGTATGTCTTTCTCAGTATTTTTCAAAGGGAATCATCAATGTACACGTTTGTAATATGCAATCGTCATTCTTCTTTCCATTGTAGTTTGAGTAACTTTGTTTTCATCATAAACGCATTGTTTTCGCAGATTAAAGAAATCTGCCTGACTTGTTCCGAATGCTGACTCTTACACGCGTTGCGAACTATAACATTGGCCAAATCACCAACATGGTTATATTTGTTTGTTTGTGACCACTGGAGGCGTGGGATTACAAACGAGAACAGTGATCCAAAAGCACTGATAGTTGTAGACTTTGTGAGCTGAACTTCAGTGTCTGATAGGTTATTGGAGGGGGTTCTGAGTGATATGGTTTACATGCATTTAGGGAGCTAAGGAAATTAGCAATTGTCAACATGAAAATCATTTCTCATTAACGTGACCGAGCACTTTGAAGAGATGACAAAGAAAATTGACGAACGCACTGCTGTTCACATTGTTTGCATAGACTTCATCAAGGCGTTTCATTCGGATCCGCATCGTGGAGAGATTACTGAGGTGAGGTCATATGGAATCCGGTGCAAGGTAACCAATTGGATACAAACTAGACTTGAATGTAACGGATTGTTTTCCAGACAGGAGGCCTGTGGGTCAACACTCAACGCCCCACTTCTATTTTGACTGGCCCGATTCCTACCCTAGTCATCCCTTTGTTCCTCACATACCTATTGAAAGCTTTAGGTTTCTCCTTTATTCTATTTGCTAAGGACTGCACGCATCCTCTCTTCGCTCATCTGAATTCTCTCTTTAAATCCTTCCTAGCTGCTCTGTAACTCTCCATCTGAGCCATCTTGCCTCAACAACACAGAAGCCTCCATCTTCTTTATAATAGGGATGCAATTTATGTAGTAAACAAAGGTTCCCTTACATTATCACTTCCTCCATGCTTAACAGGGACATACCTATCAAGGACATGTAATATTTCTTCCTTAAACAAGCTCCATATTTCCATTGTTATTATCCCTTTCATTTTGTTACCCCATTCTATCATCCTAATACTTGCCTAATCGTATTATAATTGAATTGTACCATCGATAACTCTTGACCTGTGACATGTAACTATCCTTTTCTAAACTAAACTTGTATGAAATATTGTCAGTCTCTCCATAGTGCTCACAAACAGCTAAATCAAACACCTGGCCTGGTTCAGAGTCATAGAATCATAGAGATGTACAGCATGGAAAAGACCCTTCGGTACAACCCTTCCAAGCCTACCAAATATCCCAACCCAATCTAGTCCCACCTGCCAACACCTAGCCCACATCCCTCCAAACCTTGCCTATTCATATACCCATCCAAATGCCTCTTAAATGTTGGAATTGTACCAGTCTATACCACATTCGCTGGCAGCTCATTCCATACACGTACCATCTTGGATTAAAAAAGTGGCCCCTTACGTCTCTTTTATATCTTTCCCCTCTCACCCTGAATCTATGCCCTCTCGTTCAGAACTCCCCGACCACAGGGAAAATATTTTGTCTATTGTTGTTATCAATGCCCCTCATAAGTTTGTAAACATCTATAAGGTCACGCTCGAGGGAAAAACAGCCCCAGTCTGTTCCGCCAGTCCCCGTAGCTCAGATCTTCCAACACTGGTAACATCCTTGTATATGTTTTCTGTAAGTTTCTTACAAGTTTCACAACATCTTTCCAAAACGAAGGAGAACACAATTACGGACAATATTCCAACAGTGGCCTCACCAATGTCCTGTACATCCGTAACATGTCCTTCCAACTCCTGTACTCAATACTCTGACCAAGAAGGGAAAGCATACCAAACGCTTTCTTCACTGACCTATCTAGCTGCGACTCCACTTTCAAGTAGTTATGAACCTGCACTCCTCGGTATCCTTGTTCAGCAACACTCCCTAGGACCTTACCATTAAAGGTATCAGTCCTGTGAAATCAATTTGCTGCCTGCCAGCACATTGCCGTGATCCTGAAATCCTGCCCCTGTCCTTCCTACTCTCATCGTCCTGTGCACTGAAACCACACCTTCGGTTCCCTTTCCCCTGATGAGCTCGGTCAATAAATTGCAATTTCTCATTTTCACCAGTCACTCTTTTCCCTAGTATTTCAGAAACTTTCTTTCTGTCCCTTCTACTGTGGAGATATAATCAATGCATTCCTCTCAGCAAGCAGGTGGCCTCTGTCAGGTAGTGAATTTATCTAAGGACTGCACTCCAGAGATGGTGGATATGTAACCCACTCCTGGGTAGAAAGTTCCAGACTGAAATATCTCACTTCATGGTGGGTGTCAGCACAGTCCTGTCCCTGGTTTGAGGCTACAGATTATACTGAAGGAGGGACACAGCTCAGTGACTACCCCATTTTTCAAACAAACTGGTTTCACAATTTACACCTGGAATTGGTCCAGCTTTGAAAACTGTTCCTGGAAATCTCAGGGAGGATAGTGCAATGCCTTGCACATCCCTGTTTACAGAGCATCCATTCTGTTTAATTTCGGATCCTTTCTTTTCTCACGCTGGACCCAGATGCTCTGTAAATGCAGTGTCCACAATGGAGTCCTCAGACCCTCGGTCTCCCAGAATGAACCCACCAGTTGACAACACAAAGCCCTTAGAAAACCATCCATGGAACCTCCACTGACTTTCCAATGACAGCAGCAAGTCAATTCCCCACACAGTTGGTTCACCCATTCAGTGTTGAACAGACATTCGAATCATCAGTTTCCTATTGGGCTGAGAAATCCGTTGTATCTCTGCAAAGTCCCAAAGAAGCTGTTACTCTCTCTGAGGAAGCAGTTTACAATGTAAAAATACCTTTCTCTGAATCTCATGAACTGCAACATTAGCATCAGTATTACCACTGGAGTGGTTCACCACACTCAGAGAACAGAGTCAGAGGGAAAAGAATAGACATTATACAGGAACATCCTAAATGGACATAATCTTCAGGAACAAGGGAAAAGGGCAAATGTTAAAAACGTCACATTCTATTTTCCTTCCTCTTCATCATCCGCAAACCCTTTACTTGTGTTTTCCTTTCTCTGTCTATCTGCCCCTCTCTCTCTCTCGCTCCTTCGTGCTCTCCTTCGCTGGACATTTCTCCAACCATTCAACTCAAACCTTCACCATACCATTCCAACCATACCTGATATACGTAATGTTAATTCCCAGTTACACTCAGTTTTCTTGGAGGATCACTGGACTCGAATACTTATCCATATTTCACCTGACAGAGGCTGCTTTACCTGCTGAGATTCTCCAAACTTTCAGACGGTGGAGTATTTTTTTTAGATGGCTATCATTCACGGTTTCTTGGTGTATTTCACATTTACTATGGTTGCTATTTGTCAAGACCATATGGAGCCAGCCACATTGTTGTGAGTCTGAACTCACATTTAGTCCACTCGGCATTAATGTTAAGTTTATTTGCCAAAGGCTATCAATGTAATAATAATGAATATCTAGTACTGAAAATAGGTTTCAGTTCACTTTGTTTCATACGAAAGTAAGTTCAGTTTTTGAATGTGGTAGAATTTGAAACAATACTTTTAGAGTCATAACTTGCGCCTCTGAATTAAAAGGACAGCGACATTTTTACTCTGATACAGAGACTCTGTTATGAAGTAATGTAGAGACAAAAATAATTTTACGGTCAAAATTTTGTAACCGGGCAGACAGATCAGAAGAGAACTGGATCCATAGAATCTGAACTTAACAAAGGGGTAGATGACAGCAACAGCTCGGAGGTAGAGGTGAAGTCTGTGGATGTCATGTAGGTGCGTGTAGGCAGGTTCGATGACAGAGGGAATACGTAGACATAAAACAGTTCATGATGGAAGGGAGATTCAAGATTGGGACCAGTCTTACTCCTTCTTAGATGTTTTTGAGTGAGAAGTCTGTAATTCGTGGAAATGAAGCGGGATTTGTGACTGAAACTGAAGAAAACGGTACATAGGTTTGTTAAATATAAATAGTGGAAGCAGCAATTACTTCACCATCTCTTATAGAATAGCGAGGATGGGATATTAACCCTCTGATTAATCATCAGTATCGCTCAAATCCACAAATCTAAGCATGGCCAGTCCTGAGAACGATACTAAAGACCCAAAGATAAACAGTTATCCACTTCTGGAACATTCCACTCTAAATGTTCTCAGATTCTTATTCATTGGAACATTCCAGTCTATTGTAATGGGAAATTAACAGTTATGGTGAAGTCTAATATGTATTGTGAAACAAAGGGCAAGTATTGCAGACAGACAGAAAAAAAGTTAAGTTGAACAGCAGACTTACAAGGACCTTTAAAGTGCCATATTAACAGCCAAGGTATGAGAAAAACCAACTCTATATCTGGAAAGGAACTCGAATACTCCAGGCCCCTGACATCGAAGTATTGATCAGAAGAAGCGAATTATAGTATTAGGGGATATATGAAAGTGATCAGGCGCCCATTACGTGAGGCGTCTTTCCAGTACGTTGGGTTCCTTTGCAGAGGTCTAAAGCAAATGTTATCTTTAATCTCGCGATCATTTGTGTCGAGTCGATTTAATTTCCGCGACAGTAAGCTTGGAGGCTCGTCTGTGCCCCTGAGACTCGGGAAATTTCTTAAGTTTCCCAGGAGGCGAAGGCGCCTGTGCCTCGAAGGACTTCCACTTCATCTCGAGCGCTAAATTGCCCCCATTACGCGAGATGGCTCGCAATCTTTGGATAGCCCCGGCGCCGGGGACCGAATCGAATAGGATCAGTTTAAGTAACCCAACATAGAGGCTCGTGTTAAGAGAATAAATAAATCTGGAGGAGGGTCCAGTAAACTCTCGCGCGGTATTTGAGCAAAACTCAAAGGAAAGGATTGCCGTCTCTAGAGTGTTTCAGAAACAGCAAGTCTCAGGGTGGTTTTCGACTTGGAACCAACACTGGCTGAGTTGTACTCGCCAAGTACGTCCCGGGTACGTGTTTTCTTGGTTTACAAAAATCAATGCATTAAGGCGGATGTGCCCAATGAGACAGGAACTCCGGAGGTAAAAACAAGTCATATTGGCAAACACGATAATTGTACTGCGTGAGAGAGAGATGGACATAACGCTGAGAACCGGCTCCAGAAAGAACAAACAGAAAGAATTTCCACAGAGGACTTGGAATGGTCAACCAAAAATACAATACGTGTTAAATAATTACGGCCTAGAGTTTGGAAAGCAGTTAGAATTGTGGATCAAGGAATGTGTTTGTCAGAATGAGAAAGTTTTAGTAAATTGCATTTGGAAATACAGAGGTCATGGTTGGAGGTGAGATAGAAGGAGAGAGAGAAGGAGTGACGGAAGGGGAAATTAGAAACTGTTAATTGGAGTGCTTATAACATGTGGAAGGCTGAGGCTGATATCAGAGAAAGGAAATCTCAAGTAAAAGATAGATCAAATACGCATACAGACACCAGCGCTCATGCAGACGCGTGCAGAAAACAACTTAATGAAGCTGTACAGTGTCTTAAGTCTGTTTCTGATCCTAACCTTCATGCTGCCCTCGGAGACCAGCAGCCCCCCAGGATGTCCGTCTGGCGAAGATTCCAAGTCAGCGGCCGCCACGTCAGGGCCTTTTGAATCACCGGTCAGATATCATAACCGCAATAGATCGAAGCAAGTATACCAATTAGCAACGGTCACTCCAAGAGGGAAAGGCTTCCAGGGCCTGTACGCTGTCACCCCATGACGGAAGTTGAGTCAGACGGTGAAAGTACTGACGCACGATCACGTGACCAGGAGGTTCTGCAAACACCAATGATTGAAGTTGCAGATCCAGAAGGGTTAGCCGATGTTGGTCCACCGGTCGTGGACCAAGAAAGACTTGGAAAGTGCCCATGTACATTTGCCTGAGCCACGCGAGGTTGGATGTAATAAGTTCATCGAAGAAGTGGCAAGGTTCTGTACCGAGTTCTGTCCCATGTCACAAGAGATGAGACGTCTCCTTGGACGAAAACTGTGCGAATGTCACCCAAATGAGGTACAACTAGCCAGCCGCAAACATAAATACCAGAGCAGCTCACCTGCAAGCGAAGCGAAACAGAGACTTTAAGATTTTGTCACAGCAATGGCAATCGCCTGTAGAGAGGCATTCCAAGTGCAAATGGACATGACCAAAATTGGAATGTGTAAACAACAAGAAAGTGAGAGAGTGTCCCAGTACCTTACGCGCCTCACTGAAGTCCATTATGCCCATAATGTACTGACACCATCCGAGAGGGCAGAGATCACACCTCCTATGCCACACGTGAAGAACAGCTGCTTCAATGGAATGAAGGACGAAATATCAAAATAGGTAAATGACACAGTATGACCTGGAACACGGGAAAGCTGAATTTGATAGAACACGCGACGCTATAAAAGAAATTACTCCAATCTATGAAACCGGCCTAAAGACTGATATGCGGACATATAGGAAGAAACTAAATTGGCTTGCTCAGGCGATAGGGCAGTACAGATAACCCTCGCTAGCCCTAAAGAACCTAGAAGGATAGCCTGGCGTTTTCCTAAGATGGATGTCTCGACCCAAGATTAAAAACAGTCCAAATTGAGCTGTGGGCAAAAGGCAAACAAGATGTGGGGCTCACATCAGGCTGTGAACAGAAAAGAATAACCCCAAAGTCTGAGTATTGTCCTTGTATAGCACAATTCCTGTTAAAACCCGAGGCGATAGAATGAATTATTCTCATATTTGAAACCCTACTAAAGGCTGGATGATAATCCCCTGGAAAAAACTATCCGTTGAGGACCCCCGGCTTTCAGGTGAAAAAGACAAACATTCCAGGTGAACCGGAGGAATGGAAGTTTGTTCAAGACAGAGAGGCAGTCAATAACGCTTTCGTCCTGCGCGCCCCAAAAGCTCCCAACCCGTATATTATATTGGCTCAAATTCCACCGGACTTTTAACGGTTCCTGTTATGGATTTATTAAATGCGTCATTAAGTGTACCGGTATACGCAATCCGGGTTCGCGTTTTCATTTAAAGGGAAATCGTATTCCTTCACAAGACTTTGTCAAGGTAACTGTGAGTCCCCGACCATATATAATGATGGTCAAAGTCGGAGTCTGTAGTCTCTTGCATTAATCCCGGCGTCAGCGCCTTCTGCAGTATGTAGATGTATGTCTAATAGCAGCACCAACGGAGGAAACGTGTGTGAGAGAATTACACATGCGTTACTCTGGCTTCTGGCGAGGGAAGGGAACAACGCTAGTGTCACAAAACTACAATTTATGTTCTTAGGTCACTTTGTATCTAAACAAGGGAAGGCCGTTGGTGAAGACAGAGTGCAAACCATCGAGCTAATTCCAAAGCCTTACACGAAGAAAGAATTGCTATCATTTTTTTTGGCATGTACTCTTACTGTAGAATGCTTATCCCACATTAAGCACACCTTGAGGTGCCCCAAAGTGACATAGACCATAGCAAAGGTTGCAGAGCCAGAGTCCGAGAGTGCCTTCATTGAATTGAAAAATGCTCCTCAAACTTCACCTACACTGTACAAACGCTGGATGAGAAGCTATCTGTATGACATCTGTGCTTGGTGCAGGATCATGGGGGAAAATGGAGGATTTTCGGCTAAACCAGATCCCGTAGAGGCAGGATTGCCTACATGCCTGCGATTCATGGCTGCAGCCGAAAAGGCTGTTGTAGTATCCAGGGACATAATCGGCTCTGGTGATAACTAACCGTATTGGTTCCAGTATTCTTACTACATTCCGAGAAGAAGACAGCTCACATGTCGGCAGCACGTTGTCTCAGATACAATACTGTGTTATTGGAGATGCCTCTCGTTACAAGAAAGCCATGTAACGTGCTTAACCCAGCCAGCCTTATCTCCAAAGAAGGAGACGAAGATCCACATGACTGCATTGCTTGAACTAATGAAATCTGTAGCCCCAGACCAGATTTGCAGCATTAACCACTTCAGAATCCAAACATGGAATTTTTTTTGTTGTGGATGGTTCAGCATCCACAGAAAAATAACGAATCAATTTCTCAACGCAATGTAAAGGCGGAGCCAGCGGCAATGACGGCATCCCAGCAGCCGCCAAGTGATCAGTTTGACATGTGGATAACAAAAAAATTTACGGCAAATTTGGGAGGCACGGTGGCACAGTGGTTAGCACTGCTGCCTCACAGCACCAGAGACCCGGTCCAATTCCCGCCTCAGGCGACTGACTGACTGCGTGGAGTTTGCACGTTCTCCCTGTGTCTGCGTGGGTTTCCTCCGGGTGCTCTGGTTTCCTCCCACAGTCCAAAAATATGCAGGTTAGCTGAAGTGGCCGTGCTAAATTGCCCATAGTGTTAGGTGCAGGGTTAAATGTCTGGGTGGGTTGTGCTTCGGCGGGTCGGTGTGGACTTGTTGCGCTGTAAGTAATATAATCTAAAAAGCAGCCGTATGGGGATTACGCAGGAAGATAAGTGTGAGCAGACAAAGGCAGGGTGCTGCGGGAGGGAAGGTGTATGGTGTGGCCCTAATGGTAAACCCTGTCTACCGCAATCTTCATTCTCATTCTATGCCATACTGACACACGGTAAGGACAATGCGTCAAGTGGGGGTTGGGGGAGGGGGTATTCGTGCAACAGTATTTCGATACACTGGTACACTCAATAATTGACACATTATTCCCAGAAATATTGTGAATTATCTGTGGCACTATCAATGTGGGGAGGGGAATATTGATGCGTCAGGCAACACAACCCCAAACCCGTAGACCCTTTGGACATTTACAGATGGATTTTATTGAAGTAACAACCACAGAAGGGAAAGTTTATTGTCTGGACATCGTTGATATGTTTACCAAACGAGTGGAAGCCTTCACCATGTCGAAACAGAATGCCAGTGCAGTAGCCAAGGCTTGCTAACTGAGATAACTCCGAGATGGGGCATTCCTGAAACACTTAGTAGCGGCGATTGGACACCATTTGTCAATAACGCCCGACGGCAGATCGGTAATTATTTGGTACTAAACATGAGGCAACATTGTGTCTACCACCCAGTGAACGGTGGAGCAGGGGAAAAAGAATACCACTCTAAAACATAAATTAACAAAATTGAACTAGAGGTGACATGGACAAAGGCACTTCCAATTGTGCTAATGTACATGAGATCTGGGAGGAGAGGAGAGCCAATTTTCGTCCGTTTGAGATTTTGTTAGGTCGGCCACCCAATGCAGGAATTGGCCCAAGATGTAATGTAAGACATTTAACAGATCACAGTGAGGATGAGATGTTGTGTTACTGTATAAAGCTCTTGACACTCTTGTCTCAAATACAGAATCAAGTGAAATCTCACTTTCCAAACCAGCAGAAGGGAAGCAGCACGAGCTAGAATCTGGAGACTGGATAATGGTGAAAGACATGGTGAGGAAACGCTGGATGGTGAAGAGGTGGCTGGGGTCGTTTCAAGTGCTTCTTACAGCACAGACAGCTGTTAAGATCGCCAAAGGAGCCACGTGGGTACACGCCAGCCATTGCAAACGTACAACTGGAGTTGAAGAGACATCGGACAACATAAGAAACAAATAAGTGCAAGTAACGATTAGAAGTCTCGTACAAATATGGTTCTGCCCCAGCTCACACTGTTAGCGAGCTCCCTGGCAGGACTATTCATAAAGGTAGGGACATCTAGGATGTGGCCACAGACGGTTATCTTATCCGAGGATGCTAAATCGAACTTTATATGCAACCCATGGACGTTTAGTAACCAGGACGACTATAAATGGGACAATAAATGGGACGACTATGCAGCTTTCCCTGTGGTCCCAGTGACTGGCACTTTGTAGTGACAAACGCGGCTACAGGAACAGCTCACACGGGAAATGTGTATTCTATTATCAAGGAAGCAAGTGCCAGGGCACGGGTGGTAAAATCCAAGACTCAGAAGAGCGATGAGGAAGTCTGGTGATGTGGAATTGATAAACCCTTCTCCGTCATCTATAGGCAGGTGAATATCGTGGTACAGTGCTCCACACCCCCCACCACGCTCCTCCCACCCACACCACGCCCCCCCCCCCCACGCTGAAGGACGTACAGAAGATAGTTACATGGCAACCAACCAAATCTCATCATGGACCTTACCTCAAGCGGGGCAGACGCATTAATGTCAGCCCGAAACTGAAAGGAGCCGGCCGGGGCTCGGGAGCGAGTCTAACGCGGCAGTGGAATGCGCTCTGCAGGAGATAAATGGCGTAAAGGCGACGCCAGGAGGTTGCGAGGTGTGAAGAAACATCGCTCAATGTGAAGGAAACAAAGCTTCTGTGTTGGCCCGAATACACGCCAGAGATTAGAGGTTGGCTACTCTTGTTGGATATGTTTGCACACAGCTCAACGACATACTGTCGAGCGAATTACAAAGAGCCAGCAAGAAATGTAAGCTGCCTGCGTACGTGAGAAGCAACTGACCTGACACTGATAGGGGGAGCAATTCGGGCAAATCTCGCGCCACCACCCGAAGGCAGGGGAGAAACAAATTTGCACAAATCTGAGGAGACTCCACTTGGGGATCTCCAATTGTATTTGACACTATTTGAACAATGACTTTTGCTCAGCAACCTACGCAATTGGTACGATCATCAATAATACTTGTTCCTTTATCAATAATCAGGCTGTGATGACGGGAATAATATGACCCTGTGGAGCGAAAGGGTACCACCACTTTCCCCTATGATTGAAGGGGTGCTTCTACCCTGCGATACTGTCCACTGGCACAACAGTGTTCGTCTCAAAGGCCAGTAGCGGGAGAACCTGAAGGGATACCCCAAGGCATTGGAATGGCTACACACTCACAGACCCTTGGAGTACACCAAGAGCGAATATTGTGTGGTCTATTTTCTTGAGAGCAGGGACAATGGTGGCAATAAACAAGATTAATGGCCTCACGTATAGTGTATTACTGTTAGCAAATGAGATAGAGGAAGGTCTAGCACTCATTCGTACTGAGTTAACGGCAGTAAGGGAAGCAGTGATAGAAAATCGATTAGGACTCGACATACTGAGGGCCGAGAGAGGTGGCGCCTGCAAAATGTTAGGAACCAAATACAGATGAGTCCCAACATATCAGTAGTGTAATAAGTCACATGAAGGCGGCGATACGGCAGCCTCCCCCAGGAGATGACTCCTGATTCTGAAGGCTCACCTTCTTTTGCGGAAGATGGGTTTATTGGATCTGGCACATTGTACTAGTTGAAGGACTGGCCTTACTAATAGTGCTTTGTCTCGGACCCAGCTTGTGTACCTGCCTACGGCGTTTGCTTATGAGTGCAGCGGGAAACCAAACGATAAGTGGCCCCACAGCAGGAATCTCATATTGTGTGGATCCACGCTACCGTGACGTTGAAGAGTGTGATGTATGATAATGGGCTATATTTAGGGCACACCAAAGTAAGTGACGATACCATCACACCGTATTATAGGTAGTTGGTGTCTGAGGAAAGCCCTCGTCCTCCCTAAGCAATTTGATGTGTAGCTGTCTGGCTCTGTGCATTTTTTTTTTGTTTTTGTCATTGTTGTCATAAAATGCCAAAGAGGTGGGAAATGGAAAAGTAACAAAATTAACATTTCCTGTAACATCTGAAAGTGAATACTTTGCTAAATCTAATACGGTGCTGAATTTTGCACGCAGACAGCCTGGCCTTGCAACGACTTGCAAACATTCGATTCAGCAGTGTCATGGAAAACACAAGGGCAGTGAGCGATTATATCAACAGCAAAGGAATTTGAAAAGCATCTCCATATGTGGCAAGGAGTTCGAATGTTCCCAGCTCTTGTCCTTGAGCGAGTTACAAGGCTAAGCGAAGTACAGTATTAAGACATTATGAGAAAGCTGTTCAGGTCCACTTATATGAGGCGTTTTGCCAAGCATGTTGGGTCTTCCTGCAGTGGTGAAATATGAAATAAACTTTTTCTTTGCTCTTAATAGCATTTGAGTCGAGTCGATTTAACTTCCACGACAGCGACGAGACAGGCTGTGAGCTCACGTCAAATTTAGTGTGAGGAGACTTGCAAAGAATTCACTTCATGCATTCATGAACTTTTCTGAGGAACAGTCGGCCCGACACGAAGTGTGGTTCAGATTCAGAAAGCACAACTGTAATGGAAAAAAATCGAATTTTGTTACAGAATTGTAAAGCCAG
This sequence comes from Chiloscyllium punctatum, assembly GCF_047496795.1. Classification (NCBI taxonomy): domain Eukaryota; kingdom Metazoa; phylum Chordata; class Chondrichthyes; order Orectolobiformes; family Hemiscylliidae; genus Chiloscyllium; species Chiloscyllium punctatum. The sequence goes on along the minus strand of NC_092789.1, from coordinate 53,059,951 downwards.
CTGGACCAACGGGTCACTCTACGAATTTTGCTTGGGAAGCTGTAATAAATTGGCAAAGTGGCTACTGAGATGGGGAGACAGCGATTTTAACAAAAAAATACAAATCATATCTTCTGAGTTCATTCATTTAGCCATTAAGACAGATTGCAAACGTTGAGGCCCTGAGCAACGATCAGCGGTGATGAGTCACCCTGGATTTCAAATACTATGTTGCTAATTAATTGTCAAAAATCAAACACAAAAATTTTGATGACGATACATACAGTGTTTATGATGCACAGGAAAAGGCAATATAGCCCAGAGATCAGAAATACCATCAGCTTGCTGGAAATACTGACACCGACTTAGCTGAATGAATGTAGGGACATGGGAAGTTTAGCAGTCCGAATAAAAACGACAACCAAAGTGTGAGATTATATGATGCAGGAAAGGAAGTGTTTAGACAGCTCAGAGCGTTTCGAACTGAAACAGATTAATGACTATCTCATGGATTTCGGGGACCAGACGTTTGCCACAGATATTGACAATGTAATTCAATTGAGAAAAATTCCCATTGCTCCTTTGGTAGGAAGAAACCAGATTTTTTTCGCGTTTGAGAATATTGTTTCTTTCAATCTCCAGTTTCAGCCAAAAACAAATCTTCCCGAATTTATTTATTAAATAACTGTGATTAATTCAATTGACTGCTTCCATGTAGAAATGATGCATGTATAAATATGGATTCCCATCCATTGCCACGGCTTTGCCGCCCCAGATAACTACAGAGTCTCCAAATCGTTCACGCTCACACAAAATGGGGAAGCCTGCAATTCTGATGTTGAAAGACACTTATTACCCATCATTTGCAACAGTCGCTATGCCTGGTAAGTTGATATGGTTAACATGTTTTTTCCTAATCAACTTGTTCAAAGATATTTCTGGAAATGTCCGATGCAGGCGGTAAATGACTGGGTGCTTCTCACACGAGGGGGAACGGTCACAGCCACCATCCCACAATACAACCTGATGAGTCTACATAGTCTCTCCCTGTGTTGAACCATGTCATCTCTCTTTCTACGTATATTGAGGCAAGTGACCGATTTCTTTGCTGCTACGTTTTGATAATTACGAATTTGCACAAATCGGGTATTGTTGTATTATTCACTGCTGTTTTTCTTTTCTTTACATAGCGAAACTGGTCACAATTTGGATTCTCTCACAAAGAAAATGTGGTCTTGCAAGTGTATCAGTGTATACATGTTGGCCACAGCAACAACAGATATATTGGTCCTGATCAACATTATAATACTCTAATACATCTCCAGTTACCACATTGCTTTGTCATTACTGTCCCATACTCCTGTTTGTAGAGTCATTATATACATGTTCACTGTCACTCCCGATTTATCTGTTTGGTGCATTTTTTTTCAGATGTGACAGATGTGTCGTGATCTGCTGCCAGAAATTTTAAATACAATGTTGCACAAAGAGACCTCCAGTCACTCTTGTCATAACTATCATGGTTGTGGTCGTACTGAAAGAATTATCAGTTTCGATTTCATATGAACGTGAGAAAACTAATACCAATGTGTAGTGGAACTGCTGGTCACGGGCGCCATTTTGTTCCTCAGTTGCAGGTGTACGTTATGTCTGGTTTTACAGTGCCTGTGTCATTCCGATTCCCTTTACTCTGATTGCCTTGTGTAATTCATTAACCGTCCAAAGTATTGTGTTGGCGAATCGAATCCGCACTGACCTCCAGAGCTCCTAGACTGGAAAGCAAATCGACTCAAAAATGGTGAACCTCAGAAAATCCATCATTTTATTATTTAAATGTCAGTCAGCTTTCTCTTGCTCTGGTTGACAAATACGGTGAGGTTGTGTCTGACCAAAATGAAACGCACCGTTAATTACAGAGGCAAGTTCACAAAAACTAAATTTATCGCGAGTGAAGTGGGATTTATCTTGATGTATTTTAGTTCATTTCCAAACCCTTGTATTTATGCAGCAGCACAGAGCAAATTCAGAGCAGAGTTGAAAAATAATGCAAAATCGCTGTGGGTATTAATTCGGAGATAAGTTTGATTGCGGTCTAAAAAATGTATCTCTCCACTCTGGAGACTTTCTGCCTCTGTTCTTGAGGAAGGGTTTTTGCCAGAAACATCGATTTTCCTGCTCCTCGGATGCTGCCTGTCCTGCTGTGCTTTGCCAGCACCACTCTCATCTAAACTCTGGTTTCCGGCATCTGCCATCCTTACTTTTGCCTTGTCTACATAATGAATCCTGCCGAGACATGGTTTAGCTCACAACGTTTAAATTTAACGTCTTTCTCCATAAGAATACATCCCTGTTTCTGGTAAACTGAAACGTGGTTCATTTCTCCATTCACCTTTATCGGACGTACCAGAGCACCTTTGCTATAGATATTGTTTTCCGTTTTCCCAATTATTTATTGATTAAAGACAACCTCGTTCGGTGAATACAGCACATCGTGAAGTGAGAGACCTCAGATAAACCGATGTTAATGAAATTGAACATCCAATGAAAAACAGAGGATTCCATTGCAGACATTGAAATCGAGAACGTCTACATGAAACCATCAATTCCGTCTGATTGAATCATAAACTTCAGTAAGAATAAGACAATTCACTCGGGCACAGCGTAAGAATATTGTCGGGTGTGGGCACAATGTAGGAGACAACGTATCAATGAAAAAAAATCATAGGACACTTTGAACACTACTAAAGACCTGTGTAGGAAACAATTCCACCTCACTTGTTTGATATTGGATATTTCTTACCCTTGGAGTGTCCCATTCACTCAAACTGCAGTCTCTCGGGAATTGTGATTGATACAGCGACATCTTGAGTGACAATATAAAAATTTCAAATAATGGATAAAGTCAACACGTCTGGAAATTTAACGAGGAAATAAAACATTCGAAGGTTTAAAAGAAAAGTGACCCTTCTTCAGAAGGGTTGAGTATCTTTTTGCGTTTTCTCTGCGTAAGTTGTGAAATAGTTGAGAGTAAAATGCATTTTTGCGTCTTTTAGCTTAGTGATATTAAAATGTAGGTTTGATGTAAAATAACTCAAACGGACAGCACAAGCAATTCAGATAAGAGTAGAAATGATATTAATTATTTAGTCATTAAAAAAGAAATTGTGAGAGTAACTGAACATTTCCTGCTGGATAGGGAGAGAGATATATAAGTAGTGTTTTGATTAGAATTACTTTTCTTTAGCGGTGTTCACTTCCATTCTGAGGGAAGAATGTTGTTTTCTGCCTCTGAGGCGGTTAAGTTACAACTTAAAAAAGACATGCAGCTTTAACAGTTTCACAATGCCTTCCTTGGCCATGTTGCCTTTATTTGTCATGAATATCAGAGAAAGAGAATGGGTGACAATGGAAATGTCCTGGATGCTGTATGACCAGCAAACTCCTGAAATCCAGTCAACATATTACCATAAACTGCATTCTGCAATAAAAGCAGAAATCAACTCAGTGTCTACTTAAAAAAAAACACTTGCCTAAAATATAATTGTGAAGAGTTGACGAGGAGCCACGAGAAAACCAGTTCTCAATGGCAAAACCAAATTGTATCCATACTGCACTGTGCAGTCATCGATCGACACAGAGGTTTTGAAAGAATTTGTGTAGAGTCTCCCTGTAAGGACAGAGTTAAATCTGGTTTGAATGTGAGCATGCTTCCTGAAAATTGAGGAAAATGTTGAGTCAGTGAAAAGTGATCAATTCTCCTCTCTCCTTACTGACTGGATGATAACGGGTGTACAAAATAACTGAAGAAAATTTTCAAAGAAATACAGAGAAGCAGCAAGCTTAGCCAAACGTACGCACACAACGAATTATCGACAGCAAAGTACCAAATAAAATCACTCGCATGAGTTGAAGCGAAGGGTAACGAATATAGTTTCGAACAGATATATAAAACTATTGACTCTATTACAACTATAAGCAAGCAATTGAAGTCTGTACATCTGTTCCATGGAGCAATACAGACAATCTAATGACGACACAATTTTCAGAAGCGTGCTTTTACTTTAATTAGTTTCACTGTCTGGACTAGTCTTTGTTGACCAAGTTGTCGGCGGGACGTTAAGTGTTAACCACGCTGCCGTTTGTCTGGAGTCAAAGGCAGAAGAGACAAATTAAACAGATTCCACAAAGGATATGAGAGACCAACGGTTTTTTTTTTAAATAGTCCTGGATTCAGGATATTTACTCTCCTTACCCCAGACCCTGATACCCACCTTGTCGCCTCTGCTTAATTGAGTTAAAATTCCCCAATGAGAATTGTTCTGATGATGGTTAACTGGACATAAAATATTGATATCTCACCACAGATGCTGCGAATTCTGTCGACGTTCTGCCGCATTCACTAACACAGAAATTGATCTCACTGTGTTTCAGTGAGATCATTCATCTTTCTGCTTGTCTTAGATCTCGTACAAAGTTAATTATATGCCTCTTTTATTCAGGTCACGAAAGCCTCTTCTATTCACGTCACCCACACAGTTCAGAAGCATTTCAAATGGATTAACAAAGAGAGTCATTTTGCATAATTTCTAAATTACTGTCATCTGCAGTATGAACATTTATGTAAGTAATTCAGACAAAAGGATTAACAAAGAGAGTCAATGAAGACAGACAAGCAAGCAACATCCTGAGGCAGCAAGTTTCTAAAAAAATGCCATTTACTTGATTTGTTTCAGTTTGCATAGTTCCTAAATTACTGTCATCTGCAGTACGAACATTTATGTAAGTAATTCAGAGGAAAGGGCACAAAATACTCTGGCAATTGCATAAAGACGTTTTGTGTTGAAATACTCCTCTTTCCCCATGCATGCACAGAGACAATACCAGTGTTTGATCTGTGTAGTCTTAATTACAATTCCGCCTTTGCAGCTCTCTCGGGGCTGACGTAGTAACCCTGATACTGTTTCCTTTGGGTTCCGTTTCATTCACTGTGCTTGCTGACATTGAGGAACATTTGCAGTATGCTGCAGGAAGAAACTGTTCAACGCGCTGTTCAATCAGTTTTGGTGACAGGTGCTTTAATCATGACTGGGTAAATGACCCGAAATAATCCGATGGAGTGCCATGTGGGAGAGCGTTAGATTGAAGATTTCAAAGTACTGTATTTTGGAAATGCATTCACTGAATTTCACAAACACTCCCGTTTCGCAACGGAACAGCTGGTGTTAAGTATTCTCGAGTCTGGTTCACAGTTGAGTATCTCCACCACATTCTAACTCCAAAGCTACATCTCTCCCGTTTATGCTTCACAGATTTTAAACATGACAAACAGTTTAATTACCAAAAAAAAGAATACAAGGAGGACTGCATTGTCTTACTGCAACGAAGAGACTCAAAGAGAAACCCAAGTGTATTGAGTATAGGAGATGGGAGGTCATGTTGCGGCTTTAAAAGGACATTGGTTAGGCGACTGTTGGAATATTCCGTGCAATTCTGTTCTTCCTATCGGAAAGATGTCGTGAAACTTGAAATTGTTCAGAAAAGATTTACCAGGATGTTGCCAGGGGCTGAGGATTTGAGCTCTAGGGAGAGGTGGAACAGGCTGAGACTGTTTTCCCTGCAGCTACCAGAGGCTGAGGGGTGACCTTATAGATGTTTACAAAATTATGAGGGGCATGGATAGGATAAATAGACAAAATCTTTTCCGTGTTGTTGGGGAGTCCAGAACTAGAGGGCATAGGTTAAGGGCGAGAGGGAAAGATATAAAAGAGACCTAAGGGACAACGTTTTCACGCAGAGGATGGTACATATATGGAAGGAGCTGCCATAGGATGTGGTGGAGGCTGGTACAATTGCAACATTTAAGAGACATTAGGACATATCAATCGGAAAAGATTGCAGGGATATGTGCTGCGTGCTGGCAAATGGGATTAGATTGAGTTGGGTTATCTGGTCGACATGGACAGGTTAGGCCGAAGGGCCTGTTTCCATGCTGTGCATCTATTTGACTCTATGACTCTATGTTTGTGATTGTGGTTAATTTTCACCTATCACGGTTAGCATTGACAGTGATATTTTATGGTACCAGGTGTATCGTTCGGAATGTCTGTCAACGTCATTACTTTGTGCTAGAATAGGGATTCTCCTCAGATCCTCAGCTGCTGAACAGAGCCTACGATGTGTGCTGTGAACCAGACGAGGTTCACACAGCAGCTGAATTTCGTGCTGAGTATCGGCAAATCAATCGATCAGGCTAAAATCACGAATTTAATTGTTAAAACCAGAAAATGTAATTTTAAACCAAATTCTACTCAATGCCGCTGCCTGACGTTGTATTAAATCTCTAAATGTACGACTGTCTTGTTTCAATCTTCCACCACAGGTTCGTTGGCACTTTCCGATCAGTCTGACGGCTCTGGATTCAAAACAAAAGGAGGCACCATTCGATAGGGCTGCCATCATGCAGATTCTCAATCACTAAAATTATTCTGCTGTCCAATTTGCTTGACTCTTTACATTCGTCTATTCCTCTGGACATCTGCATCTCTTCTTCTTTCCTGCCTTCCTCTCTATCATTGTTCATCAACTCCCTGTCTCTCCATATCTCCATCGCTATCTCTCCTTTCCTCTCGCCCTCTTCTGTGCCTACTACCATTTTTATCCATCAGCAAAGAACAATGCAGAACAGGAACAACCCATTCGCCCACAAGTCTGTGGTGACACATTTACATTTTCTTCACTTGCAGGTTCTGTTTTCCCCCTTTCCCTTCCGAATCATGTATTTTCCAAAGCTTCTTGAATGTTGCTGTTGTGTCTGCTCCCACCATTACCTCTGGCTGCCTGTTCCAGGCACTCAACACCATTTGAGTCAAAGACACGCCTTGAAAATCGCTTTGAAAACTACCAACAGCCCCTAAACTAACTCCCCCAGCACATTACCCCACCTCCTCCAAAGCTTTGAACCTGAGTCGCTTAGTAAATGAACTGTCCAACCTGACAATAAAAGTGTCATAAGTTCTAGACGATCCATGCTTTCATAATTTTATAAACATCTATCAAGTCACCCCCCCTTCATCTTGCATTCTATTGAAAACAAAGCCAGTATATGCAAATATTCTTCACAGCTAAAACTGCCCATAATGTGCGAAATGTCCCGAAAACGTTACTGTACCCTCATCTGATAGTGCGGTGAAAAGAACTGTGCGCAATATTACAAGAGTGACCGAGCCAATGTTCGATAAAATTGCAGCGTAACTTGTCTATCCTTGTATTCTTTGCCCCCTCCAATGAAGGCAAGCACACCATAGGCCTTTGTTTTCAAGCATAGGAAGGGTATGTTGGCGATGGAGCGCCAACAATACAGGTTTACAGAAATTATATATGTTCTTCACTTTTACGACAAGAGGATTATACAAATGAAGCATTTTGACTCTAGAATTTAGAAAGGTAAAAGTTTGATGGAAATCTTCATGCTGACAATTGGGTCGGTCTGGGGGAAGGGGACGGGTGGATGAACGTAAAATCTTTTTGCGGGTTAGATATTCTGGAAGTAGTGGGATTTCTATGACATTTACAGGCAGAGATGTTAGGAAGCATTTCTACACATGGAAGTTTGAAACGATCTTGCACAAACAGGACTGTGTTCTGGATGAGTTGTTACATTTTTGTTGTTCAAAGAGACTAAGGATTATCGGCAAAAAGCAAGAATTCGGAGTTCGACAACAGAGGCAACCCCGACGTTGGTGAATGGTAGAATGTGCTTGAAGAGTTCACCGGACTCCTCCTTTCTTGTGTTCATATGAAACTGTGCTTTATTTCATGGAGCCAGGAGGTTGCTTTCTATCTCGCCAATAACTGTTATTTGACTTTCAGAGACCGGAGATAACATAACACCCTTCACTGAGATCTACAGCTGAAATCTTTAATCCATGCATTTACGACAGAATTAGATTGGATAATTCTAATTCGGTCTCTGACATACATATTTCAAAACCATGAGATGACACAAGAGCTCCACAAATGTTTTATTCTTGACACTACAGTTAGCACCGGCAGTTTTGGTGTATATGCTTAAGTGTTACATCAAAACCACCTATCTCCCATTTACTCTACGAAGTCACCAATTCCATGTCTCTGAAAGATTCCTAAATTCCTCCAAATTCCATGTTTCCTTGAAACATTGGAATACAATCTCATCTTGACTTTAATTGAACTGTGACCAATCTCTCTGCTAGGCAAGTCTTCCACCACTGGCATGTCTTTTGTAAAGGAAGCTTTTGCGACTGAACCAAACGATACGTCCCCTGATGTGCATAGGGTATTTGGAACCTTTGCTTTAACAACAGCCAACATAGAAAACATGATGTGGAGATGGATCACGTTATGAATCGAAAAACACCAGCTAATAGTACGAATCGTTTATTTCAAAGAAACCTGTTGAACAATAATCAGGTGTTTGATTGTTAATTCTGTCAACATGCGAGGTATTGTAATGTTGAGATGAATGCTGTTTTCCGGTTGCAGTTTGCATAATTCTCAATGCAAGGTTTCTGCAACGCGCCCAGTTTGTCATAATCGGCATGACTTCCAGGGATTCTGACTTTTCTTTGAAGATGTGAGAGGGATTTCGTCATGTTATACTGCTTCTGGGTCTATCCAGTAGTTGGAGGAATTATGGTGGGTAATGATTTTGAAATAGTGTCTTTTTCCATGGCCTAGCATCGGGCTGATGTAGCGTAACTTCTGGTCTTCTCCCAAAGGAATTGCTATGGTCCTGATCATACGAGTCCATCTGAAAGTAGTTTACAATTGATGTATAAACTGGACGGTTTGCTTATTTTAAGGCAAATGTAAGGTGCCGTGTTCCAGATGCGACATTAATGGTCAAATAACTCAACATTAAGCAAAACACAATTAACAGGATGTTGGTTACAGTAATCCTTACCGATGAACTGTTCTGATCTAGTAACATGCTAGAAACACATCCTTTTGCAAAAACGCATATTAAGAACTCTGATTTCCTCGAATCCAATGTCTGCAGTCGAAAGAGTAACTCCAGCTTCTGGCTGTGTACGTGAACGGGTGAAAGATCTCTTCTACTCCTGTTGAATTTAAGACCTAAATACAATCTAGAAATCTTAACCTGTGAGAAAAGGAAATACCGATCCGGGCTACTTCTGTTGTTCCAGTTTTTTTTAAAATTAAGGCCTTACAAAGATTTTACAGCACCACGAACAGCTCTGCGCCTTTGGTTTCAATCTACTTCTAAACAGTAGATAAAGTACACATTTGAAAGCCACCCCATTATCGCAACATGGTATCACTTTTCTCCAGATCCTCTCACTCACAACCGTACCTCTCCATCCCCACCACTGCCGCAAATCAAATGTTGATATCCCTTATTTTGCGGGGGCCTGTCATTTATAATTTCTTAATCATCTCTCTCAAACCTCCGATGCCCAGAGGTTGCGACCCTTTTGAACGTATGAACAAGATCATAACAAGCCTGCTCTGCAGTTCAGTAAGGTCATTGATAGTCTGATTTTAAACGCATCTCTGTGCTCAGTATCAGCGGTCTGTACAAACTAGACTTGCAGTATAGGTAGAGTGGCAACAACAGCAGGTTGAAAATACAGAAGTCTACTGCCACTCAGGCACTGCCTGTCAACAACGCTCAAGTAACGAGTATGATGGAATATTCCCCAGTTGCCTGGACGAGTGCAGCTCCAATCTCATACAAGAAGCTTGTTAGTATTCGGGGCAAAGCAATCCTCCTGTTTGAGAAACACATTCATATGCAACCATTCCCTTCAGCACCAACTCTCAGTCTCAGCAAGAAATTCGCCAAAGATCATCAGATAACGTATTGCAAAGCCACGACCACGGCTATATGGAATGATAAGAATGGCAGACGCATATGAATACCTCCACCTGTAAGTTCCCCTTCAAGACCTGCACCATTCCAACTTGGAAACATGTCACTGATCCTTCAGTGCTGGTAGAAAATGCACTGTAACTGCCTCCGTAATGACACAGGCTGCAACTGTGCAAAAAGGCAACTCAGCACTATCTACTGAAAGAGCAGCAGTAGAGGGCCAATTTATGTTGTTCCCAGCCAATGACACCCTCATCCATGAAAGAATAAGATCAAATCATGCTGCTCTGTTTATGTTGATCTATGTTGAGGACTATCAGCTCTTCACTTGTCTGGACAACGACATCCTCACACATCTTCAGCCAGGATAGGTGAGCACCTCGACTGACCGACTATGACACCTGCAACATGGATCATTGTCACCTTGGCAAAAAACATCAAAAAGATTGAAAAGTCAGTCTTCAACATTTGTCAGTACTTCGTTCAGCCCTGTAGTCAAATTTGCAACATCGGTTTGCTAATGGTACGTATCAGGAAGGTAGTGCAGACCTATCACAGGAGTGAAAGTGGTGGCTGCAGATGTTGGAGATTACAGTCGTGGGTGTGGTGCTGGAAAAGCACAGCAAGGAAGGTAACATCCGAAGAGAGTCGACGTTTCGGGCAAAAGCCCATTGTCATGAATGAGGCTGGGAACCTCGCGGGTCGAGAGACAAATGGGAGCAGTTCGGGCTTGGGAGACGTTAGCTGAGAGTGCAATCGTGAATTGAGATGGGGGCCGTGGTGATAGGTTAGAGGGGAGGGTAGAGAGGATAAGTGAGAAGGAAGATGAACAGGTAGTCCGGCCATAAGGTGGCGCTGTGTTGGAAGCATGGATCTGTTCTCAGGTGTGGCCGGGGAAATGAGGAAACCTGTCGAATCCATATTGATGCCATGGGGTTGCAGGGTGCCCAGGCGGAAGATGAGGCGTTCTTCATCCAGAAGTCAGGTGGTTAGAGTGTGGCAATGGTGGATTACCAGGATCTGCATATCCTTGGCGGAGTTGGGGGGGAGTTGAACTATTTAACCACGGGTCGGTGGGGTTGGTTGTTATGGGTGCTGCAGAGCTGTTCTCTGAAGGACTTTGCGATGAGGCATCCTGTCTCGGCAATGCAGAGGAAACCGCAACTGGAGCAATGGATAGAGTAATTAACATGTGCAGAAAAGCGGGTGAAACTTTGATGTCTGCCAAATGCTCCTTTGGACCATGCACGGAGATGAGGGGAGGGGTTTGGGAGCAGATTTTGCAAAAATTGCTGTAGCAGGAGAAAGTGCCAGTAGGGGAGGATAGAATAGAGCGTGGAAATAACGATGGAATCGCGGAGGCCACAGTCTTTATAGAAAGCGGCAAAGGGTAGGCCGGGAAAAAAAGGAGTGTGGATTGCTTCCGTTTGTAGGGGGCAGAAAAGGTGGAGGATGATGTGATGGATACAGACATTGGTTGGTTGGAAGTAGAGGAGCAGGGGATTGGTTCCTTGGTGCAATTGGATGGTTGGTGCTTGAGGGCGGAGCTGCAGAAAGTGGATGGGATGCCCTGCAGGGCATGATCAACCATATCGGAGGGAAATTGCGGTCTTTAAAGAAGGAGTGATACAGCTGGTCAAACCACATATTTTTAAACAAAACGATACAAAATCCGGAGTGAAGCACGAAAGAAAAAAAAAACAGAATATGGAATATTTTAACCTCTCCGGAAACACAACCGAATCTGTCGCAGCTTAATATCAAATTCCAAGTTTCAGCAACATCCCCATAACATATCACATGGGCAATAAGTTAAAATCAAACACAGTTCCTTGCAGAAGAGCTGTCGGAGAGAGAATCAGCATTGAAATTCTTTTCACTGCAGCTTTTCTTTGGATTCCCAGCTAAACCCTAAACCAAAGCAGAAGCAGCCATGAACTTGAAGAATTATCCACTAACCTTTCATTGGACAAGTGTTTGAAAATACCTGAAAACGCTTACCCCGATGGCTTATTTAAGTAGTATTTGATAGCCATTAGCAAAGACACAAACCAGACAAATTGGATCCTCTGTCTTTTAAAACCCTCTTGAAAAATGAAAACAAGAAAAAATGTAACTTTGCTCAAGGAACAGCATCAGCATCATTCGACAGGGACAGCAAACCCCTAGGTGGAAATGAAATGTGTTTGGATGATTAAACAAACACTTCGGAAATTTCAACAGCACAACCGGTAACTTGCATGAGGCTTGAGTTTTATTTGTTACTGATCAAAGTTTGTTTGTCTGGTTAGGGCACACATTTAAACTCAATTTACTTGAATGTCACCACAGGATATGGGGGCGGGGGGGTTGTATGTTCTCCACTTCTTTATGCCTGAATGTCCCTGTATTTTAAGAGATACACTCAGGTTCAGTAAAGTAACTTGCACTAATTCCTCCTCCAGCAGTAATGGGTTGCATTGAAAACAAGGTTCAAAGGAGAAAAAGCAAGGCTTTTGTTGCTTTCTGTTGCACTCTTCGGTGCCAGTTGTGTTCACTGGAAGGGAGAAGCTCTTTATTTTCTGTCATTCATTATCTTTCTCTCCCTAACACACACTTACACGCACAAACACAAGCGTGCTCATGCGTAAACACACACAAACAAACACACACACACACACACACACACACGAATCTTTTATAGGGACAGTTCAGTCACGGAGATCTGCAATCAACGAACGCAAAGGAAATGTGGATCTTCCTCAGTTGAGGCAGTGAGTTGAATGGTTTTCTGTGGGAATTCTGCTCTGAAACAGAACATCCCCATGATGGTGACGGACGAGGCCAATGCATTGTGTGTAAAATATGATCCAGCGACGGGGATTATTAGAGTGAATACATTTCAAAGGGGCCCACAGAATCTCTGTGCTGGCTCCTCCTGTTCAAATTAAAAGAGTGCGATTCAGAAAGTAAAGAGAATCTAGAGGCATTATTTAATGCAGTAAGTATTATTCAACTTATCTTCATATCACTGAAGCAAGGGGCTACGGTTCCACGTGATCTCTAAGTGCCTGAATGACAGACATTGCTATCACCATAACTCAGGGGATTAAAGTGAACAGGCTGGGTGGGGAGGAGGTCGGAGATTTGGAACATTCTGTGTTGCTCCACTCATTACTTGGTGCAGCGTTGGTCACGATTCATACACACAAATAATTTGGTTTATTATCCGTCGTTGTTTGTGACGGGTCAACATCGTCCTGAGGGCTATGACTGCTCAATGGAATTTGGAAGGTGAGCAATGTACTGTGCATCCAGTGTTTTCTGCCTGATGTAGATTAGGTCCTGAGACCTCACCAGTGCTCGCGATCTGGTCTGCATAGTATCCCCAGTGTATTCTGTCCAACATATGTTGGGTTCTGAAAAGTTCGCAGTACTCCCAGTGTGATCTGCAAGATGTTAATTGGTACCTTAGGAATGCTAAATGCTCCCATTGTGGTCTGTCCAGTGTCGATTGCGACGTGGGGATTACGCACTGTTTCCAGTGTAGCTTGTTCAAAGTAGGGTTGGACCTCAGGATTGCACAGTGCTCACAGTGTGGTTTACTCCCTCTATATTGGTGCATGACGATTACACAGTGTGGCCTGCTCAATGTAGATTGGGACTTGAGGATTACACAGTGCTCCCAGTGTGATCTGTCCAATGCAGATAGGGACCTAAGAATCGTGCACTGCTCCCAGTTTGCTCTTCGAAATGTAGTTGGGGAACTCAGGATACACAGTGCTCCTATTGTGTCCAGTCTGATATAGACTAGGACATAATGTTGACAAATATCCCTGCTCAAATTAGGTCGGGACCTCAGTATTCCATAGTGCTCACAGTGTGATTTACTCAATATAGATTGGTGCATGCCGATTACATAAAACACCAAGTTTGGTCTGTCTAATGTAGATTGGGACCCGAGGAGTGCACACTGCTCCCAGCGTGGTCTGTCCAGTGTCGATTGGGACGTGGGGATTGCGCACTGCTCCCAGTGTAGCTTGCTCAAAATAGGGTTGGACCTCTGGATTGCACAGTGTGGTTTACTCCATCTATATTGGTGCATGCCGATTACACAGTGTGGCCTGCTCAATGTAGATTGGGACTTGAGGATTACACAGTGCTCCCAGTGTGATCTCTCCAAGGTAGATAGGGACCTAAGAATCATAAACTGCTCCCAGTGTGTTCTTCGAACAAATAGTTGGTGAACTCAGGATTACACAGTGCTCCCATTGTTGCCAGTCAGATATAGACGGGGAGGTAATATTCACAAATATCCCTGCTCAAAGTAGGTAGGGACCTCAGTATTGCATAGTGCTCACAGTGTGATTTGCTAAATATAGATTGGTGCGTGACGATTACACAGGGCTCCAGGTTCGGTCTGTCTATTGTAGATTGGGACCCGAGGAGTGCACACTGCTCCCAGTGTGGTCTGCCCAAGGTAGAATGGAATCACAGAAGTACACAATTCTCCCCTTGGGACTATCAAAGTTGGGGAAACCGAAGAAGGATGGACAATTCTCCCAGAGTGCTTGGGCCAAGTCACATGAGACGTGAGTGGATAAAAAGTGATTCTCTTTTCCTGGAAGTTCCTACCAGCATTGCCCGCTGAGATAAATTCGTGCCACGCAAAATCAAGCAAGGGCACAACTCCAGCAACAATTAAAGACTGTACCAACGCCAGGGCCAGGCACCCAAAGAGAAAAGGCAGCATCTGTCTCATTCTTTACTTTTCCCCTCACAGACATAGTGACCTCCTGGAGAACAGAAGCTGATTATTAACGGGCAGAACACATTGTGGTTTATACTGACCTCAGGCTCATTGCTTTTGGCCCTACGTTGGAACAGTTAAAGGGACAGTTCAATCACGAAGAACAGCAGTAACAAGGAGCAAGTACTAAACGTGAGCTCCCACTCTATTCTTTAATAATATCACGCTCGTTGCTGAACTTCGGACAGGACTGAGTGAGATATCAGGCAGAATTGTGGCTTGATCCACTTCATATTGTTTGTGTTCAATATAACATGACATTTTTCACTAATGCATCAGCATGCAGTGCTGCTATGTCGCATTGAGCAATAACGTTCACAGGTGTGAAGCGATTAATGCATTTAAATACACAGGAACTTCAGCCATTCGGCGCAAAATGTCACTGTTAGTTCTTTGTGGGAGAACTGAAAGAGACAGCAGGGGAATAATCGGCCAAGAATTCCCCTTAACTAAAATAAACAACACGTACATATCCAGTGTGAAAGTTTACTGTGAACCTTCACCACGTCGATTTGTAAACTGTTAGGTTTCTCTGTTCATTGAGAAGTAACTGATTGACAGAAGATCTTAATCTTTGACTCCAGCTAGATTTGGTATTAGTGAAATGTCTTTATAATGAGCACATCGTCGATCCAATCTTCAATTTGGAACAATGATTATTAACTACAGTGTAGTCACTCATCTGTTCTAAAGAGCCTCTGTGTTCTAGTCACCTCTCCATGACTCTGAAAGACTCGAGAGAAAGATGAAATCACTGCTTTTGCTCCTCATCATCCTGGTACTTGTCGAACCAATCACTGCGAATGGAGAATCGAGACCAAAGTTCTTCCTTCTCGGTTAATACATTTCTATGAAAAATAATTAAAGCACCATCAGCTCCTCAAGTGTGTGCCGGTTTGTATTGGAATTTGACTGTTTAGATGTCTTCTTTCAATGAGCCCAGATTCTCATTCCTCCCTGCTCTGAAATTATGTCAAGGTCTCAGTTTGGATAATTTTCGAGAAACTGTTCGATTTAATCTGCAAATTATTTACCCTCAAAACCTGTCAAACAAGGAGATGTCCGTAGCTGCATCGTTTACACTTTGAATAGAGAAAAGTTTTCATTTTTTTTTCACCCGTCCCCCGATCTCAGCAATATCATTCAGTATCGATACCAATAGTTGACACTCATGCCACGTTAATTGTGAAACCTAAACTCATCTAATTCTGATGAATCCAAGAGATCTGAGAGTATGTCATGTTTCCGGATTTTATTCAGCTGCCTGAGCACAGAGCACAGGAATGCGCTCCGTATAAATGCAATCAATTATCTCATTGATTCCTTGAAATCAATCATATTAAAAAAAAGTTTTCTGAAAACGTACTCGTATATCTCCTTATGTCCTTTTTTCTTTCCATACGAAAGAAAAGACTGTGCACAGAGCTCATCGACATTTCCATTGGTTAACTCATATTGAGATCACCGTGGGCAGTTCTGATCCCTCTAGCATTCAGTGTGCCACTACTTCGAACATTGTGCGTAGCGATACCTGCGGTTTTCCTCGGTAAGACAAATTTATTACACTTTTAACTGTAATAGGCTCCTCATCCGTCAGTTACACGACACTGACAGCACTGTGCACAAAGAAATGGACTGGATGTCCCTTCGTTTCGTCACAGTCGAAGCAATGCGTACAAGACAGGTCTACATATTTCTAATGTCGACCAAATTGGAAGCACTGTGCACTGTCCTTGACACCATATCCGTTAGTTAGAATATACTTTGTTCACTGAACATTGAGATGGTCTCAACCTTCCTTGGTAAGACAACACTGTACATAGATCTCGACGCCACAACCCTTAGTGCGACGACAGTGGGAGCGCAGTGCACAGTCCCTATCTCAATATGTCCCAGTGACAACATTCTTTTAATGGAACCCTTACTGTGTGGAAACAAGCCCTTTGACCTAAGATGTCCACACCAATCCTCTGAATACTAACTCCCCGAGACCCATTGGGAAGGTGCAGACAGTTTTCGTCTCGAACTCCCTTGATAAAACATCACTGAGAGCACTGGGCACGGTTCTCATCCCTTGGTCAGCCCACATTGGGAGTACTGTACACAGTTCTGGCGTCCATCTCCTTGATTGGATCACACTGGCAGTACTGGATACATTTATACTCGCCATGTTTCCTGGTTTGATGACACAGGGAGGGTAAATAGTCCCGGCTGGAGACATTTTTCGAAGTATATCTTTCTGTTTTACCGGTTTCTTCAACTCTTGTGCACTCCAGAGAGGAACTTGCAAGCGATCCCCTTGTCTTCCACAAGAACTCCCTTACAGTGGGATTTGTGAAATTGGGCTATACCGCAGCAAGAGAAAATGGATGTCCAGTAAATAAATCTGAAGTGAGACCAGTCTGAGGCACCCACTCATGCAAACTGTCACTTCTGTCGATCGACTGTGTTCCATTGTGTGGATTCAATGACCCTGACTTACTGCATTGTAACTCGCATCAATAAAACTCGTTGCAATGTCCGTTGTCCAAGCCTTAGTCTTTCGTTCATTTGATCGGAGAGAGGGGAGGTCACAAAACCCCAGGCAGAATCTTTCATATCTTCCTTTTCCAACTGTGTCATCTTCATCTGTTGGTCTTGACCTCCACAATGTAAAACCAACAGAAATAAACTGTTGGAGAGGATTCAGCACTCGATTCCATTCTGGCTTTCGGATTTGAACCGCTTTCACTGTGAAAGTCTTGGGTTCTCCAATGATTCTTCGAATTTATCGAGGTTTCCAAGCCAGTCTCTGCCTGTAGTTCGTGGCGAGAGAACCAGTAGAAAGGGAAATAATGTCTTTACCTTCCTTCTTATTAATTTTCCTGCCTCGCACACATCTGTCTACATCAGCATTGTTAGAAATGAAGACCACACATTCATGGCGATGATGAAATCTTCCCGCCACACTGAGAATACAGTTCTGTTATTGGGTACAGTCATTATGCCAAATGCTGCAGATTCTTGACAGATCTGGAATCTCCCATCTGGGCAGCCATGTGGCGCTAGTGGAAAACAATTTAATCACAATCTCTTGAAACCCTGCATAGCATATTTCAGCTGCGTAATCCACTAGGATCATCACCTGACCGACCTCTACAATTCATCTCACCTTGGTCTTGGAAAGAGATCACCAAGGAAATTCTGAGCGTCTGTGCAATTCATCTTGCACGTGGTACACATTGTTGGTCTGAACGTCCGTTGTGTGGGAGCAGATCTTTTTTGAATGTGTCTCTGAAGCATTAACTCTGTTTTCATAGAACGCCTGAAGTGTGGGAACAAACAATTAGACCCACCGAGTCCGCACCACATCTCTGATCAGTGTCCCTTCCCAAAACAATCCATTAGCCTAAGATTTACATTTCCCATGAATGATGCACTTAACCTACATAAACCTAGAGTGCATAGGCAATTCAGCACGGCCAATTCACCTAAATTGCGCATCTTTGACTGTGGAAGGAAACAAGTACACCGGAATGAAACCACTCATAAGTGGGATTTATATGTATACAGGTGCTGCCAGAACTGCTGAGTTTCTCCAGCAATTTCCGATGCTGTTAATATCTGAGCCAAGAGGTCCAGTTTCAAATTTTACTGATTTTAAAGTATGTTCCAACCAATCGAGCTGACAGAGGAACACTGTGAAATGGATAGAGCAATGACTGTCTTTCCTCCCACAATATCACGCCATTGTGAAAGGCATCTATCTCTGGGGTTGTGTTTGCAGTCTCACATTGACAATTTATTGCTGCTCCAAGTCACAGTAAGAAATCTCTACCCCTTAATTTCCTTGTTTTCTGTTTTCCCATTGTTCCTGGCTTCCCTGTTCACTCATTCACCATCTGTTTGCAACTCTCTTTCTCTCCCTACGATCGCTATCTTCCTCCATGCCTATCTGTCCATCTGCTCACAGAACTGTCCCTGAATCTCTCTCCATCTCCCGCTTTCTTCCCCCATCCACATCCTTTTCCTATCTTTTTTTGTCATTGTATCTCTTTTTCTCTATCGTGAAGTTTCATGAGTTGGTTTTCTCTCTGTTTTCCCATTTTACCACTTGCTGTCTCTCAAAATCTCCCTCTCTCTGTTTCCCGGATGTATCGAAATGTTTTAGATGCTTAAATAGAGCCATAGCGTCATAGTGATGTACAGCATGGAAACCGACACTTCGGTCCACCTCTTCCATGCTGATCAGATATCCCAATCCAATCTAGCCCCATTTGCTGTCATGCGGCCCATATCAATCGAAAAACTTACTACACATATAACCATCCAGATGCCTTTTAAATGTTGCAAATGCATGAGCCACCACCACTTCCTCTCGCAGCTCATTCCATTCATGTACACCCGCTGTGTGAATATATTGTGCCTTAGGACTCTTACAACTTTCCTCTTTCAAGCTCAACCTATGCCTTCAGTTCTGGACTCCCCCATACCAAGGAAAATACTTTGTCTATTTAACATATCCATGCCCCTCATTTTTAAAAAAACATGTCTCCGACACTCCAGAGAAATCTGCTCCAGCCCATTCAAACTCTCCCCATAGTTCAAAAACCACCAAACCTGGAAACATCTTCGTAAGTCTTTTCTTAACGCTTTGAAGATTCACGAATTCCTCGCCATAGGAGGGAGTTCAGAATTGACCACAATATTCCAGAAGAGGCCTCACCATTGTCCTTTACCTCCCAGCTCTTGTATTCAATACTCTGATCAATAAAGGAAAACATACCAAACACCTTCATCATCCTATCTACCTGCGACTCCACTTTAAAGGAGCTTTGAACCTCCACTTCGAGGTCTCTTTACTCAGCAACACAATCTAGGACCTTAGCATTAAGTGCATAAATTCTGCTAAGATGTGCTTTCACAAAATATAGCACCTCGCATTTATCTCAGTTAAACTCCACCTGCCATTTTTCAGCCCATGGGCCCATTTGATTTTGATCCCGTTTTAGTCCGAGGTAGCCTTCTTCACTCTCCACTAATTCTGCTATTTTGGTGTCATCTGCAAATTTACTAACTGTGCCTCTTGTGCTTCCATCCAAAACATTTATGTAAATAACAAACAGCAGCGGACCCAGCACCGATTCCTGTAGCACGCCACTAGTGGCAGACCTCCGGATTGAAAAACACCCTCCACTAACACCCTCTCTCTTCTACCTTTGAGCCAGCTCCTTATCCCTTTATTCCATGAGATTTAGTCTTGCTAACCAATCTCCATTGTGTAACCTTGTTGAACGCTTGTCTGAAGTCCATAGAGATCACATCTAATGTTCTGGCCTCATCAATCCTCCTTCTTACTTTTTCAAAAGACTCGATTAAGTTTGCGTGACATGGTTTCCACGCTTAAAGTCATGTTGACTATCAATCTTTGCTTTTCAAATCCTTGTGCATCCTCTCCCTCATGATTCCCTTCAACAACCTGCCCATGTTTGACGTCCATGTTTGACGTCAACTGATCTACTGTTCCCTGGCTTGTCCTTACCACCTTTCGTAAACAATGGCATTGCATTAGCCAAACTTCAATCTTCCGGTACTGCACCTGTGACGATCAATGCTATAAATATCTCACAAAGAGGACCGGCGATCACTTCTCTCGCTCCCTGCAGAGTTCCAGGTTGCACCTGACATGGTTTTGGGGATTTATCGACTTTTATGCATTTCAAGTCATCCAGCTATTCCTCCTCTGAATAATGGACATTTTTCAAGATGACACCTTCCATTTTTCTCTATTCTCCATCTCCCATATCCTTTCCCACAGCAAACATTGATGCAAAATACTAGTTGAGTGCCTCCTTTATCCTCTGCAGCTCCACATAAATGGCGTCTTGCGGATCTTTGAGGAGATGTATTCTCCACACGGTTACCCTTCTGAAAATGATTCCTTTATTTTATTCACTTATGGATCTAGCATTTATCGCCATTCCTAATTTCTCCTTGAGAAGGTAGCATTAGTTCCTTCATGAAATGTTATGTTCCATGTATTGTCGGTCGAGTGCACAGTGCCATTACTGAGGCAATTCAAAACTTTTGAGTCAGCATTCATGAAGAAACGGCGATTAATTTCCACGTCAGGATAGCGAGTGATTTGTTGGGGAACGTGCAGGGTGTTTTGTTCCCGTACATTGGTTTTTTTTCGTCCTTCTAGATGGAAGTCGTCATTTGCTTGGAAAGTGCTGCCTGAGGATATTTAGAGAATTTATGCCTTTTTGTAGTTGATACGCATTACTGGCACTGTGCCATTAAGGTGGCGGGAGGGATACCTGTAGATTGGTTCCAGCAACATTTTTTCAGTTTTCGCCTCGTGCCTGGTGCCAGACCTGCAGAGCTATCCACAATTTCACCATTCGGTTTGAAGAATGCTTGTTGAATGTGGTGTCAGCCAGGCGGGCTGATTTATGTGTGATAATGTTGACACTCCAGAGTATTGTTGGAGCTGCACTCATTCCGATGTTTAGAGAGTATTTCATTGCGTTCCTGACTTATGTTTTATCGATGGTAGAATGGATTCAGGGAGAGATTCATGTGGTGAGTTGATCACTGCAAGATTCCCTTATAGTGACTCCACTGATTTGTTGACTCCAGTTCAATTTCCGGTCAATAGTAACCCCCCAGCTTTTAATGTGGAGGGATTTCAATGCGGGCAGCATTTAGTGACAGTAACATCACTGAACTTCAAAGGCAAATGATTGGCTGCTCGTTCAATGATAACACCAGCATGTTAATCGTCAGGGAATTCGATAATTCAATGATGGTAATACCATTGAATGACACGAGACAATCAGGCGATTTGCTCTCAATGCAATTCCCCAGGTTATGGATAGATGGGTTGAAGGGGGCGGGCAGAATCAGTGATGGTAATGACATTGACTATCAAAAGGCAGTGATTCTACAGCGTCTTATGAAGCTGGCCGTTTCGTAGTAATTGTGTGACGCAAAGGTTCCCTGCCAGTTTTCAGCAGAGTACTCATGTGCAGTCATTGTCGGTTTGTTAAATATTTACCCCCGAAGTGAAATTGTCCTGCTCTCAGCCACCATTATATATGACAATCTTCAGTGAAGTTCAGAAGTGTGAGCTGGTGCTGAGTATGCACCAATCGCCCATTGTCTGTTTACGGGTTGAGTGCATTAATGGTGGATATTAACTGTTCATTCGCTCTTGATAAGATACTGTGTTCAATATCTTGGGTTCACACAATCAGAGTCATAGAGATGTACAGCATGGAAACGGAACCTTCTGTAAAATAATCTTCCTCTGGCAGCTCATTCCAAACATGCACCAACCCCATGTGAAAAAGCTCCATTTCAAATGTTATTATTATCACGTTAAACATACGCTCGCTTGTTTGGACTCCCCATTCTGGAGAAAGGGCATTGTCTATTTACCATATCCGTGCCTCATTTGATTTTACAGAAATTTTTAAGCTCATCCCTCAGCTCCTGACTCTCCAGGAAAAATAGCCCGAGCCGATTCAACCTCGCCCTCTACCTCAAACACTTCAATACTAGTAACATTGTTCTAAATCTTTTTCTGAACCCATTCAGATTCACAACATTCCTCCGATAAGAAGCAGAAAGGAATATGCAAATCATCTTCCAAAAGTGACCGAGACAATGGCTTGTACAACCGTAACATAACCTCCTAACTGCTATACTCAATACACTGATGCAGGAATTCCAATCGCAGCCCTCACTATCCTTTATATCTCAAATTGCACTCACGAGGTTCAATCTATTACTTGTTGTGAAACCTTATGCGTCCACATGGCAAGAAAAATCAGCATGCACGTACACATTCTCAAACAGACATGTATACGCTCACACTGCTGCCAATGATGTATCCCTAGTCCCCTTGTATCTTCCTCGAACATGTAGCATTTGGGGGATGATTTCCATCAATTCTACACCATGGTTCCAACAGTGTGGGTGTGTACAGTTGTGGTGTGTGTGAGAGAGAATGGCTGTGGACATGTGTGGGTGTGTGTAGATGGATATGTGTCGGTTTGTGTGGATTCCTATGGGTGCGTGGGGGTGTCTGACTGCGTTGATGGGATTGTATGTGTGAGTGTGAGTCGGTGAGGGTTTAGTAGGTGTGTGAGGATGGCTATGTGTTGTGTGCATGGGGTGTGCGCGTGAGCTGTGTGTGTGCGTGTGTGGTTGGATACGTGTCAGTTAGAGAAGGTGTGGGTATGTATGTCGGTGTGTGTATGGGTGTTTGGTGTTGTATGGGTGTTTGGTGTTGTATGTCTATGTGGTGTGTGTGTGGTTGTGTGTTTGTGTGTATTTGAGTGAGTCGATGTGCGTCATTGGGTGTGGACATGTGTGGGAGTGTGGATTTGTTTGTTTGCGTGTAGGGGATGTGTATTTGAGTTTGCAGACGTTTGTCTGTGGGGTGTGTTTGTGTATGTATGCACGCGTGTTTTGGTGTTGTGTCTGTGGGTGGGTGAGCGTGCACTTATCGGTGTGTGTATGCATCTGGGTGGGTGAGTGTGTATGTGCATATGTTTGAGTGCGTGTGTGTGGGCGTGTGTGAGTGAGTTGTGTCTGTGTGCATGTGGGTCTGTTTGGAAACGTGTGAAAGTGTGTGTGTGCATGTGTGTCTATGTATGAGTGTGGATGTGTGTGGGTGCCTGTGTGATTATGTGTGTGTGAGTGTGTGTTTGTGAGTGTTAGTATGTGAGTGGGTGTGTTTAGGTGTGTCTGCGTGTGTGTGAGTGAAGATGTGTGTATATGTGGGTACGGGTGTGTGCTTGTGGGAGTGTGGGTGTGAAGCGTGAGTGTGTGTTTGTCTGTGTGGTTGAGTGCGGATAATGGCGGGTGTGTGAGCGGGTGTGTTTGCGTGAGTGGATGTGTGTCTGTGTGTCTTGTATGCGTGTGTGGTGGTGTTTGCAAGTGTGTGTCTATGAATGTGGATGTTCGTCCGTGTCTGTGCATCTGTGTGTGTCTCCGTGTCTGCCTGTGTGCTCATATCCAATCCTTTCCCACCTCTGAGCATTCAGGATGGGTTAAAAAGACACCAAGAATGATGGAGTGATCGATTGACAAGCACTGTCCTCAATATTTATTGACAGTATGACAGAGAGCAAGGTAATAAGGCTGTCGAAGTCTTGAGTGCCAAGTTAAGCTGTTTCAAAAGGAAAGTGTTGGGAGCTGGGACTGCCATGTCTCCTTTCCCACCATATTCAATGCCATTGCGCTTTCACACGTGGAAGATGGAGAGTGTCTGGGTCATCAGCAGATCCAACATCACCAACTCCTTCGCCCGGCAACAATGGGTACTCCGGTAGCACTTGGCTCTGATCTTCAGTTCGTCCCCTCGGCAAGTCTGCTCTCGGCACAGGCCTTTCAACTCATCACATGTGGCTCCAGTCTCTGTGAACGAAACCAGCGAGGTCGAGGATTAGCCAGGATTACTCTTAGCCCACTCGTGCACCACGTCAGGATTACCAATGGTGAAACCTGAACAGCCGGGAGTGGGAGCAAATATGGTCGGGGGCTAGCGCAGTTGAGACTTTCGTCTCTGCAAACAAACACCATGGAAGGTTTTGACTCTGCATCTTTGTTTCTCGCTTCGTACAGAGTGTGGATGCTAGGCATTTCGAGTCTACCACCACTCCCATAAAATAAACCTCTAAACCTGCTGCACAGAGAGTCTGACAAACCTGTGTCTCCAACTTGATCTGTCCTCCAGCTTCAACGCGAATGTCGAATTCAATTGTTGCTATCTATTCTCACGGGCTGCGCCTGAGCGGTAGGATCTGGCAGCATATGTGGGTGGCTACTGGAGTGTCACAGAGCCTTGTGAAAATTCACCAGAAAAAGAGATTCTATTTTGTAGTTTTAAAGGTATCAAGGGGTTTGGTTTGCAAATGGGAAATTGATGTTGATTGAGAGGACCACCTTTCAGCATATTGTGGTACGGAATCGGCCAACTCCTGATCTGAGGTCATATGTTTCTGGTTCTCATTGCGTGTGTGTGTCTGTGTGTGTGTGTGTGTTTGTGTGTGTGTGTGTGTGTGTGTGTGTGTGTGTGTGTTTCTCTCTGGCTGTGCGTCTATTTTTTTGTTTCCCTGGTCCACAAAGCCACAATGCCAAGCAAAGAGGAGGCACTGTCAGAGGGTGGATTGACAGGGAATGGAGGGTGCCTTGGCCCCGTGGGGCTGTGTGAAATCAGCTAAACCCAGCAGTGTCCTTTCAATCCGAGAGCCAGACTTTCGACAACCTCCCACCCACATGCCCCCATACGGTAGCGACTCACCTTGGTTGATGAAATGCTTCCGTGGCAAAAGGCCGGCCCCAGACAAAGACAGGGCCAGTAATTCAAGGAGGAGGATGAGGAATACTCCCGTCATCTTCTGGTCAGCTCCTCAGA
This sequence comes from Chiloscyllium punctatum, assembly GCF_047496795.1. Taxonomy (NCBI): domain Eukaryota; kingdom Metazoa; phylum Chordata; class Chondrichthyes; order Orectolobiformes; family Hemiscylliidae; genus Chiloscyllium; species Chiloscyllium punctatum. Next base: position 53,034,904 of record NC_092789.1, on the reverse strand, counting down.
GCCTGGAGAGGGCAGAGCGAATCTGACACGATTTACCAAGACAGTTACACAGGAATGGTCTCGTATTGACGTGTTCTGAATCGAACAGCACGACAACAAGTTGATTGGAGTGTCCTCCTTACTTGGAAGAAACTCAGCAGGCTGAATCCGTGATCGCTTTAAATCATTAACATGTGTACTCAACCTTCGTCATAACTTGGGCTTGCTCCACCTCAATGCATCGAATATCAGAGACTCTGTCCAAATTTCACCTCGTTCTTCACTGAATCAAGCTACTAATCATTTCCCCCAATCCTGCAGTGTGTCAGAGAAAAACTGTGCATGGTGGACAGGACTTGATGGGATGAATGGCCTAACTTCTCCTCCTATGTCTTTTGGCCATTCGGCCTATCGATTTCACACCGACAAACTAAGCAGGATTCTGCCCTGTATTTTCTGCAGAGCTAATCTACCCAGCCTGCACATCCTTCTCACATTGCGGAGAAAGTTCCGATATCCAGTCCACCTGAGCCTGCCATCGTTGAACTGTGGGAGGAACCAGCAGCACCCGGAGGAAACCAATGCTGGCACAGGGAGAATGTGCAGATTCCACACTGACAGTTACCAAAGGGTGGAGCCGAACCTGTGTGCATGGCGCTGCGAGGCAGTAGTGCTAACCACTGAGTGAAATTGCAACACGCATTCCTGGTAGACAGAGATCCAGAGAATATCTCTCACGACGGGAAATGAAGTAGGCTATTCAGAACATTACATCTGCTGCACCATTTAATGGGACCAGAGCTGATCCGACGAACCTCTCCTGCGCCTTCCCTGTCTTCCCCCATAAACCCACAATTCCCTCACTCTTTAAGATTCACACTCTCTTTCTCAGTCTTCAATATATTGAATAACCCAGCGTCATCAGCCCTCTGTGGTGAAGAACTAAATAGTTTAACCCACCTCCCAGAGTACAGTCCCACAGCACTGACCCTCTGATAGTACTTACATCCTCAGTGCTGACCATCTGACAGTGCCTATTCCCTCATCACTGACCCTCCGCTAGTTACCACTGTCTCAGCGTTGAACTTCTGATTTTGCCGAGTCTCTCAGCACTGAAATCCCGAGCGTGCAGTGCTCCCTCAACACTGAAACTCAAGCAGTGAGGAATTCGGTCAACAATGATGATCTAACAATGCCACACTACCTCAGTATCGACCTTCTGATAGTGGGACCCTGCCTCAGCACTGACTGTCTGACAATGCAGACCTCCATCAGCACTTCCTCTTACATTATGGGAACCCAGCAACAATGACGGACTGAAAGCACACACTCTCTCAGCACTGACCCTCCTACAGTGCCCAGTCCCTCAGCACTGATTCGCTGACAGGTCAGCACTCTCTCAGCACTCTCTCAGCACTGACCTGTCCTTCCCCAGTACTGACCCTCCAATCGTGCGGTGCTCCCTCAGCACTGAATCTCTGACGTTGTGGAGATCCTTCAGCAGTCACCCTCCAATAGTGCAGAGTTCCCTCAGCACTGTCTCTTCGGCATTGTGGAAATCCATCAGCACTGACCCTCTGACAGAGATATTTCCTCAACACTGACCATCCAACAGTGGGACACCCCCTCAGCACTGACTTCCGAGAATGCGACACTGCCTCAGGACTGACCCTCTGAAAGTGCCCACTTCCTTTGCACGGAATGGCCGAAAGAGACCAGAACCACACCACTGAGTGCTCAAGAGTGCCAAATCACGCAACACTGATCATACAACAGTGCTGCACTCCCTCAGCATTGACGCTCCGGCAGTGTGGAGCTCGCCCTGCACTGCTCACTGTCTCGGTGGAGCAGGTAACGGCTGTCTGAAGGTGTTTATTTTAAATTACGGTATAGTCCAGTTATTGTTCTTTTAACGGTAGAAATTTAAAGTTTTTTTTTAAGCGCCTAGCGGACCCGGAAGCTGGTGTCGCGCTAGCTTACCTGGGAAGGTTTTTTTCTCTATAAAAGCGCGCAGGCGAGGAACCCGAGGCACTACAGGGGTAGAGCCTCCCGCCCGCCCTCCTCCACTAACCTAATAATAAGATCCGTTGTGGTAACCAGGTAAGTGCTGCATTTTGCTTGTTTGCATCTTAAGATCCATTTTTTTTTAAAGTTTACCTTTTAGAGGGATGGCAGCGAAGGCAGTGCAATGTTCCTCTTGCAAGATGTTTGAGGTGAGGAAAGCCATTAGCGGCCCTGCTTATTACACTTGCAGGAAGTGCACCCATCTCCAGCTCCTCCAAGACCGTGTTAGGGAACTGGAGCTGGAGTTGGATGAACTACGGATCATTCGGGAGGCAGAGGTGGCCATAGATCAGAGCTTGAGGAAAGTAGTTACTCCGAAATTTATAGACAGATGGGTGATAGTGAGGGGGACTGGGAGGAAGCAGCCAGTGCAGGGACCCCCTGCGGTCGTTCCCCTCAATAACAAGTATACCGTTTTGGATACTTGTGGGGGGGGGGACTTACCAGGGGTAAGCAACAAGGTTCAGGCCTCTGGCACGGAGCCTGTCCCTGTTGCTCAGAAAGGAAGGGCGGAGAAAGGTAGAGTGATAGTTATTGGGGACTCAATAGTGAGGGGCACAGGTAGGCGGTTTTGCGGGGGCGACAGAGACTCACGTTTGGTATGTTGCCTCCCAGGTGAAAGTGTACGTGACGTCTCTGATCGTGTTTTCCGGGTCCTTAAGGGGGAGGGGGAGCAGCCCCAGGTCGTGGTCCACCTTGGCATCAACGACATAGGTAGGAAGAGGGGTGAGGATGTTGGGCAGGCTTTCAGAGAGCTATGTTTAGAAGCGCAGTGCTAGAACGAACAGAGTTGTTGCCTCTGGTCTTTTACCCATGCCACGTGATAGAGAGTCGAGGAATAGGGAGAGAGAACAGTAAAATGCGTGGCTACAGGGATGTTGCAGAAGGGAGGGATTCCGGTTTCTGGACAGCTGGGGTTCTTTCTGGGGAAGATGGGACCTCTATAAACAGGATGGTCCACACCTGAACCTGAGGGGCACCGGCATCCTTGGGGGGAGGTATGCTCGTGCTCTTTGGGAGGTTTTAAACTAACTCTGCAGGGGCATGGGAACCTGGAATGTAGCTTTAGGGTACAGGACCTTGAGTGTAGGGAGGTTAGGAACAAGGCATCGATCGCGAAGGAGGGTGCCAGTAAACAGGATGGTGGCTTGAAGTGTGTACACTTCAATGCCAGAAGTGTAAGAAATAAGTTCGGTGAACTTGCAGCGTGGGTTGGTACCTGGGACTTCGATGTTGTGGTCATTACAGAAACGTAGGTAGAACAGGGACAGGAATGGCTATTGCAGGTTCCAGGGTTTAAATGTTTTAGTAGGGTCAGAGGTGGGGGTAAAAGAGGGGGAGGTGTGGCATTGATTGCCAAGGATAGTATTCCAGCGGTGGAAAGGACGATGGAGGAAGATCTGCCATCTGAGGTAGTTTGGGCTGAGGTTACAAATAGGAAAGGTGAGGTCACCCTGTTAGGCGTTTTCTACAGGCGTCCCAATAGTCCTATAGACGTAGAGGAAAGTATTGCAAGGATGATATTGGAGAAGAGTGAAAGTAGTAGGGTGGTTGTTATGGGGGACTTTAACTTCCCAGATATTGACTGGGAAAGCGATAGCTCGAGTTTGTTGGATGGGTCGGTGTTTGTCTAATGTGTGCAGGAGGGTTTCCTGACACAATATATAGACAGGCCAACAAGAGGTGAGTCCATACTGGATTTGGTTCTGGGTAACGAACCAGGCCAGATATGACAATTGGACGTAGTTGAGCACTTCGGTGACAGTGACCACAACTCGGTGACTTTTACTCTAGTGATGGAGAGGGATAAGTGTGCACTGCAGGGCAGGGGTTATAGCTGGGGGCGGGGAAATTATGATGCAGTGAGTCATGACTTAAGATGTGTGGATTGGAAAAATAGGCTTCAAGGGAACGACACAAATGATATGTGTTACTTGTTCAAGGATCAGCTATTGGGTGTCCTTGATAAGTATGTACCAGTCATGCAGGGAGGAAAGGGTCTTGTGATGGAGCCGTGGTTTAATAAGGAATTGGAATCCCTTGTAAAAGGGAAGACGGCGGCCTATGTAAAGATGAGGCGTGAAGGTTCAGTTGGGGTGATTGAGAGTTATAAGGTAGCCAGGAAGGATCTAAAGAGAGAGCTAAGAGCAGCGAGAAGGGGACATGAAGGGGACATGGTAGAATTAGGGAACATCCTAAGACTTTCTATAGGTATGTCAGGAATAAAAAGATGAGGAGGGTAGGTATCGGTCCAGTCAAGGATAGTAGAAGGAAGTTGTGCGTGGAGGCAGAGGAGATTGGAGAGACACTAAATCAATACTTTTCGTCAGTATTCACTCAGGAACACGACATTGTTGCTGATGTGAATATTGAGTCACAAGTGATTAGAATGGATGGCTTTGAGGTATGTAGGGCACAGGTCCGGGGAATACTGGAAAGGGTGAAAATAGCTAAGTCCCCTCGGCCTGATGGCATTTATCCTTGGATCCTCTGGGAAGCTAAGGAAGAGATAGCGGAGCCATTGACCTTGATTTTTATGTCGTCGTTGTCTACAGGAATAGTACCAGAAGACTGGAGGATAGCGAATGTGGTCCCCTTGTTCAAGAAAGGGAATAGGGACAGCCCTAGTAACTATAGGCCAGTGAGTCTCACTTCTGTTCTGGGCAAAGTCTCAGAGAGAATTGTAAGGGATAGGATTTATGAACATCTGGATAGGAATAATGTGATCAAGGATATTCAGCATGGTTTTGTGAAGGGCAGGTCGTCCCTCACAAACCTTATTGAGTTCTTTGAGAAGGTGACCAAGGAAGTGGACGAGGGTAAAGCAGTAGATGTAGTGTATATGGATTTTAGCAAGGCGTTCGATAAGGTACCCCATGGTAGGCCACTGCAAATGTTACGGAGGTATGGAATTGAGGGTGCAGAGGAGGTTTAGATTAGGAATTGGCTGGCTGGAAGGAGACAGAAGGTAGTAGTTGATGGTAAAGGTTCATCTTGGAGTGCAGTTACTAGCGGTGTTCCACAAGGATCTGTTTTGGGACCATTGCTGTTTATCATTTTTATAAATGACCTGGAGGAGGGGCTTGAATGCTGGGTGAGCAAGTTTGCGGATGATACGAAAGTCGGTGGAGTGGTGGACAGCGAAGAAGAATGTGGCAGGTTACAGCGGGATATAGATAAGTTGCAGAGCTGGGCAGAGAGGTGGCACATGGAGTTCAATGTAACTAAGTGTGAAGGCATTCACTTTTGTAGGAGTAACAAGAAGATGGATTACTGGGCTAATGGTAGGCTACTTGGTAGTGTGGATGAGCAGAGTGATCTTGGTGTCCATGTACACAGATCTCTGAAAGTTGCCACCCAGGTAAATAGTGCTGTGACGATGTCATATGGCGTACTGGGCTTTAATGGTAGAGGAATTGAGTTCCGGAGTCCTGAGGTCATGTTGCAGTTGTGTAAGACTCTGGTGCGGCCTTATCTGGCGTATTGTGTGCAGTTTTGGTCGCCACACTATAGGAAGGATGTGGAGGCACTGGAACGGGTGCAGAGGAGGTTTACCAGGATGTTGCCTGGCATGGTCGCAGGATCGTATGAGGAATGGCTGAGGCACTTTGGGCTGTTCTCATTGGAGAAAAGAAGGTTTAGGGGAGATTTGATAGAGGTGTACAAGATGATTAGGGGTTTAGATAGGGTTGACAGTGAGAACCTTTTTCCGCGTATGAAGTCAGCTGTTACTAGGGGACACAGCTTTAAATTAAGGGGCGGTTGGTACAGGACAGATGTTAGGGGTAGATTCTTTACTCAGCGGGTTGTGAGTTCATGGAATGCCCTGCCAGTATCAGTGGTGGACTCTCCCTCTTTATGGTCATTGAAGCGGGCATTGGATAAGCATATGGAGGTTATTGGGCTAGTGTAGTTTAGGTAGGCTTCGGTCGGTGCAACATCGAGGGCCGAAGGGCCTGTACTGCGCTATATTTTTCTATGTTCTATGTTCTGTGTTCTATGACCCATGAACAATTCGGAGCTTCCTCAGCACTGACCCTATGACAGTGCCGCTGTCCCTCAGCACTGGCAGTCTGAAAGTAAAGAGCTTTCTCGGCACTGCGACATCGACGGTGTGACACTCCCACAGCACTAAGCCTCCAACACTGCAGCAGTCCTTCAGCACTGACCTTGCGACTGTGCTGCACTCACTCAGCCCTGACACCCGGACAGTATGGAACTCTGACAGCAAGTAACCTCCAATACTGCGGATTTCCCTCAACTGTGAAACTATGATATCGTGTGGCTCGCTCACCGCTGAGTCTTCGACAATGTGGCACTCTGTCAGCACTGACCCTCGAACAGTGCGGCACTCCTTCAGCACTGACCCTCTGACAGTGCAGCACTCTCTCTGCAGTAATCTACCATTAATGCCGCCCTCCCTCAGCACTCACATTTTGGCAGTGGACCACGTCATCAGCACTCACCCTCTGTGAGTGCCAATGTCCCTCAGCACTGGCCCTCCAATAATGTGGAGCGCAATCAGCACTGAACGTCCAACTGTAGGACAATACATCAGTGGTCATCCTCCGACAATGCTGACTCTGTAAACGCTGACCCTCTGGCAGTGTGGACGTCCCTCAGCACTGACCATCAAACTATGCGGCACTCCCTCAACACTAACCTTCCATCAGAGTGGCATTCCCACAGGCTGACCATCTAACTGTACCACACCTCCTGAGCACTGACCCTCCAACAGTACGGCGCTCCTTCAGCACTGACCTTTTGACCTTGCGGATCTCCCTCGCCATAGACGGTAAACAGTGTGTCATCCCCTTCGAGCTGTCCCTTTGAGGGGGCCACACTCCCTCAGCAGGAACCCTCTGAAAGTGCCTCGTCCCTGAACACTGATACTCCAACAGTGCAGAGAACCCTCATAACTGAGTAGTAGACCGTGTGGCACTCACACAGCATGGACTCTCTGACAATGCTGCACTCCCACAACACTGAACATCTGACCTAGTGGCGCTTCTTTAGCACTCTACCTACGACTGTGAAATATTTGCTTCAGCACTGACCATCCAACAGTGTGGAAGCACTGACTTTTCGACAGTGCAGCATTCCCTCTGCTCTGACCATCCAACAGTGCGTCACTCTGACATTATTGGTTCCCTCAGCACTGACCCTCTGGCAGTATGACACTCCCTCCACACTGACCCACTGACAGTGCGGGCTTCCTCCACACTGACCTTTGGAATGTTCCTGTTCTTTCAGCACTTATCCTTCGACAGAGTGGCATTCCCTCTGCACCGACCCTCCGATAGTGCAGAGACCCAGCAGCACTGTATCTCTGACAGTGTGGCACTCCCTTAACACTGACTCTCCAACATTGAATCAGTCCCTTAGTACCGACACTTCGTCAGTGCGAAGCACCCTGACACTGATTCTCTCAATATGCGGCACTGACCCAGCACTATCCCTCCGTCAGTTCTGCACTCCCTCAGAACTGAAGTTCTGGCAGTCTCCATTCCTTCCGCACGGACTCTCAGAGAGTGTGGCACCCTGTCAGCACTGGCCCTCAGCAGTACGGAGCTCCATCAGTGCTGACCCGCCAACTGTGCCGGCTCCACCAGCACTGGCCATCCAACAGTGCCCACAGTCTCAGCGTTGATCCTCCAATAGTGTGACACTACCACAGCGCTGAACCACTCACAGCGCTTACCAACCAATAGTGGCTGCTCCCTCAACAGTGCCCCTCCATCAATGCACACTTCCTGAGCACTGACCCTCCGAAAGTGCAGTTCTGACAAAGCACTAACCCACCGACAGTGCAGTGTTTCTGTAGAACTAACCTTCCAATAATACACTGCGTATAAGCACTGACCATCCAACAGCACCCTCTGCCTCACCACCGACCTTCTGACTGAGCACACGTCCTCAGCACTGCTCCTCTTACAGTGCTGTAATTCGCAGCACTGACCATCTGACCGAGCCTCCTTCCCCAGCACTGAAACTCGAAGGGAGGTTACTTCCACAATATGAATGTCTGACAGAACCGTCTCCATCTGCGCTGACCCATTAATATTGCCCACTTTCTTAGCACTTATCCTCCGGCAGTGCGGTGATCCCTCATGAAAGACCTTTTGACAGTGCTGTGCTACCTCAGCACTGACACTCTGATAGAGTCCGCTCCTTCAGCACTGTCCCTCTGCAAGGCCTGACTGACTCAGCACTGACTGTCCAGCAGTGCGTAAATGCCTAAACACTGATCTCTGAAAGGACTGGTCGCATCCAGCCCTCGTAATGATTATCTCCAGCGTTCAAGTTGCAGCCGAACAGGCTACACAATGGGTAAACGTGGCCTTTTGCCACGTCGCAATGACACTGGCATTGTGACTAGGTAGAAGCTACAAAATATCAGTTTGCTTCCTCCATATTCTGGCATTCCTGTCCGAATGACACCCCACTCATGTCCCCTAACTCCTGGTCAGTGTGAGCACATCCTGATCTCAGTGAGTAATGAGACACAAAATACTCAGTGATCAATACAGTGAGTTTTATTCCCTTGTTTCAGAAAACAGTGGGTCAGACATTATCATATCTTCATAACTGAGCTGAACCCAAAGTTCAGAATGGGCAGACAGCACGAGTTGAAACTCAGTCATGCCTCGCTCTGTTACTCATTCGGATTTCCCTTCCTAAGTCTCTCCAACAGCAGTACTTGTTCCCGGCACATATCCCAGTGAGAGTCGTCTCACTATTGTCACAGTGCATTTGTTTACAAGTTGCACCCAAACTCATACGATCTCTGAATAAACGTAAGAAACAGAAAACGCGACTTCATTATTATCAACAGTCAGTACTAGAAGTAGGATGCAACCAAGTGATACAGAGAACCGCATTGTGCAGTGTAGTTTAACAGAGGGATACAGAACGAAAAACTACCCAGAGTGCTCAAAGTGTTTTTGAACCAGTAGTGAAACCATAACTGTGCACTGTGCTTAATGTGTGGTGTAATGGAGTGATATCGAGAGCAGAATTGTGCATAGTTATTTATGTTTGATGCAACTGAGAAATATTGAGAGCAGAATTCTGCACTGTGCATTATATGTGGTGTTTGTGAGGGACATTGAGAAAACAATTGTGCATGTTGTTTTCTGTATGGTGTAACTGAGGGATATTGAGAGCAGAATTGTGCAGCTTGTCTTAAGGGTATCTGCACGTATACATTAAGTGGAGATTCACCGTATCCAAAATGGAAATCAACTTTGCAATCAGTTGAATTAGAAAATTCAGTGTAGAGTGGATTGAATGTTACCTGAGATGTGATAATCCGTCTGTTATAGTGGCTTCGAAAAGGCTGAACCATTCTTACTAAACTTTGAAATTGCACGTTCCCAACAATCCTTGTGCTGTTTTACAAAGTTGTTAGCCCATTTTTGAATTGTCCATGTCCTTCGTGTTAATTTTACACTTCGAACCTCTTCTGAATACGTCCATTGATTAGCCTCAATGATAGCAGAAACAAAACAATCTGACACCTCTGGCCGAACAATCAAGTTTCTGTGTTGGACCTTACTTTTCCTGTATGACCACAAGCTGCGATCATTTCAATTTGGAGATCAGAGCTGTACACAGTTTTCTGACTGAGGTCAAACGATTGGGAGCAAAATTCTGGGAGAACGAACCAGCTCGTTTTGAACCAGGGAATTCAAGAAATCTCCAACCGTGCTTCACAGGACCACGTAACAAAAATGCTGCCACAGCACACCAGGATTTGCCTCAAAATTATTTTCGATCAAGAAGTGTCTTAAAGGCAGAGAGATAAGAGAATGAGAAATAGACAACGAGAGACAGAGAGGAGTGGGAGACATAGGCAGAGAGAGACAGACAGATAGAGAAGCAAAGACAGAGACAGTGATAGAGGGAAACAAAGATTTGTTAAAAAAGAAGCAAAAAGAGATAGGTATGGAGAGAAAATGCAGAGACCCAGAGACAGAGACAGGGATAGTGATAGAGAGACATAGAGATCATAAAGAGTAACAGAAACAGAGATAGGGATAGAGATAGACAGAAATAGAGAGACAAAGGGAGAGACTGAGAGCGACTGAGAGAAATGCCAGAGAAAGAGAGATAGAAAGAGAGAAAAAAAACTGTGTGTGTGAGAGAGAGATGAGAGATGGACAGTTGAAAGGAGATTTCATGGGGCAAGTTTTCATTCTACTGTCCCCCTCTCAACTTAAATGCATAGCGTCTGGTATTAGATATTTCAACTCTGGGAAAAATTATTCTGACTCTTAACTCTATCTTTTCATCTCATGACTTTATAGACTTCGACCAAGTCGACGTTTAGCCTCCACCGATCCAGGGAAATCATTTTTATATAATGTAGAGTTGGCAGTGTTGGAATGGACAAAATTAAACAGCTTTTATTCCTGATGAAGGGCTTTTGCTCGAAACGTCGATTTCGAAGATGCCTAGATACTGCCTGAACTGCTGTGCTCTTCCAGCACCACTCATCCAGAATCTGGTTTCCAGCATCTGCAGTCATTGTTTTTACCAAAGTAAAAAGCGCACAACATCAGGTTAGAGTTCAAAATGTTTATTAAAAAGCCTTGCATTCGAAACGCTGCTCCTTTGTCAGTTCGCTGGTGGGGCAGGATCCTTGGACACAGAAGGAATCGAAAAAGATCAAAGTATTTCTAAGTAAACATGTTGGAGTATAACCTGAGATTGTGTGATGTTTAACTGAGTTTTTCTGGCCTCTCCTTTATGGTTCATTCCCTCTAATCCAGGCAGCATCTGGGTAATCCTCTTCTGCACCCTCGCCATTGCCTTCATATCCTTCCTGTAATTGTTTTGATCCACATTGAACACAACACTCCAGGTGTGGGTCAAGCAAACTCTTATAAAGACACAACATGACATCCTGCCTCTTGTACTTAATTATTTGAATAATAAAGGCAAGCATGCCACATTCCTTCTTTACGAACATACCTACTGGCATGGCTACATTCAGGGAGCTATTGACTTGAATCCCAAGATCCCTCCGTATATCAATGCTGTTCAGCTCCCTGTATACGTCTCGTTAACATTTGATCTCCCCAAACGTACAGCACTTCACGCTTACCGTCATTCACTTTGTCGAAGTGTCAGAGACAGGGAGATCTCTATTAAGGAAATGAATCAGAGGTACGGGAGAAGTCCTGAGGATGGAGTTGAGCATGATCTGATCAGCCATGATCTCCTTCAACATCAGAACAGAAGGGATGGATCAAGCAGCCCACTTGTACTCTCTACACCTTACGAACTTAGAAAGGTAATATTCACAGCAACCCCTCTGGGGGTGGGGAGGGGGGAAGGAGGTCAGAACGGAGATAAAATTACAATGTCACGGAATCAACCACAACACAGAGGGAGGCCGTTCGGTCCGGCGTGTGTATGCCCACTCTGCAAGTGGGCAGTTCATCCAGTGCCATTCCGCTGCCTCTTCCTCATTCCTTTCCAAATAATCTCTTCCTGTTCCACTTCCCCAGCTCCCCAAAGGACAGGATGCTCATTCCCGAAACCCCTTAGTGCGGGAAGGTTTTCTTCAACACTTGGGATTTCTGTCTCCTTTATCGATTCCCTGAGCTTTCTAGTTGTTCAAACCCTGTTTAAGAAACCGAACACACGGTGACACACGAAAGGAGAGCTCCGAAGGATTTGATTGTGCTGCACATTTTCTCCTTAACAGAACCGACCTGAGATGCTGCAGAAACAAGCCGAAGCAGCCCTGAACCAAATAAAAGGCAGCAACAGGCTGAACGGGCAGAATGGCCGACTCCGTTTCTCCCATGCTTCCACAGACTGAGTACTCCCTGCAATTGGCACTGATCTCAAAATAAATGCCGCTTTGCAGTTCCCCGTGAGCGGTGATGGACTACGTCAGCACCAAGGCAACAAGAAACAATATCGGAGATGTCCGCATCATCGGGCTCGTTGCTCCAAGCTACACTGAGCAGGGTGGTACACTGCTGTTATTTATGTGGACTCAGAGAGTCTGCTCCGGTTAATCATCACACATGTGTGTACCAATATTAACACAACAACACACACAAACAATTACGCACACACGCACACACACACATGCACTCATGCACATACATTCACGCAGACACACAGGCACACAGGACAGATACACACACAGACAGACAGAGACACATACACAGAAACAAAACACTGTACGTCCACATAAGCTCAGACACACACGGAGACATACACACCACCGCTCACAAACGCACACATCCTCCACAGAGACACACATACATATCCCGGGACACACAGACATCTCACAACCACAATTTCTCAAACACACACAGACACATATCGAGACACACAAAAACATAACTCGTATGCACACACTCCTACACAACCGCCCACATGCGCACAGTCACTCACACACCCAGACACACAAATGCACACACCCCACATCCACACACCCCCCACACACCCACACGCATACACAAACACACACACATCCACACAGATATATACACATCCCACACTCCACACACAAACATACACACTCCACACACTCATACAAACCCACACACAGACAAAGACGCATCCAGAAACACACTCGCACACAAGTCTTCCCACGCACACATACGAATACACAGGCACACACCACTGCACATCCACAGACACACATACACGCACATCCATACCCACCCACACATACACACTCACATACACACCCCGCACACACACCCCACACACAACACCCCGCTGTTATTCAGATGGAATCAGTTTCCTGTGGAAAATAGTCACACATGGTACTCAGGAGACGCTGTAGCTCAGTTCCCCAACAATCAGGTTGACCTCAACAATGATCTTGGTTTCATGTAACATGACAGATAACGCCAATAGCACGAATTACTCCCACATACACGCTGTTTCATGTACACCAATCACGCACACACTCTCATACATGCACACATTCACACAATTGCGCACACACTCACATAGACCCTCCTCTGGCATACCTACATGTCCAACACTTACAGTGTCGCTCACACATACGCACGAACAATCACCCAATCACAAAAACATTGACAGAGACCTCCTCGCAAACCCTCACAGACGACTACACAGAACTTTCTTCGGCACACTCGCTCATACCCCCACAGAGACACATATCCTCACACAAACACTGTCACAAACTCACATGCTAGATTAGAGTGGTGCTGGAAAAGCACAGCAGTTCAGGCAGCATCCGAGGAGGCGTAAAATCGACGTTTCTGACAAAAGCCCTTCATCAGGAATACAGGCAGAGAGCCTGAAGGGTGGAGAGATAAGTGAGAGGTGGGTGGGGGTGGGCAAAAAGTAGCATCGGGTACAATAGGTGAGCGGGGAAGGGGATGAAGATGATTGGTCGGGAAGAGGGTGGAGTGGATAAGTGGAAAAGAAGATTGGCAAATAGGATAAGTCATGGGGGCAGTGCTGAACTGGACGTTTGGAACTGGGGTGAGGTGGGGGAAGGGGAAATGAGGAAAATGTTGAAGTCCACATTGATGCCCTGGGGTTGAAGTGTTCCGAGGCAGAAGATGAGGCGTTCTTCCTCCAGGCGTCTGGTGGTGAGGGAGCGGTGGTGAAGGAGGCCCAGGACCTCCATGTACTCGGCAAAGTGGGAGGGGGAATTGAAATGTTGGTCCACAGGGCTGTGTAGATGATTCCATTGGAAATGAACTGCTGTGCTTTTCCAGCACCACTCTAATCTAGACTCTGGTTTTCAGCATCTGCAGTCATTGTTTTTCAAACTCTCATTCACACTGTCAAAGGCAACCACACATTCACTGTCGTGCTCACTCATTCAAACATATTCTCACACACAATCTCGGACACTCGCATACCCAGATTCATGCACACTCACACACCCACTCATATAGACCGTCCTCCCTCATACTCACACTCACATACATTCACACTGACCCTCCACACACACTCACACGTTGACACAGACATTCTCCCACTGTTGTGCACTCACACACGTACACAGAACCTCTACACTCTCACATTCACACGCTTACACAGACACTCTCCCACATTCATATACTTACACTTACACAGACCATCTTCTACACTGTCACATTCATGCACTTACACAGACATTCTCCTAAAGTAACACAGTCAGATACACTTACGCAGAACCCCTGCCAACTTCGCAATGGCAGATACTTACACAACTCCTGCTTATGCATACACACGATTATACAGACCTTCTTCCACACGCAGATACGCACGGGCATTTCCACCTATGCAGACCATCCCCTACACTCTCACACTCACACAATCTCACGCAAACTTAAGTACACCCTCTCTGACATACAGACTCACACTTGCAGACAATTTCCACTGACTCCAACGCTTACACAGACGCTGCAACACGTCTCTCATATGCATATGCACACTGAAACACAATACACCCACTTACACAGCCACTTTTGCCACACACTCACACTCACACACTGGCACACCGTTCCACAGACACGTTCCCATATGATCATATCTGCACAAAATCATTCACACATACAGTCACACACACTTACACAGGCCCTCCTCTCACAAACTCGCATTCTCTCACAAACTCGCATTCACGCACACTTACATGTACTTTCCGCTGACTCTCTCCCAGACACTCTCATACACTCACAAACGTTCAAACACAGGCTCACACAGGCACAAACACTAGCTCAGACGTTCCTGGAACACAGTCAAATTCAGATTGACTTACAGAGAGCCCCTTTCACATATTCACAATAACACATTAATGTATACACACACAGACACTAGTGCACGCACTCACACTTACATGGACCCTCTGCCGACTCTCACTTTCACACACCTGTATAGTTCCTCTCGCACAGACACATCAACACATTGACGAACACATACACAGACCCTCCTCCAACAAATTAAAACAGACAATCTCTCACACACAAACATGCACACACTCTTACACATACATTCACGCACACTTATACAGACCCTCCTCTGACACTCACACACTCACAACACTTGCACAGACTTTCTCCCACACACATACACTCGCACACACTTGCACATATCTGCCTGTAACAGTTTCACACACTCGTTCACACACTCTTACAAAGATGGCATCACATACATTCACACACACTTACACAGACCCTGGACCACCCTCTCACACATGCTCCAACTCACTTGCACAGAATATTTCCCATTCTATCACAGAGTTGCACGCACACTCACACTTACACATGCCCTCCTTCCACAAACTCACGCTCATACACACTGAAACATTCTTACATGGATATTTCTTCAACAGTCACACACATTCATACACCCAAACAGACCATCCTCCCCTATACATAGTCACTCTAACTTACACAGACCCACCTCCCAGATACAGACTCACGTATACTGACACACACATAGATAAAGACTAATTAAATAGACCCTTGCCCACACAAAAGCATGCACACACTCACAATCACACATTCAGAATCACTTAAACAGGCAATCCTCTGACATTCACACACACTTACACAAAACTTCTCCCACACGCACACTCACATACATTTACACATGCCTTCTCCAATACACACACAAATAGACACAAAGATGTTGCACCATACACTCACACTTATACAGACCTAGTCAACACTCTCATCACACTCACACACACTTACACTGAAACTTTCCCATACTTTCACACACGCACGTACTTACAGAGACCCTCCTCCCCCACACACATTCACATGCACACATACATGCTTACCACTCAACATCTCACAAACACTCACACTCACACAAAATTACACAAACTCTCATCACTTACCCACGTCACACACTTACGCAACTCCTCTCCCACACACTGACACACACACGTACGAAATTGCACAGACCCTCTGCCCACAATATACTCACTCACACACATTCACATATACCCAAACAATCAGGCACCCATCTCCAAACACACTCACACACAGTTGAGCAGACATTCTCCACATACAAAGACACACACTCACATTCACACACACTTCCAAAAACCTTCCTCAAACACACACATATGCACGCGCATTCACCCGCACTTACACACTTCCAACACAGACACACACTCTTACACAGATATTCTCCAACAACCACAAACTCTTATACAATCATAAACACACACACAGCCACACACTTGCACAGACCTACTCACATATACACACACATTTACACACTCAGATATTCTCCAACAAAGACACACTCTCACACAATCACAAACACAAACACATATGCTCAAACAGACCTTCTCACATCCACAAATGCAAACAAAAAATCACATGCACACCCAGTCACAAACACCCAACTGTACACATATACTCGCATACACACTTAAACAGAATCTTTCCCACACACTCACATTCACTTACACACTCATATACACAGATACACTCACACAGACTCACAAACGCTTACACACGTTACAATGCACTGTGACTCACACACACTCACTTACACACACACGAAAGTACACAGACCCTCCATGGACACGCACTCCCTTGCCCACACACAATTATACATACATACAGACCTCCCTCCCACACAGACATATTGTCTCATACTGACATGCACATAAGCTCACACAGACGCAGTCACGCACACTTACACTGGCACAGATACTCTACCAATTCTCACACTTTCATACTCACACACTTATGCAGGCCCTCATCAAACGCACTCAAACACTCACGTGCGGACGGCATGGTGGCATAGTGGTTTGCACGACTGCCTCACAGCACCAGAGACCCGGGTTCAATTCCCGCCTCAGTCTACTGTTTGTGTGGAGTTTGCACGTTCTTCCCGTGTCAGTGTAGGTTTGCTCCGGTTTCCTCCCACAGTCCAAAAATGTGAAGGTTTCGTGAATTGGCCATGCTAAATTGCCCGTATTGTTAGGTGAAGGGGTAAATGTAGGGGAATGGGTCTGGGTGGCTTGCACTTCGGCGGGTCAGTGTGGAGTTGTTGGGCTGAAGGGCCTGTTTCCACACTGTAAGTAATCTAAAAAAACATTTAAAGAGACCCTCCTTCCTCTCTTGCGTACACACTTACAATCAGGTACAAACCTTCTTTCACACACTCACACCCACTTACACAGTCACTCCTCCCACCTACATCTACAGTCCTAAACACTGATACAGGTACTTACACTCACACACAATTATACAAACCCCCGTCCCCGACACGCTAACGCATCCTTACACAAATCCTTTCCTACGCACACAGAAAAACTCACATATATACACACAGGTTCACAGACCCTCCACCTGCACCTACACTCTCACTCACACTCGCATCTACTCACTCATTGTCACTCACAAACACACTATCACGGACAATTAAAGAGACTCTCCTCCCACTCACTCAGAACCAAGCAAACTCGCACAAACTTACACATACTCTCTCCGAGACACTATCACTCTCACACCCTAACGCATACTTACATAGATCTTCATCCAACGCATTTATGCTCACGTACACAAGCCGCCTCCCATCATGCACACGCAGTCGCACACACGTAGACATGCACTCCTCCCAAATGCACACAGTCACAAACAGTCACACAAACTCTATTGTACCATTCACACTCTCACACATACTCACATGGATATACACACACTCACATGCTGTTACACAAACACGACTCTAACGCTCACACATTCACACAATCATACACATGTACATAGACACTCGTCCCACACCAGCACAATCACACAAACTTATACAAGCATTCCTCCCATACACACACTTATGCGCACGTTCATGCTCCCTCTCCCACATACACACTTACAAACAACTACACAGACCACATTCCCACACACACTCTCACACTCTTATTTTTCACACAAACACACACAGAATTATACACACAGTCACAATTTCACATACCCTCCACCCACGTGCACACACTGACATTTACAGACCTATACATGCTCTCTCCCACATGCACACTCAAGCAAACTTAGACAGCCTTTTTTCCCTCATTTGCACACACACTCACGAAACCTTGCAAAGACCCTCCTCCCATTCATTCACACTCATACTCATTCTCACTCACATACTCATGCACAGTAACCCCCGCGCCCCACACACTGACAGTTGCACGTATTCTTTACCTACATTCACAAACAAACTCACATGCCTTTGCATGCTCTCTCCCATGCACACACTTGCACAGATGACTCCACCCACATACACTCATACAGAACCACTACCTACAGACTGGCACTCACTCACAGTCACATAATCTTGCAAAGAATGTCTTCCCACACACACGTTCTTGCCCTCAGGCATTTACAAAGACAATCCCATGCACTCAATCTTACATAGACTCTCCAACCACACTCACACACTTACACTGAAACACCATTCAGGCCGTCTCCCAAACACTCTCACCGAGATTCCCACACACTTAAACTCTCCGCCTCCACTCACACGCACAGACACTTACCCAAACATTCTTCAACACACAAACTCGCACTCACGCATGCACACTTAGAGAGACTCTCCTCCCACGCACTTATATACTTACAGAGACCTTTCTTCCACGTACTCATACTCTCTCACACATGCCAAACCTATGACACACAATGACACTCGCAGGCACTCACAAACACTCACGTACTCACACAGACTTTCACAGCACCTCATGCTACAGGCTTACAAACACTCACATACACTTGCACAGACCCCCTACCCATACACACAGTCTCATGTATACGTGCATAAATACATTGTCCTTCCTCTCACATACATTCAAATCCCTATACAGACTCTGCTCCCGTATACACATACTCATATGTACGCAGGCATGCTTATCCATACTGTCTCCCACACACACGCACTCAAATGCACTCACATATACCACACATTGACTTACATCGATCCTTAACCCACATGCTTACACACAGTCACACATACACACACACACTTACACACACTCATGCATAATCACACAGTTACACACAGTTACACGGTTCTCTATCTCACTCAGGCACACACACTCTGAAAGGCACTCTCACCCATGTAGACACAAATATTCACACTAGCGCTATTATTCAGACCTTCCACATGCACAAGCTCACTAACCCACATGCACTGAACCCCTCCCACAATTACACACTCTCACACACTCACATATGAACATGTATACGCTCTCACACACAGTCATCCACATTCTTACACAGAACCTATACATCCACACTCTCACACACGTATACAGGTTCACTCCTAAACACAGTATCACAAACTTAGACAGACCTGCCTTCCTCCCTTGTACCTACACTCACATCCAATTACACAGACCCTCTCTCTCACACACACACTAACACACATAAACTTACACACACTTTCACAGACCCTTTTCCATGCAGACACACACTTTGGCAGAAACTTTGCCAAATTCACACACTCAAACACTCAGGCCCTGACTCCCACTTACACAGGCCCTCCCGCTGCACTCATACACTCACACACACTTTTCAGGTCCCTCTCCCAAAAACAGTTACACACTCTTACGCAGACCCTCCCTCACACACTACACACACCGTTTCATACACACAGGTGCTCATACACACCCACTCATATAAGCACAAACTTTGACACAGACAATCGTCCAACTCAATCACACTCACACATTCACATATGCTTGCATTGTACACCCCACACACTCACATATTCACACTTGCACATACACACCACCCACACTCAAACACATACACTAACATGCCCGTACATTTTCTGTTCTACGCATACACTCCCACACAGTTCGACAGACCCTCTTCCCTCACTCGCACACACACACATATGCAGATTCTCCTCACACACACACTGACAACCATAATTATGCAGAGCTGAAAAGTGTGTTGCTGGAACAGCGCAGCAGGTCAGGCAGCATCGTAGGAGCAGGAGAAAAGATGTTTCAGGCATAAGCCCTTCTTCAGCTTGTAGCGGGAGGATAATTATGCAGTCTCCCACACAAACACACACACCCTAATGAACACTTGCACAGACCATTCACCTATACAGAGACATTCAGACACAGAGACATGCCCTTGCAGAGAATCCCTTCCCACACACGCATTCTCACACACTCATGCATTCAAACACACTCTCCTACAAACTCACTCTTACACAGAATCTCCAACCACACGCTGGCACTCACAATCACAGATCTATACAAGCCCGCTCCCACACACACAGGGATTCACACACACTCAGCAGACTATTCTCATCCACTCACAGACACTCACACTCACGCACACTTACATTGACCCTCCCCTTCACAAATTCACACACGCTCTTCCACATACCTGCACCCAATCACACACACTTAGACAGACCTTCCTCCCCACCCACATTTACACACACTCAGTCAGATGCTGCTGCGATGCACTCACATGTATTTACACAGACCTTTCTCCCAAATACGCACACTCACACACACTGACACAAAACCTTTCCCAAAAAACTGACGCTCACGCACACTCACAAACTCACGGAGATTACAGACCCTCATTCCACACACTCACGCACATGCACATACACTTGCACAGACCTCCTTCCATAGACACACACTCTCATGCATACACACACAACCAGACATCCACCCACGCTCAAACACACAACGACATCTACACAGGCCCACCTCAACCCTACACCCACACACACGCACAAACACACAATCAAATATACTCAGGCACATTTATACAGACTTTATCTCACATACACTCAAACACACTCACATTTACCACACATTCACTTACATCAACCCTTAACCCACACACGTACAAACGCTCACAAATACTCACACACACTCACACACAATTATAGACACTCTCCCACACATTGACACAAACACTCACACATTCGGATACACTTACTCAAACATTCCACATTCACACACTCACAAAATCACAGGCTTGCACCGAACCCCCTCCCACCCTCACACACTCTCACACGCTCACATACCCATATGCACACACTTCCATTCACAAACTCATACACACTCTTGTACAGGCCCTCCACATACAATCACACACACTTAGGCAGAGCGCCTTCATCCCTTGTACATGCACTCACACCCACTTACACAGACTGTCTCTCTCGCTCACACAAACACACACACTAATATATGTACACACACTTGTGCAGACACTGTCTCACACGGAAACACACACATGCAATTTCACACACACACAGACTTATATAGACACTCTTCTGACATTGACACTGACACACTCACACCCATGAACACAGACCCTCTCCCACACGCCCAACATTAACCATTCTCCTACACATGCACTCAACATGTTTCACATCCCTCTACTCCACACACACTCGCATGCATACACGTACACTCACACATACACTCTCCTCAGCACACTTACACAGACCCTTATCCCACACACACTCGCACCCACTCACACATAGAGACACTCATGCACAACTGACACAGACCCTCCTCACTCGCACTTGCACTCATTACACACCTTTGCATAGTCCCTCTCCCAACACGCATTTACACAAACGCTTGCATATCCCCTTCTCCCACGCACACACCCTCATGCACACTCCCATATACACACATATGCTCTCACACACTAAAATAGACCTTCCACCAAGCACTCACAATCACACACACTCTGTGATGCACGCTTGCAAACACAGATATATACATACATCCACACTCCTGCACACGGATACACACATGCATGCACATACTGTTATACATGCTTACACAGAACCTCACCCACACACTGACAAACTCTTATATAGACCCTCCTCCCACACACTCACGATCACACATACTCAGGTACTTCTACACTTACACAATCCCTCATTCACTCACTCACATTCACACCCACTCATATATCCACAAACATTCACATACACTTACACAGATCATCCTTGCACACACATTCGCACGCGTTCACATATCCACACACACTCATAAACACCGACACAGACACTCCTCAAACGCACACACACTTACACACAACCTGTCCCCCCACACAATCATACACACTGACACAGACTCTCCACTGACTCACACTGACATACACTCACATTTACACACACGTTCACACACGCTGCCACACACCCAGTCCCCCAACGCACACATAATCACACACACTGACACAGACCATGCTCCCACAGGCTCACCCTCACACATATTCACATGTACACATACACAGACACAGATCCTCCACCCACACACACGCACGTTGACACTTACTGACACCGACCCTGTCCCTCATGCACACACATTCACGTACACTACACAGCCCTACCTCACACACATTCACACTCACACACACTGACACAGACCTTTTCTGAAGCACTCACATTCACTTACTCAGAAATTCTTCACACGCACTCGCACAGACACACACATGCACGGTCAGATACACTTACAAAGACTCTCTTCCACACACTCACTGACAAATGCATATTGAGACTGTCTCCCACACACACACACGCGCGTAGTCATACACTCTCTCACACAATTCTACAGACCCACCTCACACACGCATACACACACAAACAAACATGTTCTTTCTAAGTGTCTCTCTGTCTCACATGCAGTCTCTCTATCTCTCACACACAGTTCGTCTGTTTCTCTCATGCAGTGTCTCTCTGTCTTGCACACATAGACTCTGTCCCTCCCTCACACTAACTTTCACACACAGTCTCTCTGTCTCTCTGGCACTGTCTCTCTGTGTCTCACACACGCTGATTCTGAAATTCATTCTGTCTGTCTCGCTCTCATACACACTATATTTCATACACTGTCTCTCCCTCTCTCTCTGTCTTCACATACAGTCTTTGTCTCTCACACACGATTTCTGTACTGCATCACAGTTTCTGCCACACACACACACATCGACTCTCAATCATTATCTCTTTGTCTCACACGCATGGCTTTCCTGTCTCACAGACTGACTCTCGCACAGTCTCTCCAGCTCATACACACCGATTCTTACATGGGTACAGTTTCTCTGTCACTCACACCCAGTCTCTCTGTTTGTCGCACACAGTCCCTCTCTCTCACACAGTCTATCTCTCTCTCTCTTTCTCTCCAATTCCCACACAAACACACACACACATACAAACACACATACACACACACACACACACACACGGTGTCTCAGTCTCTCATCACTGTCTGCCACACAGTCTCTTTCTCTCTCACACCCACAAACCGTCTCTCGATCTCTCACACAGCGTTGTTCACATGCAGTCTTTCTGTCTGTCTATCATAGTTTCTATTTCTCACACACTCTGCCTCACACACATTCTCTCTGTCGGTCATATACAGTATATCTATCTTGCACACATAATCTCTCTGTTTCACACACAGATTTTCACACAATCTGTCTCTGTGTCTTTCACGTGCAGTCACTTTCCTTCTCTGTAGAACAGTCTCTGTTTCACACACAGTCTCTGTCACTTATACACAGCCTGTCTGCCTCTCTGACACTATCTCTCTCTCTCTATCTCTCACACCCAGCCTATCTGTCTCATACACACAGCCTCTAACACATAGTCTCTGTCTCACAGTTGCTCAGTCTTTCAAAGTCCCTCTGTTTCTCGAATCTAGTCTCTCCACTCTCACAGGCACTACCTCTCACAGTGTCTCTATTTTTCTCTCTAACATAGTCTCTCTCTGTCATACACACAAACACACAATCTCTCTGTCCCGCACACACAGCCTTTCTGTCTCTCAGAAACTGACTCTCACACAGTCCCTCTGTCTGTCTAATACAGTATCTGTGTCTCACAGACAATGACTCTCACAGGCAGCCTCTCTGTCTCTCGAACACAATCTCTGCATCTCACGCACAACATCTCTCATGTACAGTCTTTCTACCTCAAACACACAGACTCCCTCTCTCACATACTGTTTTTTTTCTGTATCGTGCACACAGCCTCGCTCTCTCTCTCTCACACACACACAAATACACACACACATACACACAAACGCCACACACAAACACACACACACACAAATACACAGACGGAGTCTCTCTGTCTCTCACACACATTCTATCACACACATGCAGTGTCTCTGTCATACACACGGATTCTCTCTCTCTCACAACCACCCAGCTTCTCCGTCTCTCTAAGGCAATCTATCTTCCTCACATACACTGTCTGTCTCTCTGTCTCTCATACACTCCCTAACACAATCTCTGTCTCATAGTCTGACTCTCTCTGTCTCACTCACACATACACAGTCTCCCTGCCTCTCTAACACAGTCTCTTTGACACTTGAAAACAATCTCTCTGTCGTGCACATCGAGCGTAGCAGGGTGGCTCAGTGGTTAGCACGTTCTCCCCGTAACTGCATGGGTGACCTCCGGTTGACCCGGTTTTCTTCCACAGTCCAAAGCTGTGCAGGCTAGGTAAATTGGCCATGCTAAATTGTGCAAAGTGTTAAGTGCACTAATTATACAGAAATGGGTCTGGGTGAGTTACTCTGTGTGTGTGTGTCGAACACATTATCACTGTCTTTCTCACACTCTCTCTGTCTCACACATACTGACTCTGACTCACAGCCCATTATATCAAACGCAGTCTGTCAGTCTCCATCGCACTCACACACACACAGCGAATCACTGTGTGTCTGACATAGTCTCTCCATAACAGACACAGTCTCCCTCTCTCTCACACACACAGACACACAGAATTCCAATGGGATACACATTGCTGATTCCGACACTAGCAAACACCTGGGGGTAACCATTGACCAGAAAGGAATTGGAGCAGCTACACCAATCCCGTAGCTACAAGAGCAGATCAGAGGTTTGGGGTAACTCCTGCCTAATGAATTCATCGACATTTTAAAACTCTAGCCATTGATTGGAGTGGAATTGGAGAATTGTCACTGGTAAAAGAAAATCTTGATTTTTTTTTCTGGAATTGCAGTATTTACAACATTTCAATTGCCTGAACAAATCTCTGGGCCATCCTGGGGTTGTGACCGACGCAAAAAAATGTTCACATCCTTAATAATCTCGTTGTCTCTTCTGCACACACACGTCTTCATTTCTTCTTTTTTCCTCTCCTTTCTTCTCTATTTATCTCTCTCCACCCCTCTTGGCCTTTTCCAAGTGCTTTTAGCCTCTCCCAACCTTCCTTGCACTTTGTCCTTCCAATCTCTTAAGGGCAAACGTGAAACGAGTTAGAAGATAGAACAGAGAGCATTACAGCGCAGTACAGTCCGTTCGGCCGTCGTTGTTAGTGGACCTGTGTAACTAGTATGAATTCCAGCTAACCTGCACCATTACATTCTCTTTCAAATGTCTATACAAATTCCATGTAAATGCCCTTCACTTTGGCGAGTCTACTGCTGGTTGTACGCAGGGCGTTCCACACCCCACCACAGTCTGAGTAAATTTTGCATTCTGTTCCATGGAGTTCAGACAACTGAGAGGGGATCTCATCGAAACACAAGGGATCCTTAAGTGGCTCGATGGGGTAAAAGCTTTGAAAATCTCTTTTATGTGAGTGAGTGCAGGACCGATGAGCATCGTCGCAGGAAAGAAAAAGACAAATTTCTGACTAAAGTAAGGAGGAATGTCTTCTCTCAGAGGGGTTTCGGCCTTTTGAACACCATACTGCGCAATTGTGGGATGCGGTGCAGAGTCCTAATGCGTATTAAAAACTGAAAGGGTTCGTTCTTGATCAGTCGGGGAAAGCGAGAGATAGGTCTAGGAAGGAATGTGGATGCGCAGAATTGTTGAACCAGCGATATTCCTACATCAACGGGGAGTAGGATGGAGGGGGCGACAAGATCGAATGAGGTGGCTATTTTTCATTGACTTACGGTCTCTTCATCCCCTCCACTGTTTCTCTGAGCCTCTCCCTTCTTTTCTCTCTCTATTTCCTTCTCCCTGCCTTAACCAACTGCCTTGATGGTTCAATATTTCTGCCTTTGAGCCGTGATTGAGTTGATAAACATTCCCTTCTGAAATGGAACTGTCTTATCCCCAGACTCCAGCCAGTCTGAACCATATCAACCCAGTTGTCAGGACCGACCGTCCCTTGATGTAACACAGCAGCTCACTGTCTTTCTGTGCAGCCGCGCAAATACAGCGTGAGCTGCTATCATCCAGGTTACAATCAGTAATCGCCTCATGTGAACTGTGGAGACTGCTTCCTGCGAGCGATTGTGTGTCATCAGCACAAAAGCATAGACATGTTTTTAGACTGGAGATATTCATCATCTGGCATTTGCGTGATGCAGATGTTAATTAGTAGGTTTTAGGGTGTGGAAAAGCAGACAAGATCAAGCAGCATCCCAGGAGCAGGAGAATCGATGTTTCGTTCATGAGGAATGTGGGTGTGCGGGTTAAAGAGGCTGAGAGATAAATAGGACGGTGGAGCTGGGGGAAATTAGCTTGGAAGGCGATAGTTAGGTGGAGGTGGGACAATGGTGATAGGTCAGAGAGGAGGGTGGTGCAGATGGATGAGAAAGACACGACACAGATCAAGATGGCGGTGACGAGTTGGAAGGTTGGATCTGGGAGAGGATGGGGGTAAGGGGAATTCGGGAAACTGGTGAAATCCACATTGATACTGTGGGGTTGGAGTGTTCTGAAGGGAAGGAAATGTATTCTCCCTCCGGTGTTGTGTGGTCATGGAGTGGGAATGGAGTAAGCCAAGGATCTGCATGTCCTTGGCAGAGTGAGAGGTGGAGTTGAAGTGTTCGGCCATGGGGCAGTGGGATTCGTCTGTGCGCACATCTGTGGTTGGTCCCTTAAACACTCTGCAATTGGCATCCAGTCCCAAAGGAAGCTTCCAAATCCGACATGGATTTTTCTGTAAGCCGAACACTTCAACTCCCCTTCTCACTCCATTGAGACCATATAGGTCCTGGGCCTTCTCCATCGATAAACCCTCACCACCAGAGGTTTGGAGGAAGAACGTTTCATCATCTGCCTTTGGTGCCCCAACCCCACCGAATCAATGGGAATTTCACAAGTTTCCGCATTTCTTCTCCCTGCCACCCCAACTTATGCCAAATCCAAGGCCTGTCCTGTATAATCACCGTCTCTTATATTTATCTGCTTAACTCTCCACTCCAAACTTTCACTTTCCGCCGCCTTCATCTTCCTATCACCTTCCTAGCTACCTTGCCCCAACGTCACTCAACTCTTATTGCACTCTCAGCCCCCTTTGCCCTGATGAAGGACTTTTGCCTGAAACATCGATTCTCCTTCTCCTCGGATCCTTCCTGACCTGTTCTGCATTTTCAGGACCCCACCGTCAAATCTGAAATCCAGCGTCTGCATTTTCACCTCCTGTTGTAGTTTTCAGACCGGCCTTGTTATTGTCCAGGTTTGCAACTTCAGCACACGGACTTCTGCAGAGTCTAAGGAGTGGCGAATAGTGCTGAACATTCATCGGTGAACGTCCCCCTCTCCTGACATTCTATGGAAAGCAGTTCATGTCTGAAGCAACTGAAGATGTTTGGGCCTCAGTCACCATTCTGAAAGACTCCTGTCCAAGATGCTTCTTCAAACGGTACACTGGGCCATCAGATCGAGAGGACTCGGGTCCAGGAGCTGGGAGGATCTGTTGCAATTGGATAGGTCGGACTGCATCTGCAGTACTGAGTGCAGTTTTGGTCTCCTTCCCTGGCAGAGGGACGCCCTGGCTACGGCGTTTACCAAACTGATTGCAGGGTTTGCCGGAATGGTGTCGTAAGGCCGACTGCATAGCATTGTGTCTTTCCCCCTCAACTTTACAGGAATGAAGGAACGGGAGAAAGCAACAGAACGCTACGACTTCCCACTTGTCCCGGGTTGCTGTTTTTCCAACACATGAAGGAAAGTCGAAACTATCCAGGGACAGCGCAGTACCTTCCTGTCTGCATTGGCACCACAACCCCCATCGCTCCCTCTCCAACCGGCCCTCAGTAACAGCAGTGTGTAACAAGGACAAGACGCACAGCAGAAACTCACCCTATTAGAGCCCATCCCTAACCCATGTCCACTTCCATTTCGGAAAGACGCACCGTGTGGAACACAGCACCCTCCCTTTCAGGTCCCCTTCTGAGTCCCTCACTAAACCGAAGTGAAAATATTTCGAAAGTTCCTTCAGTGTGGCTGGATCAGAATCCTGGGTCCCACTCCGTGAGGAACATTGTTGGTCCACCCTCCGGCACATGGACTGCAGAAGTTCACGGCAGGGTGGAATGGGCAGTAAATGCTGACCCAGCTAGCAGAGCCACACTCTCCGTGAAAGAATAGAAATGAAGAGTTTGGGATGGCACTGGGGCATTGGTGTCAGAGGGAACCTTCTCTCCCAGCAACTCACTGAACGATCGTGCTTCCTTCTGCTCCACTGCGCTCTCCAGGTCAGATCAGCATACAGCTCAGTTGTTACAAGTGTACAGACAGCAATGGACAAAACAGGGATCCTGCTGCTGTTAGTATGGAAGTTACTTCCGCAGTTCATCAGTTGACTTAGCATTGTAATCTGGCATCATATTACATAACTCCCATGTCAGATAATGGCAGTATGCTGCGACAGGTTAAGTGAAATTTCGGGAACCATTGTGGCAGACAATGTCGACTTTTGAAAGGCAGATGTTAATTCAAGTTTGAGGAGACACTGAGGTTGTTCAAGAAAACTGCGCAGGGGGTGATTAACTCAAGAATAAAGAGATTGAGACAAAATTACAGGTGGTGTTTTTAAGTTTTTGTGGATACCGCCCTATCTTTAAGAAAATTAAAAACAAACTAAACAAAAAGCGTATCAAAATATTGGGGACTGCACGAACGGGAACAGCTAAGGATAGTTTTATTGTTAGTATTAGTGATTTTTGATGAAATTGAAAGCCAGCAGGTTGGTAGTTGATGGTGTAATGCAAAAAAGTAGCGAATTGTCATCGTGTTAAACTGTTATTAGACTGTTGAATGTTTAAGGCAAGGCCTATACTGTACTTTTAGAAATTGTGTGTGTGTGTGTTGTGTGTGTGTGTGTGTGTGTGTGTGCGTGTTGTGTGTGTGTGTGTGTGTGTGTGTGTGTGTGTGTGTGTGTGTGTGTGTGTGTCTGTGTGTCTGTGTGTGTGTGCGAGAGAGAGAAAAACAGAGAAAGATGGAGGGTGAGTGTGACAGAGAGAGAGAGAGAGAGACAAAGATGTGGCTTGCTGAAACGCCATGTGTGTGTCTGCATGCGTGACAGAGCAAGAGGGAGAATCACGAACTTGCAGAAAAGCTTTATCTGTCTGTGTGAGAGAGTTTGTAAGCATTGTCATCTGGTTTGGATGCGCAATTGCTTTGGGAAAAATGATTATCAACAGCGATTAGTAACTTATGCAAAAACCTGGTAATTTATTAACAAAAAATAAGTTTGTTAAAGTAAAGTGAAGCATTCGAACAATGACTTTTTCGCGGTTTCAATCAAAAAGCTACTGTTTTCATGTCTGAAAATTATAACTGTTGACACCTTTGCTCAAAAGAACTGCATGTATGTCAGCCTTGAATGACTAATTAAATCAGCCAGGCATTCCGGACTTCCTCGGTCCCGGCATTGATTTCAGAATTTGGGAAGTTTAATTGCAGTTTTACTAGGCGTTGATGAAGCCACAATTGGAATATTGTGTTCAGTTTTGGTCACCTTGTTATAGAAAAGATGTTACCAAAATGTAAAATGTAAAGATGAAATTTGCAAGGATATTGCCCGACATCAATGATTTAAGATATTGTGACTTGTTGGACAAACGGTGATGTTTTTCTTTAGAGATTAAAATAATGAAGGGGGTCCTTATAGAAGTGAATAAGATCATGAAAGCTAAGGATAGAGGTAATGCTTTATTTCCCCCTTGGTAAAGGAATCGAGGACGAGAGAGCACCAGTTAATAGAGGGGAAAGAATGAAAGGAAACCTGAGGGCACGTTTTGCACACAGACAGTGATGCGTATATGGAATGAGCTGCCAACGGAAGTGGTTGACGCTGTCACATTAAGAACATTTAATAGGCATTTGGACGAATACATGAATAAGAAAGGATTAGCCAGTTTTGCGTTCAGCTTGTGGAAATGGGGATAGCATGGCTGGAAACGAGGTCATCCTCAAACAGTTTCGGTCGAATGACCTGTCTCCATTCTATGGATATCTTGATTTTATATTCATGTCACGCTAAACCTAAAGCATTCAGTAAGCCCCAAAACTGACCGCAGAGGTTGCAACCCAAACATTTGGAAAAAGCAATTGCAGACCAGGTTGTAAATTTGCTCGCTGAGCTGATAGATTTGTTCTCAGACGCTTTGTCACGATGCTCTGCAACATAATCAGTGATCCTCCTGTGGTGTTATATTTTCTCTGTCACTGTTTGTTATGTTAGGTAAAACCGTTTCCTGATTTTGCTGAGAGTTTGGCAAACGGCATCCATATGGGGGAGCAAACTGACAAACTAATCCACAACCTGAGCTTCAAATCTTCTCCAAAATCTCAAACGAATTGCAGTCTTTGGGAATAATAACTTCTCAACACCAGCTCGTAACGTAAGCAAAAACGTGGAATTTTATCAACAAACATACATTTGTTAGAGTAAAATTAAGCAGTAGAAAAATCTAATTGTTCGATCACTTCAGTATAAAGTCGTTGTTTTCAGCCTCATTCCGACAAAGGAGGCAAACGTGCAACCCAGTTAAAGGATAAATAAAATGAAGCAATAAAACTGGCCAAATTACTTTAGTGTGTTTCACGATGGGCCGTACCACAGGCAACGATACAGCTTTCATGCATGTTTTATTGTCAGAATGGTGCAGTTCAATGTCGCCTTTATTCTTCACTTAGAAAACTGTAGCCCGAGTTAAAATTTATGGTTATATTATTTGAGCTTGTAAGAGCTATGAATGACAGGTCAGTTGAGTGTTTCCAAATTTTTTTTTAGCATAACAGCAAACACAGATTGCTTCTCACAAAACGCGATGCAGTACGCAATTCATACTCTGACTACTGACTGGTAAACCGAGTGCCTTCCTTATGAGGCCCCCCTTCCCATTTGCTATCTACTTGAACATAAGATTTTTCATGACGTACTGGAGAGAATTCCCAGGTACTGACATCGTGAACAGTCAACTTCTGCTATCTATTGCAAAATAATGCCCTTACTTGTTAGTGAAACATCAGAAGAAACTTTTGATTGGGAATTAATCTACAATTAATTTATCGGATTGACCAAAGGAATACAATAAAAGCTTCTTTAATCATTTTCAGCTTTCAACACATCGCGTTACCCAGAGTCCAAACGCTACTTTTAGCTCAATCTCTCGGTGCAGAACTCCAAGCCAAAACTGATAAAAAGGGGAAACAAAAAAAAAACATGAAGTATCAGCTTGGACTCTGATATTACTTTTTCGTCTCTGCCAAAGTGAAATTCATTCTTCTGCTGTGCTAGCAAACCAGGCTTGTCAATATCATGCCTTGGAATTCAATGAGAATGAAGACACAATGAATCGGATCAGTCTCCCTCCTCAGGAAATGCAATAATCCCAAGGCGGAGTAGAGTGAACCTTCATCTCCGAAACGCCTGTAAATACGTCCTTGAAATAAATGTAAATGTTAAAAATAGCTGAGAATTTGTCATTAATCCCAAACAACGATTGCAGTAAAATCTGGTTTATGATAAATGTCATTCGACAACAAGGCTAGAAAACTTAATTAAGAGAAATAACTGACTGAGAAAGAGCACAGCCTAAAATGGAAGGAAAAGGATTTGTCAACGAAAGCAAAATTGGAAATAAAGATACGTCATATGTGTTAATATCTCCGTGCCAAGCCATGCAACTTGGATTCCAGAACTGCAAAAGCTAAAGTAAAATACGTATATCCCCAATGATGTAAAGTGGGTAATGAATACAAAGATCAGGAGATTACATTCTAGTTCTGCTCATGAGACCACCTTTAGATTTACATGGCCCCCGACCCTCCCATTTAAGACTGGATGTACATGATTCTCAGGCAGTTTAGGGACTATTCCCTCGATTAATACTACGAAATGGAGTAAGTGCAGTTAATGAAGCGAGAAGGGACTGTCTCGGTTTGTGTCGTTGAGATTAAAAGTCAAGCAGCAACAGATTTAAATAACAATGCATGCTGAGGTGCCTTGTCAGAATGGATGTGGAGAGGCTGTTCTCCGAATGGGAGAATGCAGACACTTAACATCACTGGTTAAACATTTTTGATGTTAAACATCATTGTTTAACATCATTGGTTGCCATTTGACATTTTTTGATGAGAAGGTATTATTTTCTGTTTCTCAGAGAGACGCACAATTTTGTAAATTGTTCATTGAAACAAATGGTTGAAGCAGTCTCATTGAACCTTTTGAAATTCAACAATACATTCATTCCGGTCAAAAATTGTGACACTGGAAAACCACTAGGTGCTTTTTAAGCGACGGGGTATAATCTTGTTTTTCTCCAGGTGAGCATGTTGTGGGTTTGAGATTATTCCTAAACCAGCCATGATATTACTGAATGATATAGCAGGTTCGGAAGTCTTAATAACCAGTTTCTACTCCTTTTTGTATTTTTACAATCGATATTCCGATTATATAGTCTTTAAAGACGTTGTTCAAATAATCAGTCATTGTTCCGTTGCCAAAATCGAAGTTCCGTTATCAACTGTCCGTTCCCGCATCAATGTGACTTACTTATCACACATGAACATGCAATCTTCGTAGGGATGGCGTAAAACAGTTCACAAATCGTGTACATATACTCTCATGCAATAATCAATTTGAATTGGAGCAGATTTGAGGGAGCGTTATTCAATGGAAAATTGGAAAAAGAAAGCCATCTGATGAGGGTAGGTTGTACAAGCTAGTCTTGTATCAACAAGGATTCAAACTATGTAATATTAAGTAGTTGCTGAAACACTGAACAATTAGTGACTATGCTCCGAACAAATCCACGCAAATAATTCTGAAATCTTAACACACAGAACGAGTTATTAACTTTGACAATTTGGCTCACCAATGTACAACTCTTGTATGCAGTCCAAAGACAGAAAATCTGGCAGATGATTTGTGTTCGCCTCGTGGATGATGAGCCACGCAACCTTTCAATCCAATATGTCTACTCGCTGAAAAAAATATTGACCATAGCGTCGGCAATGGAATTAAATGGCAGCTTCGCAATAATCTATTAAACACAGGTACTCATCTTCTGTTCTGCCAATTGGATCCTGACATAATAGCTGAGCAAAGGAACATTTGGCTGTCCAAAAGAACAAAACTCGTTTTGGAACTGAGAGGAAAATCAAGTCGCATTTTACTGAGTCGACCAAATAGTATTGAAATTAATCACCAGCTTCCTCATAAAGCCTTTCCAGAATTTGGGATTCTCACTGACGGTTCCACAATACCCAGCAGCTATCATAAACTCACGCACATAACGTTTCTTCGTCAATCCGAGAGCTGAACCCAAATCAGTAAGTTTACTTCAAAATCCTCTTGATATCAATATTGCATGCATTCTTGTGGCTGTTTTTGGAATTGTTGAGATATCAAGGTAATGATATCATCATGTCGTTGTATCATTCTGGAGTTACTTAAACACCGTATCAGTTTTTTAAAAATGTATAAATGTAAACGTACTAATGCAACAATGAACATGTTAAAATTAATACAGAACTTTAGCATTCTGTACTGTTGTCAAGAACCTGGTTCTCATACCATTTCTGGAAAATTAGGGTGTCAGTCATTTTAACGTTGCACTTTGAGTTTTCGATTTCTCCATTGGATATCTGGAAATAATGGATCAATATGGTCCTCCAGAAGCATTGTTTTCTGTAACTTGTCAAGAAAGTGAAATGAAAGATTGTTTTCAAATCGATATAGATACAAGATTTTTTAAAGCCAGCATGTGTACACTGAGACAAATATGATTTGGCTATTGTGAGAGAAGACAGTGAAACGTTCACAGTTGTGATTCCTGATTATCGATTGATTAATATATAACCTATGTAGATTAAAAAGATACAGGACTACGTATTTAATTGTGGTCAGATATGTGTTTGGAACTTCAAGTGACTCAATGAAGTGAATTTCAGGTGTATGGATTAGTTTGAAGTCGACGTGGACATCTTCGTGTTATTTCAATGTCACACCCTCCAAGATGTAGCTAGCACTGTTACAATGTAATGCAAAACTAATTCTTTTGATAAATATTCATAGACCAGTTTCAAATGTTGTTAGTTTCATAATGACAAATACAGAAAGCAATATTCCGTAATTTCTTTGGATTTGCTGCTACTTTGGACAAATTGCTTCAATAAGAAAATTGCCCATTTCTTGCTTACTGATATCATGTCGAAAACGTCTCATGATATGGGGCGAAAATTTCCTTTCAGACCCAAATATACCTAGTAATGCAGACTAAACTCCTCTGGTGACCTCAAATTACTCTCAATTTTTGGAATGAACGAGGTCGTTTTCCAGTTGCAGTAGATGGAGGGGGTTTGGCACAGTGGAGGTTGTCAGCAAAGATAGAGGATCAAATCAAAAAATTCCTTGAGATATAAATGCAAACAATTTGTTCAATTTTTAACATATTTCGACCAAATATTTCCTTGATTCAAAAGCATATTATGCAGCAAGGTCTCGAATTTGGGGACATGAGAACTCGACTGAAATAAAACAAAACGCAACAGTGGGAACACTTGTATCAGTTGTAACATTTACATAACCAGTAGGGGGCATGCTTTGGTTTTAGGGATTGTCGACACATCAGAGAGTGTGAGATTCAGCCGTCGGATTGGGACATTCTGTGATAAACCGGAAGATGGAGAGTTGACTGTCTAGTCACAGGCTGATCAAAGTCATTAGCAGAGATGTCTAAAATGTTACTAATATTTACGGCTGTACTTCCACCCTTACTCCCTCCTTATTAAAATTCAAAACGTGACGCAAAGTTTCTCAAACTCGATTGGATTATATCTGGATTTTGACATTTAAGACAGGGTTCCCTCACAATTTCTGAAATATAGATATTATTCATTAGGGAAAGAGGATAATTACACCACTAGATGTTACACAACTATATAAATATTGGCTGTGTTGAATCTGCATTGTTAGTTCATCAATTGGAATCACCGAGTCACATGAAAGCAGATATTTCATACAGATAATGGAGTTTCCAATTATCTTTCAGATAGAAAGATTTTACTACCCAGTGCTCGCAGCTATTGGTATCACTGGTAAAGCTTTGGATCTGTGGGGCACCTTACAAACAAGTTTACACGTGTTTCATCCATGAAGCCTGCCGTGTATTGAAAACTATGTGCATTTGTTTTTTGTTATTACGTCAAAAATTCGGCTTTGCAAGTTTTCTTAATAGCATTTGAAATGTTTCGAATAGAGATTTAATATTAATCAGTGAGACGTTTTTGTTGCTTAAGTCTTCATTGCAATTAGTGTCGCATGCTTTTTGATTCTCAAATACTGCATGTTATCCTTTTCGCTAAATTAAAAAAAAACAGAAATTTCCTTTCAAGTAAAATGTTTTGCATAATCATTTGAAGGACGACTATAAAGTAAGCTGCACTTTGTTTCCTGGCATGTATAATGTCTTGGAAACTGTCGCTTTTAAATTAATTTGTTTCATTGTTTACTATCGACGTGTAAACCATGAGTAAACTAAAAAGTTGATAGTAAGTAGGCATTTTCACAGGATCGTATTTAATATGAGTCATTCCTACGAGACAGACAGTTGAATTCAGTGTCCCAGTACCATCAGGAGATATCAGCACCGCCAAACAATCCCCATGCTTGATAGTGCTTCATATTCTGAGTGTCAAGATTGTGTTGTTTCAATTAACGTTCGGATTTAATCCAAAACCTTTTCAACAATCTTATCTTTTCCAGAAAATAGTTTAACTGCGCATCAGTTATTACTAGCTTCAACGTTTTAGTCAGGTTGCTGTGTTCAAGTCTCTCTGCAAACCTTGAGTGAAAAATGGATCACTGAAGAACCACGACGCATTCCAGCATCAAATACAATTTGCATGAATGGTTAAAATATCTTGTATTCTTTCTCGTGATACTCAAGGCTGTGTGGCAGTAAGGATGCCCGTAGACATGGACGTTCTCATCGTTGTCCACTGCCATTTCTTTTTTCAGCATCAGGAAAAGCGGGGGTTTGGACCAGGGGCCGGCCGGGAAAGGTGCGGCACTAATTTATATCTTTATATCTGATATAGGAGAGCAGAAGTTTCTGGGAAAGGGGGGAGTTTTTAAACCCTCAGCGAAATAAGTGAGTGTTTTCTAAACCCGGGACCCTACACTTGTCGGGCCTCCCAACCATCCACCTCCTCTCGTCTTTAACAGTAGGGACACATCAGGTAAGCTTCTCTTGTTTTACTTTCTGATAATGACATTTCAGGGAAGGTAGTGCAGGGAGAGGAATGTTCCTCCTGCATGATGTTGAGGAGAGGGATGATAGTAGTAACCCATCCAAGTGCAGCTGCAGGAAGTGCACCCCACTCTTGCTACACCAATACCACGTTAGGGAACTGGAGCAGCGGATGGTTGAACTTGGGATCATTCGGGAGGCAGAGTCTGTGATACCCAAGAGATACATGGAAATAGTTACTCCTCGACACCAAGAAAGCTGGGTGACTGTGAGAAGGGGGATATTAATCAGTGCAGGGAACCCGGTGATCATTCCCCTGAACAACAAGTGTACACTTTTTGGATAATGTTGAGGGGGCGGGTTACCAGGGGTACGCAATTGGGTGCAGGTGACTTCTCTGTTGCACAGAAGGAAAGGGGGGAAAGGAGGAGAGTGTTAGTCATTTGGGAATCAATAGTTAGATGGTCAGATAGAAGGTTTGTCGGGAATGAAAGAAGCTCACGGTTGTTGTGTTTCCTCCCAGGTGCTATGGAAGTTATTATGGCAGTAATATAGTTCACTTAGTGTTGTAATGTATGCCCAGTATCATGTTGCACAGCTTCAGCAACAGATAATTGTGGGGCATTGTGATTGATTAGATAAATCACTGGGATATGAGCTCATGCTAACTGTGATGGTGTTTTAATGTGATAGGTTAAGTGTGACGGAAGGAACCAGTGTGGCAGGCGATGATTACCTTCGAAAGACATAAC
This sequence comes from Chiloscyllium punctatum, assembly GCF_047496795.1. Lineage (NCBI taxonomy): Eukaryota > Metazoa > Chordata > Chondrichthyes > Orectolobiformes > Hemiscylliidae > Chiloscyllium > Chiloscyllium punctatum. The sequence goes on along the minus strand of NC_092789.1, from coordinate 52,997,692 downwards.
AAGTCAACGTGATTGGCTATGCTAATATTATTGGATAAGCGTGGGATCAACAAATATCTTAAACTGGAGGAGAACAAAGAAACTGTGAGGAGTCAGGGAAGACATTTTGCTGGCTCCCACAGCTTTAATTATGCAAAATTAAAAGTTTAATTTCCTGTAAGATTTTGTGCGTCACCTGGAAAATGTTTAAAGAATATTGAGTGAATCTTGCACAACAGTGCCAGGATCAGTGATGTCTGAGAACGTGTCTTGGGGTCCTGAGGCGAGAGGGTGACCAGCCCCAGGTGCTGGTCTACATAGGTACCAACGACATAGGTGGAAAGAGGGATATGGGGTAAGATGTGATTTCAGGGAGCTATGGTGGACACTGACAGCTAGAATAAAGAGAGCTGTTATATCTGGTTTATTCACCGTGTCACTTGATGGCAAGGTGAGGATGACGGAGAGATGCCAGCTGAAAACATGGCTGCAGAGGGAGGGTTTCATGTGTTTGGATAATTGACTCTCATTCTGGGGAAGGTGGAACCTCTGCAAACAGGACAGTATTTACTTGAAAAAGGGGTGTACATATATCCGAGGTGGAAATTTGCTTATGCTATTCACGTGGGTTTGAAGGAGCTCAGCCGGGGGATGGGAACCTGTGTGTAGTTCCAGTGCATAGGATGATGGGAGCAGGTAGGACATTGGCAGAATTTACCGATCACACGAGTGTGCTGGCAGACAGCAATATGGTTTGAAGTGTGTGTAATGGAACGCAGGAGCATCCGGAAACTTGAAACCTGGATTGGCAACTGGTATGTTGATATTTTGGCCTCTTCGGAGACATGGACAGAGCGCTGTCAGGAATGGATGTCACAGGTCCAAGGATTTAGATATTTCAAGTCGATCAGCGAAGTTGTTAAAAAAAGGGGGACGCTTGGCTTTGTTAGTCAAGGACAGTCCAACAGTGGCTGAAAGAAGTTTTGACGAGGACTCGTCTACGGAGATGTTATGGTCTGGGTTTAGACACAGGAGAAGCGAGGCCACAATGCTGGGAGAATTTTTATTGGCCTCTGCTAAGTTCCAGAGATGACGAGTAGAGGACTGGCAAAGTGATTTTGGATGGGATTGAAACGAAAAGTTTGTCATGATATGAGACTTCAAATTACACAACATCGCATGGAAATGTTATGACTCTATTCGGTCCGATGGATCAGTTATTGTCCAATCAGTCTAGGAGTGCTTCCTCACACAGTATTTCATAGGGCCAACAAGACGAGAGGCCAGGCTTGAACAGGCCAGTTGTTTGAGTCAGTGGCAGGTGAGCACTTTGGACAGAGTGATGATACTTCGGTTATATTTAGTTTACCGATGAAAATGGATAAGTAAGGCCACAGGGCATGAGATACAGATGGGGGGAGGACAATTACAATGCGATTAGGCAAGACATAGGATGCACAGAATGGGGTAACGATGTGCAGGGGACGGGGACAATCGAATTGTGGAGCTGGTATAAGGTACAGATATTGCGTGCCCTTGATAGCTATATCCCTGACAGACAGGAAGGAATTGATAAGGTAAGGGAACCTTAGTTTAGTGAAGAAATTGTATCTTTTGTGTATCAGACGAGGGAAGATTGTGTGACAGTGAGACAAGATGGCTCAGGAGAGGCAATGGAGATATACATTAGCGTGAAAGGATTTAATGAGATTATTAAGAAGAGCACGGAGGGGACATGAGCAGTCCTTCTCAGGTCGAATAAAGTAGAACCCGAAAGATTTCTGATGGTATGTGAGGAATAAAAGGATGACCAGGGTAGGAACAGGGCCAGTCAAATACAGAAGTGAGGAGTTGTGTGTGGACATTGTGGAGAGCGGACAGGTGATAAATGAGCATTTCTCATCTGTTTTCATACATGAAAAGGAGTATATCGCAAAGGAGGAGACTGAGTTGCGATTATTGCAGGAGAAAGGATTGAGGTTTGTAAGATGGAGGTGTTATCAATTCTCAAAGGTGTGAAAGTAGATAAGTCCAAGATGGTATTTATTGAGGATTCTCTAGGAAAGGACGGAGAAGATGGCGGAAACTTTGGCCTTGATGTTTGAGTCGATATTGTCTACAGGTTTAGTACCAGAGGACTGCAGGATTGCAAATATCGTCCCCTTGTTCAAGAACAACAATCGAGATAACCCAGGTAATTATTTTCAGTAAAACTTACATCTGTTGTCGGAAAAATTTGAAAAGACATTATAAGAGATAGGATTTTTAATCATCTTGCAAGCAACCATTTGATTGGATGAGGGTAGGGCAGTTGACGTGATGTACATGGACTGAAGTAAAGACTTTGATAAAGTTTCACATGTTGGCGTTTGGAGAAAATGCGGAGGATTGAGATTGAGGGTGGGTTAGTATTTTGGATTAAAAACTGGCTTTCTGTAGAAAGGAACGTGTGGTGGTTGATAGAAAATATTCAGACTGGAGTACGGTTACTAGTTGTGGGCCACAAAGATTTGTTTTCGGACCACCGCTGTTTGTCCTTTGTATAAATAACTTGGGGGCAAGTGGATGGGTTCGTAAGTTTTCAGATGACACTAAAGTCGATGGAGTGATGGATAGTGTGCCAGATTATTGCAGGTTGCAGGGGCACTTGGATCAACTGCATAATTGGGCTGAGAAGGTAGCAAATGGAGTTCATTGCAGATAAATGTGCGGTGATTCACTTTGGGCAAAATAACAGGAAGGCAGAATACTGGGTCAATGGAAAGATTATTGGCAGTGTGAATGTCCAGAGGGACCTTGGTGTCCATGTACACAGATCCAGTTGGAGCAAAGATTGGTAGTGCTGTTGAGAAGGCCCACAGTGTGTCTGGTTTATTGGCAGAAGTATTGAGTTCCGGAGCCATGATGTCATTCTGCAACTGTACAAAATGTTAGTGCGACCTCAATCGGAATTTTGTGTACAGTTCTGGTCTCCCCGTTACAGGGAGGATGTGGAAGCATTTGGAAAGGTGCAGAGGAGATTTACCAGGATGTTGCCTGGTCTGGAGGGAAATTCATATGAGGAACGGCTGAGGGAATTGGGTCTGTTCTCATTGTCGAGAAGAAGGCTTAGAGCGGATTTCATAGAGACAGACAAGTTGATCAGAGGATGAGATAGGGTGAACAGTGAGAGTATTTTTTTTCCCTTGGATTATGACATCGGCTTTTACGAGGGGGCATAGCTGCAAATTGTGGGTTGATGCATTGTAGACAGATGTCAGTGGCAGGTTCTATACTCCAAGAGGAGTAAGGGAGTGGAATTCCATGCCTGCCAATGTAGTTAACTCAGCCGCCGTAGGGGATTTTAAACAGTCCTTGGATAACGATATGGATGATACTTGCATGTTTTAGGTAGATGTGCTTAGATTAGTTCTTAGGTCAGTGCAACATCGAGGGCTGACAGGTCTGTCCTGCGCTGTCTTGTTCTGTGTTCTATGTTCAATGTTCATTTGTGTTTCTGAATGAATGTTATGGAACAGGATAACATTTCGATTTGTGTTAAATTAGAGCTTCGAATTTTGTGCATTTTTTTGCTGCATGAAAACATTCGCAATACCATAAAATAGATTTTTGAACAGCTTTGTGGAACACTGCCATCTATAGCTGTGCAATTAAATCATTACATTAATTGAAATAAAGTTCAGAATTGATGAACATGTGGTCTGCAGAAAAGGAACATGCGTCACACTTTACAAAACCGAGGTATCTGAAAATCAAATTCTCTTTTGAAAATTGTATTTTCGCCATCGTCTAATGCAGTAAAATAAGTAAAGCATTGACGTCTCTATTTTCCATGAACATTGAATTAGCTTTATGAATACACCCTATCCACACCTTTGATCGTTCCCTGACGGCAACAGCCGCGAAGAATTCTGCAGAAATTTAAACAGGAAGGGAAACGAAAGCGCTAGGAAGGAACGATCGGATCAATTTATGGCAGGGATGTAAGCAGAATGGACGCTATTTATTATCGATCAGAGGAGACTTGAAAAGATAAATGCTTTTCAGTCACAGCCAATACTCAATTCGCTTCAAGGTTGTCCGCCATTGTCTGATTGTGTTGTGCAGCATTGCACTTTTGGTATCTAAAATATCCTGCCGGTACAGTAAAACTCTCTTAATATCATTTCAATGCTAAACATTTGCCTTGTCCAATAGCACTGAAATAATATTATAGGAGTTCTGCTGTACCAGCAGGAGATTGCACATACCAAAAGAGCAACGGTGCTAAATCTGCTAATGCATTGCTTTCAATGTGAATCAAAGATATTCAAAACCAAAGCTGATTCTTCCTAATTGAAGTATATTAGTTTGGGAAGGTGTCTGACTGCGTTGACGGCACCGGATCCAATTCTTCAGAAACTTCCAATCAGTGTTCTTTTGATGTCAAGCTTTCAATTATCATGGTAGAGTCTGCGCACTGTACACTTAAAAACCTTCGTTTAATTAAATGCCTTCACTTATGAATAAAAATAAGAAACCTGGTTCAGGGAATATGGTGTGATTTCATCTAACATGTAAAATGTTCCAGTTCCTTGCATATGCGTTCTTTTCCCTCGAATTGTTCGGTTTAATTGTGTCTGTTATCGCCCATCCAGATTCCTATCCCTTGAATCTATTGTCTGTCAATATTATATGAAAGATTGTGTTGTTCTGGATGCAGGCGATAAGTAACTGAAAACTTTTACATTGTTGTGCACTTCAAAATAAATTTTAAAAAAACACATTTGCGATGGGACGACCATTGGGACAATACATTCTGCCACTAATCTGCTGATCTTTAATTCCATTTTCTACAGTTAACCTAATGGCAATTGTCGTTTTGAAACGGGGGAACTGTGGACTCTCAATATGTATCACTCAGTACCTAGTGGCAATGTCAACAGCGGATCTACTGCTCGTCATTTTTAATGTTTTATTGAACCGAATCAACAATATTCACTTCCCAATAACTTTTCTATTCGTTACTCCTGTGTGCTCGCTCAGAGTCGTCTTGTCTCTTGCAGCCCTCGATTGTTCTGTTTGGTTCACAGTTGCTTTTACTTTTGATCGCTTTGTGGCCATCTGTTGCCACAAGTTGAAACCAAAATACTGCACCAAGAAAACAGCAAACGTGGTGATTGCAACTGTGAGCATTGTTAGTTGTTGCAGGTCCATTACTTGGTACTTTGTTTTTGTTCCTTCAATAATCATTGACAATGTGCCATGGTTTTGCAAGCAGACACCTGACTATTTCACTTCAATGTTTTGGGCAGTGTATGAATGGATTGACAGTCTCCTAACGCCTCTGATTCCACTACTGTGCATTTTGGTCTTTAACGCTCTGACTGTCAGAAACATTATAACAGCCAATCGACTCCGGAAGGGCCTCCGTGGTCATGAGAAAAAGGAAAACGACCTTGACCCTGAAATGAAGAATCGAAGGAAATCCATAATTTTACTCTTCGCTTTGTCCTCCAATTTCATGCTGTTGTGGATAACATATGTTGTACATTCGTTAAACTGGTCAGTTCGAAACTTTAATTATACAAACAAAAACCTGAGTGATCCCGTGTATGTTGCCCAACAGATTGGATTCATGCTCCGGCTCTTGAGTTCATGCACTAACACGTGCATTTACATACTAACTCAGAGAAAGTTCAGAGAGGAGATAAAGAATGGCGTCAAATATCCATTTACTATCATTTTTCAATTTCCTAAATGAAATTTAAAGCTACATCTGTATTCGTCATGGCACAACTCTGTTTTATTTCATGTTTTATTCTGTCTGCCCCCTGCACATTAATTACAATTGCGCATAGTCCGTATGAGTGCAATCAGAATCTAATTTTCCCATAAATTCTGTGATAAATCTTTTCAGATCTCCGAGTTGATGGCGCACCACACACCTCATACTTTCTCCTCTAAATGTCAGTTCATTGAGATTCTAAAAGAAAACAAAGACCTGCGAATGCTGGAACACAAACAGAAAATGCTGGAAAAATTCAGGTCTGGCAGCAACTGTGGGAAGAAAGTAACCATCAAGTTTTCATTTCAGGTTGCCTTCACCAAAATGGTCCTAATGAACGACTCGAAACACAGACGCTACTTGCTTCCAACAGATTGCAACAAACCTGTTGAGGTGCTATAACAATTGCTATTATGGTGTCAACTTAGATTTTTCCAAGATTATTGTTGGATGGAGATTTCCATATTCGCTTCTATTCGTGTGTTATTATACTCTTCCTCTATCAAACCGAAATTCTTCCAATGGTGGAAAACGTAATGCTCCTTATTGGAAATGTATATCCTAAAACGTGGCTATCAGATGGAATGTTGAAGAAGCAGACACAGTCCACATAGCTCCGCAAATTGTTTACAATTTTTAACAGATTTGTGCTTTGAAGCAGTTTGTTTGATATTTCAAACTGTATGTGAATCACTTCCTTCAGTTGAGCATTTTTGCGAATCAAACTGTTCGTCTGTAATCGTTCAACAAATGTTGTATAGTTGATGCTGCTGCTGTGCTATACATGTACATTGTTCGCCATATCCAGATTTACGTTGAAGTTCTCTTAGCCACAATGTTGGACCCCTGGATTTCTTAAGATCTCCATCTCATATGTCGTGCATTCCCCAAGCAGGGATTTTTTCTCTCTCCTCGCTTTCACCAGCTTTGTGCTGAAAAGGATTCTGTCTATATAAAGAACAATTCCCATGTTTTGCCATTCTGAGTGATCTCACAACATATTCCTAATTTTGCTGATCTGCACTGTTTCGACACGGTAGTGGACCGCTCTGGTAATTCACGCAAAAAACCTAGAAAAGCTCACCACTTCTTGTAATCTGTTAAAATATAAGTTGCAGGAAACTGCCAAATTCCACGATTTAAAGGAAACAATATTAATTTACTCTTTAACTCTAAATGTGAACATTAAGCACAACTATTCACAATTCTAATACCCCCTTTCTCTTAACTTCTTATTCCCTGCCTCGAACGCAAAACAATATGCTCTTCCATTACGACACTTATTAAAATTCCATCAACTTAATTTCAAAAGTACTGAAGCGGTTGTGGTCGTTGGTGTCTTTCTTCCTGCTGCAGATCTCCCTGGGTCGTTTCTTTCTTTTTTCATGCTAATATGTTTCATATGAGGAGTCACCTTTTATAGGAATTGATTCATAATGTTTTGGATCAGTGTTGATGTCAGTTGCTCTGTCTCCAATTTTTAAAAAGCCTTCATTTTTAAATCCCCAACATCGGGTGCTCTCATTATTTCAATGTTGGCAAAACAATAAGTCGAAACAGGCTGTGGGTTTCGCATCCTGCGGTATAATTTAAATTGATTGGTTAAATGCGAATTGTTCTCAAAACAGCAACCAATTCAGCCATCCATTTTATAGCCAAATGTTGCATGTATTCAGTTTTCCAGTTCACTCTGAGACTGCCATCTAGTCATACGACGCAGCTGTTACTACGATCTTAGCTCAGAAGATCATTCACTCTCTCTTAAAAGATCAGTACGTGCCTTCAACATCGAAACAACAGTTCTCCAATGCTTACCGTCTTTCCAATTCTTCCCTGTTGCTGACGTTTTATAAAAAGATCTTATGATCTCGTTCTTGTGCAAGATGAAAGCAACTGCAGAGTTGTTGCCGCGCAATGTATTAACAACACACGATTTTTGTTGTTTAGCGTTGTCTCTCTCCCCACAGACCTCTCCATCTTCCTCAGAGTCGCATGTTTCGCCAGCAAAGTCGCATCTTCAGTTTAATCGACACTTTGCAATATATTTCTCATCTTGTTCTTTATGTTCCATTTCAAACTTTCCTGAACGTCATTGGCTTTTTAAAATCTTAATGGCATCTTGCTCTGTTTTGAAATTTATTTCAGGTGGATGACGACGCATTTGAATATTGCACCATTTTGGGATGGTTTCCTTCATGATCAAAGATAGCATCGAAGTTAATTTTATCAATGTGCGAATTGAACATCTATGCTAAAGTAGCAAATTTAAAACAGATGTTCAGCACTTCTTAGCGTATTTGTGACTAGTTTTGACAGAATACCTGTGGAGATATGTCTATTTGAAATGATTATAGCATTCTACTGGATGTGAGTGTAGCATACAATTCAGAAGTAATCATTTCCAAACGATTTTTTTCCTGTTTTCTTTCTGAGAGCGCCAGGGACCCACAGCAACGGCATTTTTATAACCCACCAGTAAGAAGGTTTGATGAACGTCTACCAAGTTTGCATCCACTTGAACTGGTGATAGTCTCAAATTATCTGATCAATTCTTCATTTTTAAGTTGCAAAATTCGTAAGGGTACACTCGGATTCTTCTTCCATTTTTGCTTTCTGATACAACGGTTTTAGTTCATTCAAGTTTCCTTTGTACTTTAGAAATTTTCTCTGATGTAGTAATATAGACTTCGTGATTCAACTGTTCTTCTTTTCAAATCAACTATTTGATCAATCATCGTTTCTGATACCTAAACCTCAAATTATTTATCTTTACTTTAGTGTGTGGGTTTGCTCGCTGAGCTGTAGGTTTGATATCCAGACGTTTCATTCGCTGGCTAGGTAACATCATCAGTGGCGATCCAAGTGAAGCAAAGCTGTTGTCTCCTGCTTTCCATTTATATCTTTCTCATGGATGGGGTTCCTGGGGTGTGATGATGTCATTTCCTGTTCATTTTCTGAGGGGTTGATAGATGGTATCGAGATCTATGTGTTTGTTTATGGCGTTGTGGGTGGAATGCCATGCCTCTTGGAATTCTCTGGCATGTCTTTGCTTCGCCTGTCCCAGGATAGGTGTATTGTCCCAGTTGAAATGGTGGTTTTTTTTCATCAGTGTGTAGGACTACGAGGGAGAGAGGATCGTTCCTTTTTGTGGCTAGCTGGTGTTCGTGTATCCTGGTGTCTAACTTTCTTCCTGTTTGTCCTACGTTGTGCTTGTGACAGTCCTTGCATGGAATTTTGTAGATGGCATTACTTTTGTCCATGGGTTGTACTGGGTCTTTTAAGTTTTTTAGCTTTTGTTTGAGAGTGTTGGTGCGTTTGTGTGCTACTAGGATTCCGAGGGGTCTCAGTGGTCTAGCTGTCATTTCTGAAACTTCTTTGATGTATGGTAAGATGGTTAGCGTTTCTGGCTGCGTTTTGTCTGCTTGTCGTGGTTTGTTCTTGAGGAATCTGCGCACTGTGTTTTTTGAGTATCCGTTCTTCTTTAATACATCGTATTCTCCTCTGTTTTTCAAAGTACGTCTGTGCTGCAGTGTGTCGTGGCTCGTTGGAATAGTGTTCTGATATAGCTTCGTTTGCGTGTGTTGGCATGGTTGCTGGTGTAGTTGAGTATTTAGTCAGTGTTTGTCGGTTTTCTGTATACGCAGGTTTGTAATGACATCTCCACAAACAGAAAATGACATCACCACAAACCCCAGGAACCCCATCCAGGCGAAAGATATAAATAGAAAGCAGGAGACAACAGCTTCTCTTCACTTGGAGGTCGCCACTGATGATGTTGCCTAGCCAGGTAATGAAACTTCTGGATATCAAAACTACATCTCAGCGAGCAAACCTACACCCTAAACCTCAACCTGAGCTGCAAACATTCACACACTTTGCAAAAAAAATATTTTTACTCTTTGATTTCTCCTCCCGTTTCCACTTGTGGCTTTGTGACCTTTATACAACAAAATCAGGAAAAGGCCGAGGATATAGTTCTGAAATGCACCAGTTGCCTGATTTTCGACGGATGTTTCATGCAGAATAGGCATCTTTCCCACTTGTGATCCAGTTATATCATTACCAAGGATAAACTGGTTTCTGGAATGGAGAATCTGCACGACTCGAACCATTAATTCGCCATTTTTCACCGGTGTCTACAATCTCATTTACATGATAGAGCACTGTTCTTCAAACCACGAATTTCGCAAGTTACCATCTTTTCCCGCAACAATTCTTCTGAATTGCATGTGTCCTAATTTCTCACCCATCAAATATTGACTTGCTCATGCATCTCTTAAAATTGTATTTACATTACCTGCTCCTACTGGTCTATATGCATAATAGTTTGCCATGCCAGTAACTTCAGAAATGAGATATGACACTTCCATCTGAAGTAATGCTTGAACAGTCTGTATATTCTTTTTTCAGGTTTCTAGCTAGTACTGTACTTTCCTTTACCATTTTCGCAAACTCACTGGCTTGTACTGATTTCTACATCCATCTTCCCAGCGGTTTATGTAAACACCAACTCTGCGACTTAATGTGCCCTAATATGTGCCAGAGAATTCATCAAAAATATTTTAGTTGTTTTCTGCCTCAGTCGTTTAATCTCTTATCTGTGGTAAATTATTCTTACTACTTTCAAAGACATCTTCTTTTCCATATTCTCCCAAGGATTTCTCTTTGGACCAATTTCGACAAATCGCAGATTGATATTGATGTCGGAAGCCAATCAGTGACTTATGAACTAAGTCATAATCATCAGAGAATTCAATGCTAATTTTGCAAGTTCATTTCTCTGCTCTTCCACATGAATTTTCTTTGATTCAGGAAATACATTAAAAATCGTTTCATATTTGTTCGACCTTAACGTTTCAGTTTCAAATGTTACAGTTCAAAAGCTCTCTCTTTCTAGCTTTTCTTCAAAGGATATTCATTGTGTTCCTATTGCTTTCAATAGTAACTCAAACAGTTTCATTTCATTTGCATATTCAAGATATTTGCTTTAAAAATGCAACATCACATTCATCTAAATTAATGTCCATCTGGTGCTCTTTGTCATTTCCGCCCATCTGATCAACGCCCCATTGTTCTCTGAGATTGATGGCTTTATTGTCTAAAACAACGTCTATTTTGGCGTCATCGAAAACCTACTAAGCATATTTTTATATTTAGATCCAAATCAGTTATACAAATGTCAAATAATCAATGGATGTATTAATGATTTCGTTCAGCACATTATGGTCACAGGCCTCCAATCCGAAAAACAACTCTCCACCACAGTCATCTGCACCCGACCTTCAAGCGAATTTGTAAACAACTATCTACTCCTCCTGTATTCCAATTGAGCCAACCTTGCTAAACACTCTACCGTCCAGGAATTTGTCCTTTGCTTTGCTGAATTCCATGTGGACAAAATATGGCTGGCTGAACCACATATGAGAAGAGAGAATATATCATTTAGCATGAAGGGCCAATGGGCTGAGAAGTGGCATTTGGAGTTTAATGCAGAAAATGTGATCTCTGCGTTTTGGGAAAGCAAATCTTAGCTGGAATTATACACTTAATGGTCAGCTCCTGAGGAGTGTTGTTGAACAAAGAAACCAAGGAGTGCAAGTTCATAGCTCTTTGAAAGTGAAGTCGCAAGTAGATAGGATAATGAAGATGCATTTGATATGCTTTCCTTTATTGGTCAGAGGATTGAGTACAGTATTTGGGAGGTCATGTTGTGGCTGTACAGGACATTGGTTAGGCTTCAGTTCGAATATTGCAATTGTGGTCTCCCTCCTATTGGAAAGATGTTGTGAAACATGAAAGAGTTCAGAAAAGAATTACAAGGGTGTTGCCAGGGTTGGAGGACTTGAGCTACAGGGAAAATCTGGACAGGCTGGGGCTGTTTTCCCTGGAGCGTCGTAGGCGGAGGGGCGACCTTAAAGAAGTTTACATAATTATGAGGGGCATGCATAGAATAAATAGACAAAGTCTTTTCCCCTAGGTTGGGGGAGTCCGGAACTAGTGGGCATAGGTTTACGGTAGAGGGGGAAGATGTAAAAGAGATCTAAGGGGCAACTTTTTAACGCAAAGGGTGGTACGTGTAGGGAATTAGCTGTCAGAGGAAGTGGGGGAGTCCGGTACAATTGCAACATTTAAAAGGCATCTGGATGGTAGAACATAGAACATAGAACATAGAACATAGAACAATACAGCACAGAACAGGCCCTTCGGCCCACGATGTTGTGCCGAACTTCTATGAATAGGAAAAGTTTGGAGGGATATGGGCTCGGTGTTGGCAGGTGGGAGAAACTTGGATTAGGAAATCTGGTCGGCAGGGACTGTTTGGACCGAAGGGTCTGTTACCATGCAATACATCTCTAAGTCTCTATGACACTATTAGGGTGAATTTGACTGAGGGAACCCAATACGGATGCATGTGCAATGGAGGTCAAAGAGAATCAGGTGAAAATAAATCTTCCAGAGAATGTCATACCTGGCGCGAGCAAGGTAGAGTTAGTTGTTAGAGACGAATCCACTCTGCCTTTCCCATGCCTGGATTGGTGGTCATGGGAGTGTGAGATAGGTGTTATCTGCTTCATTAAATCAATTTTCTTCTTCATAAGGTAAACATTCAAGATGTCCACTGCCATTTGCGCAGTGCTCAGCAGCTGTTAACACCTCACAGACATTGTACACGTGCAGCTGAATGTCTTATGACGTTTCAGACAGAATCCCAAAGCTGGCCCAAACGCAGTACTAACTCTGTGACTCACTCTTTCAATTATGGCATACTTTTCTTGACGCTTGTTTTGAAATATTCGGAATGCATGTCACCAAGGTGATGATATAATTGGTTAAAATAAAACCCATCATTTAAAAGATAATAAAGGAAGGTAACCAAACTTTATGTCAGAATTAAGATGTTGATACGAAAACAGAAGTAAACCATATTTGAAATTGTATCACATTGTCAGGAGCCACCTTCTCAGTTTAATTTCATAAAGATAACAGTGGAAAGTTGACTATCTGTCAATTCAAATTTTGGGGAATGTGAATTGGACATCTGGATACAATGAATGAAAGTGATTGTTCAATACCAGTTTTCGCACAGAAATGTCAAGAAAATGCAATTGAAGATTAATTTCATGCAGGTAAGAGGCCCAATAATTTCCAACAAAGCCAGCATGTTACTACACACACAGATGTAATGTCACAGAGTCATACAGAATGGAAACAGCCCCTTCAGTAAAACTAGTTTGGCCGAACATCATACCAAGCTGCACTATTCCCAGCGGCCAGTTTCTTCCCTCAGTCCATCCAAACACTTGAGCATTTCGTACTTATCTAAGTTTCTTGTAAAAGCTGCAGCTTTTGCCGAATCAACCACTTCTTCAGCAAGTGAAATCCACGCGCGAAACTGCCTCATGGCAAAATATATAGTCTTGCATGTCTTTCTTAAATCCATTTCTCATCTCACATTACATATAAGCTCTCGAGTTTTGAAAGCCTCATGTCATGGAAAAGACACCGAATATTAATACTGTCTATATCCATCATGGTATTATAAACCACTTTGAGGTAACATCTTTATGTTTGGTTTAAAAGAGGACAGTGCTAAGTTGAAAATCTTATTTCTTCATTACGGTTGATTCAGAATCATTGTGTGTTCATTCTAAATGAGGCAGGCTTGTGCTTTTACTTTTCGTCAGACATATATTTGGAATGTAAAACCACTCAGTAATGTTGAATTTAGATGTGTATCTTCACATGGCCTTGACTCTTATGCCATTTCGGTATCTATTCTTTGTAATGTTGCACTCACTCTTACAATACATTTCAGAAGTTATTCTTTTGATACATGTTCACAGGTCAGTCTCAAATGTATGCGGCCTCGTAGTGACAAATGTATAGAATCATACAAGTCATATGATCCCTGCAGTGTGGAAACAAACCATTTGTCAAAGCATCTCCACACCGACCCTTCATAGACGAACCCATCCAGAGCCCGTTCCCTATCTTGTAACTCGATATTTACCAGTGACTAATTCACTTAATATACATATCCCTGAAGAGTATGGACAATTTAATTTGGCCGATTCACCATAACTGCATATCTTTGCATTGTGGGAGGAAACCGGAACAGTTGGAGGAAACACACGCAGATATGTGTCGAAGGTGAAAAGCCAACACAGACCAGCAATTCTCTGTCATTTTTTAGTTAGAATCGATGGTTTCAGATTGGTTTGTTCGGACAAATAGTTTCAAGAGGATATCTGCAATTTTCATGAATTTCTACTTTGACAACTTTTGGGTGTTTAAGTGATAAATTGATATTATGCCGAAATATGGCTAGAAATGCAAACTAAGTTCACGTAATGACATAAAATTATTCTTACTTTTTTACTGGAATCAATAGGAGGGGAGAGGGCACAGTAATATGTATGGTGTCATTGAAGATTGCTTTTTGAATGATCATATTTTTGCAGAGATGAAGAGAAGGGAATTAGATAAAGTTTAATATTTTACAAACAAATATCTACGGGATTCTAGAAGATTTCAGGCAGTGAAGCCTCACATTTGGAGCATATTTAGTCTCGATTGAAATGGTCAATGTTGTATTTGCAACAAAATACTTCATTAAGACCATTTCTGGAACAGCTACCACCCTGAAGACGTGGTAATCAATGTTGGGGATATTTATGTTTTAAGACACTGTTTCCATATCAGTGACAAGGAAATTTGGGCATTCTATTCGGCCATTAGTGTGTCGTCAGGTAGTGAGAGAGATAACTGTTGTGGCAGAGGCTGTTTGGGATCATTTGTGTAGTTGCCTAAAATGTTGAACACAGTTATTTCTGTTAAGCGTTACTTCATGAAATCTAACAGTGGCTTCCACAGCGCAGTCGTCATTCTTCAACAGTAGGCCACAGCGACATTCTCAGAGCTTTTCAGGAAACAGCAAATGTTTTATGCACAGTTAAAACTTTATGGGAAACCCCTGCAAATTTGCTGCCCACGGGTATTCCCGAGGACATTAAATTTTACCTTTTAAAACGCCCCCAATGAAGTGATGACCGGAAGAAAATTATATAGTTCTGTGTCAAGAATTGAATGACAATAATGACGTATTGCACTACTCTCAATCTTGGTAAAGTGTAACATGTTTTTATTGCGAAGAGTTCTGCAAACTTGCCTCAAATAAATTCAATTATGCAGTTATCTTTGAATTAAAAAACGAAATGCCATGACTGTTTCTCAAAGTATTACACTTTTGGAGGGGGTGGGGGTGGGTACAGGCTAATTACCTCGTTGGAGTTTGGTCTTTAGTATAATGATTGTCTGTGTTGAATTTGGCATGTTAGTCTATTCGCTGGATTCACCCAGCCACATGTTGTCTGCTTTTTCATCCAGATAATTGTCTATCCAATCATCTTTCAGATTCAAGGAAACCAGATTTAATTTTCCAAACATTTATTTGGACATGGTGTCTTCTAATAAAATAATGAAAACATGAATGGACTTATACACTAACATTGAACCTGCTCAGAAGCACAGGCCTTCTCAAAGTATCTGATCTTTCCTTAACACCAGCTGCTTCCGAGGCTGTTAAACAGGTAGGTAAATTAAAGAACAAAGAAGGAACCATAAGGTCAATTTGAGATAGAGTTGCAAGCAGGACGGTTTAGATGACAAAATGTAAGTAACTCAATGCACATAAGTAGTTGCTTGCCGTGACAAATACTTTTCAGTCACAATCCATAGTTGGTCTTGGACATGAAAAGCCAGTTGTCATCTGCTTGTGTTTACATAATTACCGTAATAGGATACTCAGTTTCTTCCTGGTACAGCAAAAAATCCGAAATAGACTTTCGATGCTATGATTTGCCTTGTCTGATCCCCTCTTAAAACTCGGAAATGCATTCAGTTAAGAGTAAAGATAATTGACTACTACAGTTTACCCTTCTAGCGTGCCGGAAAATGTCAGGGAAGGCATCTAATTGTGCTCCACGAATCTGATATATTTACTTCAGCACGTACTTTTGTGATGTCAGGCTTTCAATGATCAGTATGCCTGCATGCAGTACTTGCATTATTAGCACTTTTGTTTCACTGAATACTTTCACTGAAGAACAAAAATAATAACGTGGTGATATTAATTACTCAGTAACAGCATCTTACTTTTGAAATAATTTCCAGTATTGCTGTCACAAAGCTTAATTTTTACTGAAAGCTTTTTTGAACGATATTGTTTATTTTTTGTTCAGAGTGGTTTAAATCAGGCCGGTTCCAAAACGATGAAGCTTGGTACAGAGATAAATAGCCTTTTTATTTTATACGTCAACAGATCTTAATCAACCATTCCTGTCCCTGTTGTGTCCATGTCTCCAAAATGGCCACGACATCGAAGTCCAAGGTAGCAAACCATGATGAACGTTTATCAACCTTAATCCGAAGTTCTTGGCGGTGAATTGGAACATGACACAGCACTTTCTTCATGCTGCTATAACCCTGGAAAATTTAAACATTACTCATGGTCTCAGGAGTCGTAATGTTCTGTCCACTGGTGCTACAATTTAGATTCCCACCCTCCGAATTGGTTTAAATCCTCCCAAAGAGTATTTGCCAATCTCCCATCCTCAGAGTATTGGTAGTCCTATGATTGAGGTGAGACCATCATGTTTAAAGATCTTCCACCTACCCCAGAATGGGACACAATGATCTAATTATATGCATCCCTCCCTCCTGTATCATACCTGTAGTCACGTGTTAAACTGCTCTCTCTCTCCCACTTCGTCGCCTTGCCAGCACATGGCATGTGAAAAAACCAAAGATACCAACGCTGCTGGTTCTCACTCCAAGATTCCACGCTTGCCACCTGAATTTCTGCCTTCAGTTCCGAAATCTTTATTTACACATGTCGTTTTTGCCGATATGGACCACAGCTTGGGCTTGTACCTCTCCCCCTCAGGACCAGAAGATATGATCGAAGATATCGTGAAACCTGGAACCGGAGAGGTAACACACCAGAAGCGTGTCTCTCGCATTCTCACAGAGTCTCCTATCTGTCCTTCTAACTATGGAGTCCCCAATGACGAATGTTTCACTCCTCTTGCCCTTTCAAAGACAAGGGAACCTTGTGTCTAAAACCATAAAACTCACCTCGTGTATTTAAGCACAGAATCATCAAACAACTATCAGATTTAGTCACGCTCAAGGAAAGCTTCTTTGCAGGCAATTTTCCGAACAATGCTACAACCTCATCCGTGTAGGGTTTGTGTCACCATCTGGGCAGGACCTGCAGATTTGACAGCTCAGTAATGTACAGTCAAAAGGCAGTTGTCCATCAAGTGGTCCACATTGATCCTGAGCCCGATGAAAACTCAAGGTTTCAAGTTAAAAATGGTCAGAAATTCTTCTGATAATTGCTACCTCCCACAACGATTGGATCACTCCTTCTGTACTTCAAAACATCGTGGCGGGTGCAAACGGCAGAGATCTAATTTTCGGTGGGGAACATCATTTACCATCCTCAACAGTAGATGAGCAATCACAGTGATCCGGAAATAGGTGACAGAACTAACAACAAAAAGAAGGCTATATGAAATGGGATAGACTGCAAACAGATCGGGAAACTCACATCGAGATATTATGGAGGCATATTGTGCCTTCCACAGCAGCAAACGTATTGTTGCAAGACCTGCATAGAATCTGCCATCTCCTGGGATTCCATTCTTTTGCATTAACGTCAAGCCAGGTGGTTAACACATATTCAATGCACGGTGCAAAAGGCTCGGTGGCACAGTTATTAGCACTGCTGCCTCACAACGCCAAAGAACCAGGTTCAATTCCCACCTCAGGTGACTGACTGTGTGGAGTTTGCACATTCTTCCCGTGTCTGCGTTGGTTTCCTTTGGGTGCTCCGGTTTCCTCCCATACTCCAAAAATGTCCACGTTAGATGAATTGCCCATTCTAAATTGCCTGTAGTGTTAGGGGAATGGGTCTGGGTGGGTTGCGCTTTGGCGGGTTGGTGTGGACTTGTGCTGATGCGCCTGTTTCCACACTAAGTAATATAAACTAATCTAATCAAAAAAGGCTATGCCAAGAGCAGTAGCAGCCAATACAGGAATATGAGGTGTCTCCTGGTGAAGCTGCAACACAGAACGACTTCCACACGCAAAAAAGCATGAAAGTCAAATCATACACAGATTTGGATGATTCCACAACGTAAGCTCTGCAGTTGCCACATTTCAAATCGTGCTTGCAAGGCTGATTCAATTCGAATTATTCACTATAGGAGGGGCCATATCGTAACTGATAGGGGAAAACAATCCATCGGTGCAACACATTGTGTTGAGCTATTTGAAAAGCAACTGCAACCCGAAATACTGTGTGGATAATTCATCAGAGCCTCCTCCCGAAGTACTGAGTGTGTTCAATTAATTCGATCATTCCACGTGATACCAGGCAATGACTGGAATCAATATGTCATGCAGAAGCTCTTCATCCTGTCATATTCCAACAACGACAAGTGCAGCAGTATGATCCAGAACTTGCCAAGCACTAAAAGGATTATTACAACAAAGCCAGAAGACCAAAATCTACCCGACAGCGTGAAAACTTTACCAGTTATATCATGTACACGTAAAACAAATTTAATCCAGTCTGACCAATTTCATTCGAATAAGTCTTCTCTTGATCATTGATAAATTGAAGAAAAAAGATCAACAATGGCATAAAGTAGAACTTAATTCACAATGACTCGATAATTGATGCTGGCAATGTTTCCACCATCTGCTGACTTCATTACCTCCTTGAAACAAAAATAAAGCAGAGGAGCTGAGTTTAGAGCTGAGTTCTTGCTATCATCTTCAGAGTTGATTGAATGTAACACCCCAGAACCCGCAGTGAACGACAATCGAAGAAGTTTCTCTACAGTTTCATATCATATCTAAAGGAAGATGTCAAGTCGTGTTCATGTCATTTCAGCCCGAAGGTATTTCTTCAGAGTTCGACAGCACAACCTAGCACAACCATTCTCAGCGACTTCATCAATGAGCTTCTTCCAAATGTAAAGGCTGAAGTGGGGGTTTTATCGTATGATTTCACAATGTTCAGCAAAATCTACAACTGCTCAGATACTGAAGCAAGATTTGGAGAACATCCAGGCCTGGCCTGACAAGTGCTTGTGCCAAAAATGCCAGACAACTACCAAATCTAAACATGGAGAACTGGGCATCGCCCCCTGACATTCAATGGCATTAACATCGCAATCTCAATTTAACAGCATCTTGGGATTAGCGTAAACCAGAAACTGAACTGGACTCATAAAAATTCAATGACGAAGCAAACAGAAGAGAAACAAGGAGTGCTGCAACAATTAGTTCACCTCATCATTCTCGAAAGACTGTCTACTCTGTACAAGGCATTCCAGGATTCTGAGAGAATACATCCAGTTTACCTGGATCAGTGCAGCAACACTCCTCATCCATGGCCAGACAATTCAGTAGTTTTCACAACTGTTGAAGTGTTGCAACAATCCATGTCAAAGTGTAGCAATATCTGGACAATTTTGAGGCTTGGACAGAAAAGCAGGAAGCAACATTCGTGGCACACAATTGCAAGACAATGGCCTTTCCGAACAATAAACAAACATTCTTATCTTGTAAAAATACAACAGCATTATTGTTTTTTAAAAATCAATTAACAGGATGAGGGCATTGCTCGCTAGGTCAGCATTTATTGCTCATACCTAATTGTCGACAGGACAGATTAATGTCAGCCACATCGCTGAGTGTCCGAAGAAAGAGACAATTCCCTTTTCTAAATGACATTCGTGAACCAGATGGGTTTTCCACAACAATCGATGTTGAAGTTATGGTGATCACCAGATTCATTACTTTTTTTTTGTTGAATCGCACTGTCTGCCATACTAGGAATAGAATCCAGAGCCACAGATAATTACCTGGATCTCTGGATTAACAACCCAGAGAGAACATCACTCGGCCTTCACCTTCCTATTCTCATTGCTGGATACCCACATGCAATTTTCCTGCATTTGCTCTTGACCGTAAACAGAACTGGATCTATCCCTTCCTTCATTCAAAATTTCATAGTACACCGTCTATCCTGTCACGTTCACCCCTTCAGTGTGCATGTTCTTTTTGACTTTGAGTGAGCAAAATATCAAGACATAGGCGGCAACATTGTCTCAGTTGTTCATCCTCCTGCCTCACAGCGCCAGGGACACGGTTTCGATTCCAGCCTTGGGCGATTATCTGTGTGGAGTTTGTACATTCTGCCTGTTTCTGTATGGGTTTCCTCCGGGTGCTCCGGTTTCGTCCCACAGTCCAAAGATGTACTAGTTAGGTGGAGTGGCCGAGCTAAATTGCCCATAGTGTTCAGGGATGTGTAGGTGAGGTGCATTAGTCAAAATAAATGGCCTGGATGGTTTGCTCTAACGACCATCAGTGTGGACTTGTTGGCCTGAAGGTGCTGTTTCCACACTGTTGGGATTCAATGATTCCATAAAGACATATTAGTGGAGACAAAAGAGGCTCACACAGCTTTTGTGATGGCGCTGCTGGCGAAAGGTGATCAGGCCTGCTGTGCGCAGATGTAGACAGTAAAGATGCCGTGCATGGTTCGGAGATAGGGGATGTTATCGAAGAGTGACAATAATTGAAGAAGATGATTCATTCACTCACGACATTGGCAAGATATAGACATTGGTGGGTGGAGGTCGCAGGAATGAAGACAGTTGGGGGTGTTTTAGAATAGAGACAGTGGTGCCGAACATGTTGGAGTGGAAAATGTCATCGAAGTTCTTCCTCTTTTTGATGGACGTTCGTCCAGAAGACTGGGAGTACATGGACCAACGGTCAATCCTCAGATTTCAGTTACTGGTGGTACTAACTTCGGTACCGTTTCTGTTTGATGATGAAGTCCCTCCTCTGCAACATCCTATCCAACCGTACGCAAGGAGAATTTCCACACCGTGGACCGCTATGTCGCCTTTTTTTTTGGAATTTCCACGATAGAAAATTCACAAACTGTTCAGAGGAGGTCTTTGCTGACAATTCAGGTGTGCAATAATCTTTTGCAAATGGCAGCAGCAAATGAAAGGCGTTCATTCTTGGTTATCTTGTCAGTAATGAGTTTGTTTCGGAATGATAATAGAAACATTAGACTCGTATCAGACAAACAATAATTTCACAGAGAAAGTGGCAAACGAATACGATGAAATGACAAGAAAACTGGCTTAGAACTGACGACAGAAAAAAAACCTTCCGGAAAACCAATAAAAATTATATGCAGCCAAAGTATCAGGAACAAAACCTCATTGTGTCTTCAAACTTACACACAATCCTGACTGCTAAACATATCAAAATTCCTTCACTGTCGATATGTGAACGCCCTGAACACCCCCTTCCAAAGAGCGTTCTTTGCATACTGGCCCTAAAATGGACTGCAATATTTCCAGAATTGCATCAAACCACCACCTTCCCTACGAAAGTAGACATTAATAACAAATGGGGACCCAACTAAGGATGCTGTCACCCACTGAATTGACTGTGTGCTCAGTGCGACCACAGATGTCCAAAAATATTTTCTGGAATTTAGCATAATTGTTACCGCAGCATCGGTGATTGGGAGATTGATGGAACTGACGTCAATTCATGTTTCCCTCTTGTGATTTACCCTACATGACAGGTGGCCAATCAATCTCATAAAACGTGAATGGTGCATGTGAGATACCCTCCGTTTCTACACAAGCTATCTCAATGATGAACGTCTAAGTCGACAGATGATAATCTGTCTGGTCTGCGTTGATTCCTTCAGAGCTTCCTCCGAGTGGTGTTCAACTTGGAGAGACGACAAATTCGTCAGTTGAGGGAGCGTGTTTGGGGGAGTCAGCAGGATTTCTCATTTCCTGCATCGCCTCTTATTTCATGAGCCCTCCCAAAGCCTGTTCTAAACATTGATACTTTCCAGGCCATGCTTATTCCGGCTGTATACAACTGTGTTGTTTCAGCTGATGTGCCTAACCTCCCAATGGGAGAGCGCAGGACGAAAACAAGACTACTGAAGAATAGATCAAAAACACTGTTTCTTTCTGTTCTGTATCCCGATAGATTTCACTTTTTCTATTTCACTGTATATTCCTTTATTTCATTGTTGCACTCTCCTCTTTTCTCTGTCATTTTTTTCTTCAGTGTTCTCTCATTTTGTCTGTCCTTTTCTGTCTCACCATACCGGTCACATCCATCTGCTCAGATAGTTAAACGTGTGAGAATTTAAGCTATTTTAAAACTGCTCAATATTTGCATCAGAGGCGGATGTGACTGGTGTAAAGTCGCCATCCTGTCTACCATTCCTAAGCACGGTTGCAAGGAATGAGCTGTTCCTGAACATGATCGACAAAACCACTCGCTGTCGGTGGACTTCCAATAAGAACACTCAGTCTAATATACACAAGGGGTCCTTAGGGTAAAGAGCATGGTTAATGCCTCTTCGGTCCTACTCATCCATGTTAACCAGATAGCAGAAATTAATCCAGTCCTATTTTTCATCATTTGGCACCTTTCGCTTTACATCATTCATTTGTATGTATGATCATTGTACATTTTAAGTGTAGTAATCGCATAATCCTCCCCGACTTCCTCTGGCAGCTCATTCCATATGTAGACCACCATCTGTGTGAAATCGTTCTAACTTGGGTCCCTTTTAAATCTTTCCCCTTACTTCTTAAATCTATGCTTTGTCTCCAAAAACCTTGGAAATTGATCTTGGATTTCCAATCTATCTATGCCTACACGATTTTATGTACTTCTATCAAGTCATTCCTCAGCCTCCGAGTTTCAAAATAAAATATTCCCAACTTATTCAGCCTCTCTGTATAGCTCATTGCTTTCAATCTTGGCAACATCTTTGTACATCTTTCGTAAACGCTTTGCTGCTCACATCAACATACTTTGCATCGATTTCTTGAAAATTCACGAAAACGTAATGCTTTGGTTCTTCAAAAAACGACGGAATTATTTTTTGAAGTAGTCAATTTCAATTATTGACTATTCTCAAATAAAATAATTCCTCCTTGACTCTGATGGAAATTGAAGGACTGATAATTTAAATTTGTCCACTTTCGTTCTTCGCTACTCTCCGATGAAAACATTCTCTCAAACCTACACTATCAAGCTCCTGAAAACACCGATATGTGCTCCAAACTCACATTTCTTTAAAAGTAAATGCTAATGATAATGACAGCTTATTCTAACTTTATGAATAAAGATTTAGAGACGCCTGTGTAGGGCTGGAGTGTACAAAGTTACAAATCGCACAACAGCAGGTTATAGTCAAACTGATTTATTTGGAAATAATAGCTTTCAGAGCCCTGCTCCTTCAAAAACAATAACCTGATGAAGGAGCAGCGCTCCGAATGCTGGTGCTTCCAAATATACCTGTTGGACTATAATCTGCTGTTGTGTGATTTTTAACCTTGTAAATCAACTTTGCCAATTTCTGATTCGCCTTGGTGAACATATTCCTCTGCTTACATTCCTTCTGAAATAAAGCCAAGGACCGCCAGAATGGAGCTGTCCAATATGATAAAAATTGCTCTTCGAGAATTTCTTCCATTCATTATGATATCATTTGAAGCTCACTATTGTGATTTTTTTCCTCTGATCCTTTTTTCATTCCTCTGTCTTCCTGGCGACCTTAAACTCACTATTCAAAGAGGTGACTGGCTCATTTGCATAATACCTTCATATTTTCATTGTGTTTATCACAGTATTTTCGTTTAGCTGCAGTTATTCATCAACTATGAAGCAAAGTCCAAACAATCGATTCAAAACCATTTAATGCCCTTTGCTTTCTTCATTGTTTCTATCAGTTCTCATTTTCTTAACTTGTGAAATTGATTGAAAATTACACTTCTCGCTTCGCTCAGCATGCAATTAATCTGATTCGTTTGCATCTTTACACCCTCAGGAAAATGCCACAAACTGACTGCGGACCACAGGGAAAAGATGAGATTTGAGAACAAATGAAATAAGTTTTGCTCAAAATTACCAAACAATGGGAGCATTGAGAGATGAAAGGTGGATAGCACAGGGTAATGATGTTGTAGCAGTAAATAAGAAGACTACATAACTTTACTGTGTCTGACAAATTGGTACCATTAAGCCGATTGCTCAAAAGTAAGGACATCACCTCGATCTCTTCATAGCCAACTGCTGCCGCGACATTAACCAACTCAACTTCTCCACCACTCTCACCCACTCCAACCGCTCACCCTTGGAACGTGCAGCCCTCCACTCCATTCGTTTCAACGCCAACCACACCATCAAACCAGCAGACAAGGGAGGCGCAGTAGTAGTTTTGCGCACCGACCTTTACACCGCTGAGGTTAAACGCCAGCTCGCAGACATCTCCTACCACTGCCCCCTTGACCATGACCCCACCTCCCACCACGAAACCATCATCTCACAGACCATCCAGAACCTCATCACCTCAGGGGATCTCCCATCCACATAGTCCCACCTCATAGTCCCACGACCCCGCACCGCCCGTTTCTACCTCCTGCCCAAAATCCACAAACCTGACTGCCCCGGCCGAACCTTTGTCTCAGCCTGCTCCTGCCTCACCGAAATCATCTCTGCATACCTCGAGACGGTCCTGTCCCCGGTTAGTCCAAGAACTCCCCACCTACGTTCGGGACAGCACCCAAGACCTCCACCTCCTCCATGATTTTCGCTTCCCCGGTCCCCAACGCCTTATCTTCACCATGGACATCCAGTCCCTGTACACCTCCAACCCCCAACACGAAGGACTTAAAGCCCTCCACTTCTTCCTTTCCCGCCGTACCAACCAGTACCCTTCCACCTACACCCTCCTTCGACTGACTGAACTGATCCTCACCCTCAACAACTTCTCTTTCCAATCCTCCCACTTCCTCCAAACCAAAGGAGGAGACATGGGCACCCGCATGGGCCCCGGCTATACCTGCCTCTTCGTAGGATATGTGAAACAGTCCATCATCCGCAGCTACACTGGCCCCACACCCCACCTTTTCCTCAGCTACATCGATAACTGTATCGGCGCTGCCTCGTGCTCCCACGAGGAGGTTGAACAGTTCATCCACTTTACCAACACTTTACACCCCGACCTCAAATTCACCTGGACAGTCTCAGACTCCTCCCTCCCCTTCCTAGACCT
Organism: Chiloscyllium punctatum; assembly: GCF_047496795.1. Lineage (NCBI taxonomy): Eukaryota > Metazoa > Chordata > Chondrichthyes > Orectolobiformes > Hemiscylliidae > Chiloscyllium > Chiloscyllium punctatum. Next base: position 52,972,751 of record NC_092789.1, on the reverse strand, counting down.
TTCCATTTCCATCTCGGTTGACCGAATCGACACGGACATTTACTATAAACAGACTGACTCCCACAGCAACCTAGACGACACCTCCTCCCACCCTGCCCCCTGTAAAAACTCCATCCCATATTCCCAGTTCCTTCGTCTCCGCTGCATCGGCTCCCAGGAGGACCAGTTCCAAAACGGTACCACCCAGATGGCTTCCTTCTTCAAGGACCGCAATTTCCCCCCGACGTAGTCGACGATTCCCTCCACCGCATCTCTTCCACTTCCCGCTCCTCCACCCTTGAGCCTCGCCCCTCCAACCGCCACCAGGACAGAACCCCACTGGTCCTCACCGACCATTTCACCAACCTCCATGTCCAGCGTATCATTCGCCGTCATTTCCGCCACCTCCTAACGGACCCCACCACCAGGGACATATTTCTCTCCCCTCCACTATCAGCATTCTGAAAAGGTCTCTCCATCCGTGACTCCCTCGTCTGGTCCACACTCCCCATCAACCCAACCTCCACTCCTGGCACCTTCCACTGCAACTGCAAGAAATGCAAAACTTGCGCCCACACCTCCCCCCTTACCTACGTCCAAGGCCCCAAGGGACACTTCCATATCCGCCACAAATTCACCTGCACCTCCACACACATCATCTATTGCATCCGCTGCACCCGATGTGGCCTCCTCTATATTGGGGAGACAGGCCGCCTATTTGCGGAACATTTAAGAGAACACGTCTGGGACACCCAGATGAACCAACCCAACCTACCCGTAGCCCAACACTTCAACTCCCCCTCCCACTCCACCAAGGACAAGCAGGTCCTTGGACTCCTCCATTGCCAGACCATGGCAACACGACAGTTGGAGGAAGAGCACCTCATCTTCCGCCTGGGAAACCTCCAACAACAAGGGATGAACTCAGATGTCTCCAGTTTCCTCATTTCCCCTCCCCACCACGTTGTCTCAGGCAAATCCCTCGAACTCAGCACCGCCTTCCTAACCTGCAATCTTCTTCCTGACCTCTCCGCCCCAACCCACTACGGCCTATCACCCTCACCTTGACCTCCCTCCACCTATCGCATTCCCAACGCCCCTCCCCCAAGTCCCTCCTCCCTACCTTTTATCTTAGCCGGTTGGACATACTTTCCTCATTCTTGAAGAAGGGCTGATGCCCGAAACGTCGATTCCCCTGTTCCTTGGATGCAACCTGACCTTCTGCGCTTTTCCAGCAACACATATTCAGCTGTGAACTCCAGCATCACAGAAAGTGAAAGTCCTCACTTTCTCCTCCATCACCTTGTATCCGACAACTTTAAGAATACCTGAAAATATACATGTAACAGAAGCTGCAAAGATTTTTCACAGGAAGATCTGTCCATGCAATATCATCCGCGATGACAGAACGAATCTAAAGAAAGTTCAAAGAACAGAAGACAAATAGACTCTTGGAGTCATTCATAAGTACCGCACGGAAACCGACACTAAAGTCCAACTTGTCAATGACGACCAGATGCCCTAACCTGATCTACTTCCATTTTCCAAAACTTGGCCTATATCCCTCTGAACCCTTCCTATCCATATACCCATCTGGATACCTATTATGCAGTTATCTAGTCATAGAGATGTGCAGCACGGAAACCGACCATTCCGTCCAACTTGTCCATGCTGGCCAGACATCCCAACCCAATCGTAACCTACCTTCCAGCGCCAGGTCCTTATCCCTCCAAAGCCTTCCTATTCATATAACCATCCAGATGTCTTTTAAATGTTGCAATTGTACTGGGCTCCACCACTTCCCCTGGCAGCCCATTCCATACCCGTACCACCCTCTTCGTGAAAAAGTTGCCCCTTCGGTCCCTGTTGTATCTTTGCCATTTCACCCTTTCAGATGTGGCTGGGACAGATGAACTGGCAGATTGGAATGAAGTTCTGACACCAAAGAAGGAGAAAATGAGGACCTTTCTAGCTAATTCCTCGACCACTGCCGCATCTGAAAACAGGGGGACCGACTCACTCCAGCACATCCAACATGGGTTTCATTTTCAAAGAATGGAATTTTCCCTCCCACATGGTCAACAATGCCGTCCAGCGCATCTGCACCACAACCCGCAACTCTTCCCTTGAACACCAACCGTCCAATTGCAAAAAGGTCAGCACATCCCTAATCCATACCTTCCACCACAACAACCTCCAGAGAAAAAGCAACTTCTTCGCCTTTTAGGCCACCAACAAACAGATCCCTCCATCAGAGATATAGTTACCTCCCGACACCTATCTGTGTTCCACAGAGTCTGTATCATCCACGATTCCGTTGTTAGGTTCACACTCCACACCAACTCACCCCTCACTACCGGCAGCAGCCCGTGCCACCGCAGTAGGTGTAAAATGTGCTCCAAAACCTCGCTTCTGATCCCCATTCAAGACCTCAGAAACCCAACGACAATCGATAGAAATTTTCCTGCCTCTCCACATATGTCATCTACTGTGCTCTTAGTCTCAGTGTGGTCTCCACTAAAGTGGTTAGACAAAACGTCAACTTGTGGAACAGTTCAGTGAACACTCTGCGATGCACGCTCGAAAAATACACTGAGCACCCTGTGCTCTGACACTTCAACTGCCTTTCCCACTGCGCCAAAGATATGAATGGCATGGCCATCCACCGCTGCCAAATGATATCTACCCGATGCCTGATTGATTGATTTTCTGCCGTGTGACCCTCCAACCACAGAGGATAAATGTCGATTTCACCAGTTTCCTCATTTCTCCTCGCCCCAACCTTATGCCTCATCGAACCATCCAAAATTGCAGCATCGTGTTAAACTGCATTATCTGTCCATCTTCCGTCTCACCTCGTAATTCCATCCTCCACTTCGACCTATCACCATCACCCTCAAAATTCATCTCCCTAGCGCTCAGTCAACTTCTCCACAGCTCACCACCTCCCATTTATTTCTCAGGTTTCTTAACGCCCCCTCCCCCCCGCCACTCCACATTCTTGACGATTTATGCGTGAAACATCGATTCACTGCAACTCGGATTCTGCTTGAGTAGTTATGTTTTTTCCAGCACCACACGTTTTGACATTTACACAAAATATGGTTAAGACAACTATGGGTGTTAGTGCGTTTGCGATGATTATTGCTGGTCAGCCTCTTCCCAGAAATGGAAACAGTGATTTGGGGAATGAAATGGAGGACTCAGAGATGGAGCAGTTGAAGGTAACAGCAAGGTAGAACTACTTTTGTTCCGTAAAATGCAGAAAGGAGACGATAATCAAGTCAAGTGCCAGCTTGGGAAACGGCAGGAGGGATTTAGAGTATGGGAGCATTTCAGGCCCTTTTTCCCAGGAAGAAGTGAAGAGCTCTGACATCATAATTTTTTTGGATGGACGTGCGAAGATAATGCACTTCCATGGTAAGGAAGAGGCAATGTCGTTCGCGATCTGATCGTACTAACTGCCCTAAAAAGACATAGCAATGGTGGATGTAAGTGAGACTGGACTGGTTAAGAGGCGATCACGTCGAGACAGGTAGGAATGGAGGAGTTATATGGGGAAAGAGCTTGCAGAAACAATAGGTCTGTCCTAATTGCCTTGTTTGTGGATTGTGGACTGGAGGTCGCAGCAGCTATGAACAGTTGGCAGACGATGAACTTGTAGGCAATAGAGGAGAGGTCACCGGAGAAAATAATCTTGGTGACAATTGTGGAGAAAATTTCCTGATTTGGTACACTGTTGTTGTTGCCCATGGGGATCCAAGAGGAGACATCCGAGAACTATCGGTCAGCCTCTACAAGATAGAGATGAAAAAGACAGCCCACATAAACTCCACCCTTGTCAGCAGGCTTAATTACAGTGTAAGTGTTGAATCTGAGGGCACAGTGCAGTCATGTAACAGGGAGATATGTTGTAATGTTGAAGTGAAGGAAGAGGAATTCAGTTGACCAACGTCATGTCACCATTTCCCAATGAATAGGTCGAGTGCAGGTTAAAGTCCAGACTGACTGGAAGGTGGACGAAGAGTGATGGAAGTGCTTGATCGTGTCTGTGGAACGTGGAGATGATTCTTGTTCAAAGAAATGAGCACGGAGTTTAACTGGTGCATCAATCACTTTGCTCTTATCAACTGTTTGGCCACCATCTCAAAGACATCAATAAGGTTGCTGAGGCACGAACAACATTTCACAAAACTATGTTGACGATCCAAAATCAATTTATTCCTCTCGAGATGATTACAAATCCTGATTCTTCTAACTTTTTGCAACACTGCAGAAAATCGAAGTAAGGCTCACTGATCTGCAATTAACAGGATTGTCTCTACTCTGTTTCTTCAACAAGGCAACAGCATTTGCTAACCTCCCGTCTTCTCGCATATTTGCTGTTTCCAATGACGAAATAAAATTTATCGTTAAAGTCTCGTCTATCCCCTCCCTGGTTTCTCAGAGAATTTTAGTATACATTATATCAGGTCCAGCACACTTCTTTTATTTTTACACTTTTCAGAACTGTGAACCACTCCACATTGTGACCCTCAATCCCATCTAGTCTTGTAGGCTTTATCTCAGTATTCTCCACGACAGCATTGTCTTTTTCCATTATGTATATTGACGAAAAAGTATTCATTTAGCTCTTCTGGTATCTCCTCGGACTCCACGCACAATTTCCTCCCACTGTCCTTGACTGGCCCGAATCATTTTCTGGCCATTCACTTATTCCTGACAATCACGAAGAAAGCTTTAGGGTTTTCCTTGATCCTGTCTGTCGACGACTTCTCACGTCACCTCCGAGCCCTGCTTAGCTTAGTCCTTAGATTTTTCCTGGCGAACCTGAAACTCACAAGCCCCCGAATTGGACCTTCCCGTCTCATTCTGACAGAAGCCTTCTTCTTCCTCCTGAAAAGTCATTCAACTTCTTTAGTAAGCCACGGCCTCCTCGGTCGACCTCTTCCTCCCTGCATGACAGATACAGCCTTGTCAAGAATACTCAGTGTCTGTTACTGAATTATTCTTTCAATTTCAATGATTCCCATCCCCTGCAGTTTCCTTCCCCATCCTATTTATCATATTTTCTTTTCCCAGCAGCAACTGCTACCCTGCGGAAGACACCTATCCCTTTCGATTGCTAAATTAAACATAAATGAATTGTGGTCACCATTGCAAGAGTGCTCACCTAAATCCAAACTGACACCTGGCCAGGTTCATTACCCAGTACCAAATCCAATGGGTTCTCATCGCTATTAGGCCTGTCTACATACTGTGTCAAGAAACCATTCAACCACTGGCTGCAAATTAGCTAACTGAGAACTCCAAGACCAGCTTCACCAAGAGGGAAGGGATGCGAGAAGTTTAAGAGCTCTGAGAAACAACGACCACAACTATTTCTGTCGGTGGAGTAGGCGATTTTCAAGACTCACGAAATGGAAGGTAGTAGACATCTCAGAGGACTTTGCACTCAATCAGATTACATATACATCAGGAACACTCAGTAGAATGTGCGTTCTAACATGTTATCCAGAGACAATATGGGCCAATACGCATATGAAAAAATACTCCCTTTGTCATTTCAGTCGGTATTAATTAGATAATCCGTCTTTGAATTTCTTGTTTAATTAAATCTACTCTTTCAGCCAAAATTGAATATATGTATGAACTGACTTGAGATTAATATGAGTGTTGTGAGTGTTTGATGCCCGAGAGGTTTGATACATGTATATATAAGATACCCTTCCATTGACTCTGCATTGCTCGACAGAGCACGTTTGCTCTCCAGAAGTCATTCGATGTCATGCAAAATGAGGAAGCCTGCAATTCTGCTAGTGAAAGAGATTTATTACCCAATACTTGCATCTGTTGGTCTTCCTGGTGAGACTATTTTGTTTACCGTATTTTCCTGAATCAACTTGTTAAAAAAAATTACGCACTGCATGAGGAGGTGGATATTTCTTGGTCATGGGATTAATTCACTACTACTGTGTCACAGTAAGTCCTCGTCATCAATTGTAATCTCTCTCCATTCAGCCCTGGCATCACTTTCCTTGGTTATTCGCAAATTGTGCTAAGTAACCAATTTCTTTCTGTCAATCTTTCAGCAAAACTAATTTGCAGGAGTTTGTGTATCAGTTGTGGTTCAATGTTTAAGACAACTGCCTCATAATGCGGCGAAACCGATTTCAAATCGAGCATCGGGCGACTGTCTGTGCTACGATTGCACGTTGTCCCCTGTCTGCTCGGGGGTCATCCAGCTGCTCTGGTTTCCACACACAAAGATATGCGGGTTTGGAGAATTGGCTATGTTAAATTGTCCAAGATGTCGAGGGATGAGTTGGACAGATGCTTTCAGTATAGCAAATGCTGGGTTACCGAGATAGAGAAAGGATGTGGATCTGGGCAAGAGATTCTTTGGAGGTTGACGTTGACTCAATGGGCGAAATGGCCGCCCTCGACAATACGGGGATTCTATAATTCTATGCACTTTGCGTTCTGATCTTTGCTTTCACCTCATGTTGTTCGAGTGACCGCAAGGTTCTTTCATGACCCCTGTAGTTTTGACTACGTCGTTATCTGTACATGTAGAACTCAGTGCCAGTTGTCGTTTTTTTTACAAATCAAGTAATTCGCAAGTAATTTACAGATATTTTCACAAGTCGGGCTCTAACATTAATACTGTTGAGAATCAGACATTCGTGTATTATTAACTCCTTTTTATCTGATTCACAGCGAACTGGGCCACAATTTGGATTATTTCACAAAGGAAATGTGGCCTGTCCAAGTGTGCCACTGTTTACATGTTGGCCATGGCAACAACTGATATACTGATCCTAATGAACAATGTCATACTCTATTACATCATCAGTTATCGCTTCCCTAGGTCACTCCTGTCCCATGCTCGTCTTTGCAGTTTCATTATATATCTGACTGCAGCCATTCCTGATTTGTCTGTTTGGTGCATTGTCTCCTTTACATTTGACCGATTTGTAGTGATCTGCTGCCAGAGGTTTCAAACAACGTACTGTACCAAAAGAACTGCAATCACGCTGGTAACAACAATCACGGTTGTGATTATATTGAAGGAAATACCTGTTCTGTTTGCTTATGAACCTGAGCAAATTATTAACAAAGTGCATTGGGGCTGTCGGTCAAGAAACGCCTTTTTTTCGTCTTCTGCTGGTATAGGTTATGTATGGTTTTACAGCACCTGTGTTGTTTGGATTCCATTTACTCTAATTCTCTTGTGTAATTCATTAATTGTCAAGCGTATTGTCATGGCTAACAGAACCCGCATTGGACTTCAGAGTTCCAAGAGTGGGAACAAACGTGATTCAGAAATAGAGAGCCGCAGAAAGTCTATCATTTTGTTATTCGCTATAACAATAAGTTTTCTCTTGTCTTGGTTGACATTTGCTGTGGCTTTGTGTACTACCAGACTAACAGGGACGACATATTACCGCGGCAAGTTCACAAACCCTGCATTTATCGCCATGGAAACGGCAGAAATGTTAAGATATTTTAGTTGCTTTCTAAACCCATGTATTTATGCAGCGACCCAGAATCAATTCAGAGCAGAGCTTAAAATTGTGGTAAAATATCCATGGATATTAAGTAAGAGATATATTCAACAGAATTCCGTAAATGAATTTAACCCTGCAAATGATTGTGCCAAATAACGTTTAGTTTCCTGTATTTTTCCTAACATATAACACTGTTTCTTGTTAAATGAAACAAGAGTCATTTCTATGTTCTCATACCTTGGATTTCTCACAGCATCTTTGATTTTGTTTTATTTTATTGATTATGTGCTGAGTAAAGATAGCATTCTCTCGTAAATGCTGCACAGTCTTGCATTCAGAGAATTAGGATAACGTGATGATGATGGAATTAAGCGTCCATATGAAAATTAAGTGCATCTATTTCAGCCACTAAATTCGATTATGTCTGTTTGAAAAAATCAATCAATTTTAATTGAGTACAAGGCAACGATCCAGTTCGTCCAGATCTTTTGGTAAATCTATTCGACATTGGATCACATATTGATAGCTGCATGCCTAACCTGGGACAGAGTTCATCATTTTTTGTATTATTGTTTTCAAACGACGGATGTCCTATGGAGGAAGCATTGCACTTTCAGTCGGTCAATGCTCCATGGCATTTCTGACTAATTGTGTATCCCAATCATTAAAAATTCCACTCCTTTACACGTCATAATTTTGTACAGCGCTTTTTTCACAAAAAATATAAAAATATAAAATGATGGAGACACTCAACATCTGTGAAGATATTAGGTAGTTTCTATTTCGAGTTCAATAAGCCATCTTCAAAATTGTCTGGAAACGTAACTGCACGAACTCTGCATCCGTTCTAAAATAAATCTCATAACAATGCATGAACTAAATGTTTTTGGTACAGTGTTATTTCAGTCGTCTGTTCGAGATAAATTAACTGCAATCCAAAAAAATACATTATCAGAAATTCTCATAAGATTAAATTGTCATTAATTTCTGATACTAAATGCAAGGAGTGCGACATGAACACAGGAATTCTTGTACCACCTGTGGAGAGATAACCAACATATACTTTGAGACCAAATTCATTTTCTTCAGCGGTTTTTCACCTAAAACTTTCCATTCTGTTCATTTTCATCAACAAAGGCACTTTCTAATTCTGTAAAGTTATAACGTTATGAGCAACATGCAACGTTCAAAAATGAACAATATTTATTTTCGTCCTCTTCTTTATCTGTCAGCATCATCTGAGAAACAGAATGGTTTTACAAAGGACCGGATATGAATGGCAAATATGTCCAGTGAACTTAAGGACCTCATCCTCCCATTTTCAAAAAAGTACATTCTGCAAGAAAATTTGAAATGATGTCCATGTTTATCTCATACACATCTGCATAGATCACATGATTCGTTTACAGAGATTAACTATTGGACTTATCTGTAAAAGAGTGATTAAAATGGATTGGGTATTAAAATACTGCCTTTAGCATATGTGATAGAAACATTGATGACAGTAGAGCACTGGATGTGGTGTACATGAATTTTAGCAAGGCGTTTAATTAGGTTTTCAATTAGATTAGATTACCTACAGTGTGGAAGCAGGCCCTTCGGCCCAACAAGTCCATACCGACCCTCTACAAAGTAACCCACACAGACCCAGTTCCCTCTGACTAACGCTCCAAACACTGTTTTTTCAATTTACTATGCCCAATTCACCTGACCTGCATCTTCGGATTGTGGGAGGAAACTGAAGCACCCGGAGGAAACCCACGCAGTCTCGGGGGGAATGTGCAAACTCCACACAGACAGTTGCCCCAGGTTGCAATTGAACCTGGGTCCCTGGTGCTGTGAGAGAGCAGTACTAACTACTGAGCCACCGTGCTGCCCCAAGGTAGCACATGGTAGGATCATTTAGCAAGTAGGGATTCATGGGGGAGAGGGAAATTTGGCGACATAGATACAGGATTGGCTGGTCCGGAGAATACAGAGGATGGCAGTGAATGGAAAGTGTTCAACCTGGAGAGAAGTGTCCAGGCTTGTAGAACGGGAATCTGCTCTCGGATCTCTGCTCTTTGTGATGTTTATAAATGCCTTGAATGAGGAAGTGGTTGGGTGAGTGAGCATGTTTGCAAATGGCGGGAATGTTCGTGGAATTGCAGAGAGCGTGGAGGGCTGTTAAAAGGTACAATGAAACATTGACAACATACAGTGCTGGGTTAAGAAGTGGCAGATGGAGTTCAACCTGGAAAAGTGTGAAGTGATTCATTTTCTAACGTCCAATTTGATTCCAGATTACAGGGTAAAAGGCAGGATTCTTGGTAGTACAGAGGAACAGAGGATCTTGGGGTCAACTTGCACAGATCTTCAGATTTGCCACTCAAATTGGGAGGTTGGTATGTGGGCCTATGCTGTGTTCTCTTTCATTACCAGTGGGCCTTGACTTGAGAAGAAGTGAGGTAATACTGTAATTCTTTTAAGCCCTGATTAGACCACACTTGGAATATTGTCTTCCGTTCTGGTCGGTTCATTACAGGAAGGACGTGAATGCTTTCGAGATAGTACAGAGAAGTTTTACCAGGATGCTGCCTTAACGGAAGGGCAGTGCTTATGAAGGATGACTGAGGAAACTAGCGTTTTTCTCATTGGAGTGAACAAGGATGAGATATAACTTGAAAGAGCTGTGCAAGATGATGAGAGACATGAATGGAGTGACTAAACAAAGAAATTTTCCCAGGGTGGAAATGGCGATCACGAGGTCCAGAGTCAAGATTAGAGTGGTGCTGGAACAGCACAGCAGGTCAGGCAGCACCCGAGGAGCAGGAAAATCGACGTTTCAGGCAGGAGCCCTTCATCAGTAATGATAAAGTTCTCTTATCCGAAACGGCGATTTTCCTGTTCCTCAGATGCTGCCTGAACTGCTGTGCTTTTCCAGCACCTCTCTAATCTTGACTCTGATCTCCAGCACCTGCAGTTCTCACTTTCGCCTATCACGACGTCCATTATCTCAAAGTGATTGCAGTAATTTGTTGGTAAAATGTCATCGGTAGATTAGATTACTTACAGTGTGGAAACAGGCCCTTCGGCCCAACAAGTCCACACCGCCCCGCCGAAGCGTAACCCACCCATACCCCTACATCTACATTTACCCCTTATCTAACACTATGGGCAATTTAGCATGGCCAATTCACCTGGTCTGCACATCTTTGGACTGTGGGAGGAAACCGGAGCACCGGGAGGAAACCCACGCAGACACGGGGAGAACGTGCAAACTCCACACAGTCAGTCGCCTGAGGCGGGAATTGAACCCGGGTCTCAGGCGCTGTGAGGCAGCAGTGCTAAATCAGACGTGATAACCACTACACTATGGAACCAGAGGCAAGATTCTTAGCACAGAGAGCTTTAGATGCGTGAATGCACTGTCAGCTGGGCTTTTACTCGAAACGTCGAGTTTCCTGCTTCTCAGATGTTGCTCGACCTGCTGTGCTTTTGTCAGCACCACACTCTCGACTCTGATCTACAGCATCTGCAGCCATCACTTTTGCCACCAGTGATGTTCGAGTCGGATACATGGGGATCATTTCAGGGAATCTTAGTTCGCCAAATGGATGATAATCAAATGAAGGTGCCCTTGGTTAGTTTGATCTGAGAATAGTATAAACGTTCAGCACAACATTGATGTCCGGAAAGCCTGTACTGTGCTGTATTTTGTTGTTATGTTCTATGCTGTATATTCTAAACTATATGAAGTATAATATTTAAAGATAATGCAATGAAAATATCAGAAACATGATGGCTTTATCAAAGACAGCAATAAACAGAAAATTTCGAGTAGAACACACATGATCACAAAACTAAACATTTTAAATGTCAGGTGCTGTGTCGTAAAACCAGAAGTATTTTTGTTTCCTAAGCAATTGAATTAGTTTAAATCAAACTGGGTGCAATGCATACAGACACAACCATGAAATTTGAAAATTGACAAGGCAACAAAATTCATTTGGAGCGTTCTAAGTAAATGAATCTGCTCTCAACCAAATTGATACCTTCGGTAACACCTGTACTCGAACGTAGAAGAGTAAACTTTAGTAGTTGATGACATTTTACCTGCATTAAATGCATTTCGTAGTTATGCGAGAGTGTGATGCTGGTACAGCACATCAGTTCAGGCACCATCCGAGGGGCAGGAGAATCGACATTTCAGGCATAAGCCCGTAATCAGACTGCGGCCTGATGTGAAATAATTTCCCAGCACCACACTCTCACCTCGAATCTCCAGCATCTGTTTTCCCAACACTCCCCGCATGTAATGGCCAATTTTATGAGGATAAAGGACAAGTAAATTGGGGAGCACTGAAATAACATTTTAGATATTTTATTCTCCCATCAGGAAAATTGATTATCGAAAAGGTTATTGCAGCAAAACACAAGCAGATGACAGCGGCCCTATTTTTAAAGCGAGACTTGGTTCTATTTTCTGACTGCAAAACATTGACAATTGCAAGCAAATGTTGATCTGCATTGTATTAAACGGTGTTTTGACATTTAACCTGTTCTGCTTTCAACTGAATCACAAATTGACCCAGTGGTACCTTCTCACGTGTACTTTTTTCTCTCAGTTTATCAGCCTGCAGAACTCCAAGGAGCAGTTACTATTCAGGAGTGTTCAGAGGTTTGGAAAGGGCAGGTCCATAAGAGTGAATTAATGTTGATGTTGTGTAGATTCATTTACGTTTTGATTATGTTACTGGACTAGACAATTGCAAAATAAAAACATTCGAAGTTGAATTTGATTTAAAAATAACTGTTTCTGTAAACTGCAACCGTATACAATTGCAAACATTCTTCTTTTGCAGACCAAGTATTCATCCATTTTAAACTGTATTTCAAATTCAAGTAATGAAAGCATTGCACGGCAGGGTTCAACAACACTTTTTAAAACACACTTTTGATAATTTGCGACTGATTTAATGCAATAAAAATAGTGTATCTAATTTCTCACAAACAGCATTGTTATCAGCTGCAGTAAAACTGGGTTTTTGATGTTAAGGCAGGAATATAAAGTGACAATGACACTACTGAGAATTTCTACAGACTACTGGCTCCCTTATATCGCTGGAGCCTTGAACATAACTTGAGAGAGTAGCTGAGAACGAATTATGCAAACAGTCTCTGACGCTGAAATACTTCCTGAGCACTTCAGCCAATATTTATATTTCACTCAAGGGCGTCAGTCGTATGCCGAAACACAAGTATGTCACTGAAATGTTGGAAGCTGTTCAAAACTCAGTTACGTTCATGTCATGTTACTGCAATTTACATCCAGGACGTACAGAGTATGACAGAATGGAGATCGGCCCTTTGGCTCAAACGGATCCATGCCAACCAAAATGTCCATTGTCGATAACTCATTTCCCTGTAGTAGACCTATATCCTTCTGAATATTTCCTATCCATGAATATGTCTAGAGAATTTTAAACGGTGCATCACATCATTCCTTGCCATTTCTGCCACCTACAAGTGAACCCCACAACAGAGATATTTTTCCCTCCAAACCAACTCCAATTTCCATCAAGACTTTTCACTCCGTGACTCTCTTGCCAGGTCCACGTCCCCTACCATTACACCCTCTCCTCCCAGCACCTTACCCTGCCAACCCAGGAATTACAAAACCTCCCCCCACACCTCCGTCCAAGGCCCTTCCAATACTATCGATGTATTACCGGCTCTTCCACATATGTCATTGACTGTATGTATTATTCCTTGTGTGGTGTCCTCGACATTGCAGAGGAAGGAAGACTACTGCAGCGCGCTTCAATAACATCTGAGGGATACCCACACCAATGAATCCTACCATCTGGTAGCCGAAATCTTACACGCCTCCTCCGAGTCCGACAATGTTATGCAGCTCCAGTGTTTCCTTCAAAACCACATAACCACACTCTAACCAACTGACGCCTGTTGTAACAGCTCCTCATCTTCGGCCTTAGGACCCTCCAACCATATCGCAGCAACGTGGTCTTGCACCAGTTTCCTCATTTCCCCTCCCCCATGTTATCCAAGTTCTAACCTTCCAATTTAGCACTGATCTCATGTCTGTCTCACCTGTCAATCCTCCTTCCCACCTATCTGCTCCACCTCTTCTCTGACCTTGCATCATTACGCACACCTCCATCTAACTATTGCACTCTCAGCTACATTCCCACAGCCACACCCAGCTCCCTTTTTATCCACTCCCTAGAATCGCAAGCCTCATTCCTGAATAAAGAGGTATTGCCGAAACAATGATTCTCTTTCTCCTCAATGTTGCCTGACCTGCAGTACATTTCCATTACCAAGCTCCCGCTTTTTGAACGTTGCTAACTTATCCGCCTCAACCACGTGCACTGGCAGCTTATTCCATATGTGTACCACTCTCTGTCAACAATAGTCCCTCATCATGTTCATTTTGATTCTTTCACCTCTAACCTGATGCCCTTTAATCATTTATTCGCCAACCCTGAGAAAAAGACAAGTGTACTCACACTATCTATGCCTCTCATGACCTTAGACAACTTATTAACATCCACCCCCCCAGCCTCCTTCACGTTAAGGACCGAAGTCCTACCTTGTCCAAACTGATAGCTGTGAATTTCTGCTGCACTGTTTCCACTTTAATAATCATCAATTCTAATGCAAGGTGGCAAAAACGGAACACAATACGACAAGTGAGTTCTCACCAACATCCTGTACAGTTGGAAAGTAGCTTCCCAACTTCAGTACGCAATACCCTGACAAGTGAAATCCAGCATGTCAAAAGTATTCTTCACTTACCTTTTTACCTAGGTCTCCACTTTCATAGAACTGTGAATCTGAACTCTAAGTTCCCTCTGCTCTCCTGCACCCCTAAAGGCCCGAAATTTTATCGTGAAATTCCTACCTTAACTTGATTTTCCAATATTTAATACCCCACACTCACCTGTATTAAGATCCATTTGGTATTTCTCGACCAACTTTCCCGTTTGATCACTTTCCTGTTCCATTTTCTGATAACCTTTCTCAATATCCCCGATACCTCCTCGTTTATTCTAATCTGCAAATTTACTCATTTTGCCTTGTACGTTATCATTCAAATCATTGAAATGATGAATAAACAACAATGAACAGTGGACCAACACTTGAAGGCCTGGGGTTACAGGACTCCAATGAGCGTCCTTCTAAAATTACTGTCTGCTTTCACACCAAACCAATCGTACGTCCCGTTTCCCGGGTCTTCCTGGATTCGGAGCAATCTGACCTTCAAGAGCAGCCTCCCAATTGAAGCCTTTCCTAAGGCCTCACTGAAATCCATAGAGATATATTTCCTTTGATCCTTTTCCTCTCCACGTAGCTTTGATCAGAATTCCTTCTTAGATTCGTGACAGCCTTTCTTTCGGCTTCTGGCACATACTCATATTCACTTAAGATGTCTTTCTCCCTCTCCTCATACGCCTCATATACCTCCTCTGATCGGAATTGGAATTCCTCACTGACTCTATCGACAAGTTTTGTTTGGATCAGCAAAACCGACATGGTAACTCCCCAACAAATTATTTTAGCCATTTTTGAAAAAAAATTGAAGTCTTCCACATCTTTCTCATCAAATTTGCGCAATTTTTGAATGTCTTTAAATATTTTCTCAACAGGCCTTTCGCTACCATGCGCCTGCTCATACTCACTCTCTTCCTCACAAAGTTTACGTTCATCCTTCACCTTCATTCTTTTAACCAGGCTTTTCTCTCTTGGTGCTAATATCCGAAGTTCAAACTTCGTCTCTGTCTTCCTGTCCTCTCCCTCTCTCTTTCCCTCCCTTCTGCCTATTTTGCTTTTTTTTCTTTCAGTCATAATTCAAACTGTTTCGTTTCTGCTGCCCTTTCCTTTTTGTTTGCCTCTCACTCTTCCTGCTTTATTTTAAAATGAAGTTCAACAATCTCTAAAAATTCTGAAGGTCTTTTCAGCAAGACTGCACAAAATAAAACAGACGAGAGAAAAGCTTAGCTGGGAGAACTGGCCACCCCCTTTTGTGGTCCTTTTTTTTTTTAACAAGTGTTAGCTATAATCAAGTTGGCCCAAAAACCCATCAAAGCCAAACGTTTCACAATCGCTGCTTTTGCAACGGAGCAGATCCAGTTCCCTAATGTGGTCTGTGAGAAGCTTGATATGGGGGCACCTTTCCAGACAAGTCAGCAGGGACATTAGTGGTGACCCTTCCTTCCCACATTCTGCAGGAAGAGCATGGAACTGTCCGGGCCTATATCTCCTATGCTCTAATTTGTCAAAACAGATTAATAAAAATGCAACCTTACCTCACCAACCCTCCGCATAGCATCTTCATTTATTGGATAGAGAGGAGAACGGGTGCCAGACACTAGACGTGTCGTGCTTCATATTTAGCTGTTGCCAGAATATATTAATTCACTTGCCGAGCAGTCGACGTGTCTGCTTCCGTTGCTCTTACTATTGGGCTCCAACGATTCACAAAGTAATTATTAAATATTCAGTCTTAGTTTCCCGGCTCTGCCTGGCTCGTGCTTTCTCGACTCTCCCTTTTGAAACATTGCAAATTAATCTCTTCTCCTTTGTCAGTACTTAGCCCCTGACCTGCTGTTCATATGCTCACACATGGGTGTTTAAAATTTTGCTATCGTATCCGTTTCCACGACTTCTCTGGCAGCACGTTCCTTGCACGCACCACTGTTTCTGTGACAAATATGCCCTTTAGTTCCCTTTTAAGTATTTCCCCTCTCATCCTAATCTTACGCACACTAGGTTTGGACTCCACAACTGAGTGGAAAGTCCTTGCCTACATATCCACTGTCTGCGTGAGTTTCCTCTCGTTGCTCTGCTTTCCTCCCACAATCCAAAGATGTGCAGGTTAGATCAATTGGCCATGGGAATTTGCCCAGAGTGTTCACAGGTGTGAAGGTTGGGTACATAACTCACGGGTAATTATTGGATAATAAGGTAGGGAATGCGTTTGCGTGTGACATTCTTTGGAGAGTCGGTTGGGACTTCTTAGGCTGAAGGGTCTGTTTTCATTCTGTTGGGATTTCGTGACTGTTTGATTCTCTGTCCCGCATGATTACGTAAACCTCTATAGGGTCACACCTCAGCCCAGGCCTATTCAGCCTCTGTCTATTGCATAAGTTTTCCAGTCCTTGTAAGTAAAAAAAGTCACGAAACTCCTACATTCTCTGCTACTTCTCTCCTCCCCCAGCATCCATTTGCTACTTCTCTCCTCCCCCAGCACCCCCATACCACTGACTGAAACTGACAATTTCTCTGTCTAAACTTATCGCTATTTCCTCTGCAATTCTGGTGACAGAACGTTCACGTCCTTCCTACAACTTAGAAATACCGCACAGATCCGACTCCTCAAGCTCTCCCATCTCCTGAGGAGTGGTGAGCTTCTGGTTAAACATCAACCACTTGTATCCCAATGGTTAAACATTTCAAATGATCTGCTTTTGTTTTCTTCACTGTTTACCTCCGAAGCGGTGCCAGTCGCCATCCTGTCCAAGTCTCTTTTTCAAAGCTTTTTGCAATCCATATCTTCATTGTGAGTCAACCTTTTTTTTACTGCCTGTTTTGCAGCATGCCATGAGTAAGGCACATGGTATAGCGGCCTTTATTTCAGTAGGGCGGGAATTCAGCCGGAGCGATGACTCATTAACATTCCAAGAGATGAGTGAGACCACACCTGGAGTATTATCTGTCCTCTCAAATACGAGATTCTCACCATAGTCACACTGCCTATCAAGACTGCTCCACGACTTAATACGATCACGGCCGATCTGATCATCCTCAGTTCTCCTTTCATGTCCATATTATCTATTCGCTTCCTGATTAAAACTTTCTCAATCACAGCCTTGAATGAACCCATCATCCACTCCCTCTGCGAATAAAATTTCCATTCGTTATCCTCTGAGAGAATAATTTCCTTCTCATGTCTGTGGGTATCTCATTATGAGGAGATCAAGACCTCCCAGCATGGATTCTCTCCCACAAAGGAAGTGACATCCTTTCAGTTTCCCTCACAAGTTCCTAAACAATCTTGTGTATTTGAATATAGTTACCTCTTCTCAACTCCAGTGAGTACAAGTTCAATCTATTCAAATGCTCGTTATGGAACAGTCCCCCGACCTTTGAATGGACCTGGTGAGTCTTCTCCTAAGCAAAATTGGAAATAGGCTCAAAGCCAGCGGTGAAATCAGGAATGAGATTCATCCCTCAGGCATTGATCGGCCTTCCCCGAATCTGGTCTCCACGTAGAAAGAACAATTTTTGACGGAGCTTCTTTTAAACTGATCAGGGCTCCGTCTGATTCTCAGACTGTGTGTACGGGGTTGAACAGTTGTCTAAATCGGACGTGATGTCTCGAGAAGTATTCCGCTAGAACATTGTGAAACATTGCTCATATCACAGGAAGATTACTGAGTGCTCTTCTGGAATGCATACGACAGGAGCAATGCGATAGCACTGGAGATAGCATACTGTTGGGGTACTGCGACAAACATGCTGCCTGTGTTGCAGAGATTTAGCAATGAAGTTAGATTTAGCAGAGTTAAGTTTTCTTTCTTTGAACAGAGGAAATTAGGAGGACACATGACTGACGTGTATATCTGATTAGAGGAATAGACAGGAAAGACAAGAAGAAAGGATCCCCTTGATGCAGGGCTCACTGACGGGCAGCATAGATTTGCAGGAAATGCGAGAATTTCTTTTAGCCAGAGCATGTTGGGAATGTCCGGATGGGAATGTTGCCTGTCCGGATGGTCGAGAGGCAAATAAAAAACATCCGAAGATGGTGTGGTCCGAAATGCGCAGACAGATGGCTGGAAAAACACAACTATCCAGGCAGCATGTGAGGATAGTCGAGGCAGAAATCCTCATAGCATTGAAGAAGTTTTCAGACAATATTATACGGAGTGATCTAGTTGTCCAAGTCATTAGCTCCCTGAAAGTGTAGTCAGCAAAACTGGGCGCCACACCTTTTGAAGAATGTTTTGCTCTTGAAGTGAATGTTGTGCACCTTCACAAGGATGATCCCAGGACTTCAAAGGTTATATTCTGAGGAAAGATTAGACAAATTATGCTTGTACTCTGTAGAATTAAATAAGTATTTTTGAAGAATTGTATGCCGGATTGTTTGTGTGTCTGCAGATACATTCGCTGAGCTGATGTGCTTTCCTGCTGGGGAAGATCATGAGTGCGCCTCGGGTGACGTGTTAGTGCTCTGTTAAGTCTGCTATTGGCGTGCTGCCAGATAGGACCAATACTGTCTCATGTCGAGCCACACAGACAAAGACGGACACAAATCCAATTGAGAGAACCTAATCATACAAGCACAGGCAACGCAGAGACCCGCAAGAGAGATCCAAGAAGCCTGCAACTCAAACCGGAGCTCTATCAATCAACGTATTGAACTGGATCACGTGGACAAACCTTTCAGATGCACAACCGGAAGCACCAGAAAGCTGAGGAAATGAAATAGCAGGAATGACAAACCACGAAAGCTTCACTGCAGGTACACTTACGACGTGACAAAACTTCGCCAGAAAACACATCAGCTCGCAAATAAATCTCTGAACTCAATGTATAAGTTTAAGGGATAATATAACGAAATAGTTCTCGATAGTAACAGGGAGAGATAGGATCGATAAACTTATAGTATTTCTACTGAGTGAAGCTGAAGTAAAAAATGAGCAGTGACAAGATCCTGGAATTGTTTCTGTAAGGACATTATGAGTTTACCTGCAGCACGAAAATTACTTCTGTTCGAGAAGGTGGTTCGCCATCACCTTCACGAAGATAACAGGGACTAGCAATAGCTACTGGTCTCAGCCAGTGACGCCCACATCAACATCTATGAATTAAGGCCCTTTCTAAGAATGAAGGATTTCAGGAGAGATAAAAAAAAACAACTTATACACACAAATATTGATGTCTGCTCAAATTCCCTAAAACAAATGGCAATCAATTGTTAAATTTAAATTGGACATAGAGTTTTTTTTAATTTAGGAAGAACATCAATGTTATAGGTCCAAAGCAAGGGGATAGAGTTATCCCACAGATCAGCCATGTTCTTATTGAGGAACTGAGCTGGCGTAAGGGACTAAATACTGGATTAGTGGTGCTGGAAGAGCACAGCAGTTCAGGCAGCATCCAACGAGCAGCGAAATAGACGTTTCGGGCAACAGCCATTCATCAGGAATAACTGATGAAGGGCTTTTGCCCGAAACGTCGATTTCGCTGCTCGTTGGATGCTGCCTGAATTGCTGTGCTCTTCCAATACCACTAATCCAGCATTTGGTTTTCAGCATCTGCAGTCATTGTTTTTACCTTAAGGGACTAAATAACCTCCCCGTTCCAATAAAGAAATGATTTTGATCTTACTTCATTCAATCTTTTCTCAATCTAGTATCTGTGTTCAATGTCTGATGTAAACCCCTTGGAGACACGTTTATTCTTTGATTCCAGCTCCTGTCCATCTCAGTTATGAATTTCCATCTTGAAAGAACTCAAAGTGAAGAAGTCAGCACTGTGCCAATGGTTCATATACGAGACCATATAAAAAGGGGATCTGTGTTCTTGTATTTCCATTAACCCTCAGAACTACAGCGCCGAGGTGGGAGATGCTGCTGTGCTGCTTGGCGCTTTGATGTGAATAGATGCCGCCATAGGTCGTTCTTTTATCTGTTAATGTTCACTGCAGAGGTTTATACACGTCTCCATTGACAAACAGAGGAAAGAGGTTTGGAGAATTTGGCACTGTGCTCGTTAAGTGTCTGCTGCCGTTCACGTGTGTGCTTCTTCCACCAGCCCATCGAACATGTTTTCAAATAGGGCTTTGTTATCATTTGTTGGAAAGATGGAAGAAAAGGGTTTTGGATGATGAAGTGGGAACACGGGATTCAGCTGGATGATCAGCCATGGTCATATTGAGTCATGAAGCAGTCTAGAAGTTTCAGTTGGCCTCCACCTGCCCGAGGTTTCCTTGCTGTTAAATTTCTGGTGAAATCTCACTTATGGTGAGAGATGATTGGCCTCGAACAAGAGTGAGCATATTGTTTCAAATTCCAGTCAGTGAAATGTCTGGACTGGCAATGTCACTGGGTTATGTCCATGAGTCAAAAGTAAATGTAGAGTGATAGGACTGGTGAATGGATCTGCCTGAGTTATTTCTCGGCTGGTCGATGTCGATCTTTTAGGCCAAAGGGCCTGTTTCTACTCAGTAGGGATTCTATGATACTATGTTATGCCTGATGTCACTCTGAGACAAAAGCAGAGTTTCCATCAAAGGCATTCCCTCTCGCCTCACCTCTCCAATGCAATTCCTTTCAACTTCTGGACAGGTCTAAAAGCAGATCTGAATTTGATTGCTCCATGTGAATACCACACCGAACACCAAAGATTGGTGTCGACATTGCATGGAACAATTGGCTTATGACATTGACTGTCTCTTTGCTGAGGAGGGTCGATGGCTGAGGGGAAAAATGGCAAATGATCAGATGAGCTTATTATTTTCATTTGCATTACTCTGAACAGAACTGACACGATGTATTTCGCATATCGTTACGTCTCTGGTCGTGTCCGTGTGCAGATAACACAGAGTGTCCTTGTCACACGCACGCAAAGGCTTTGTGTTGAAGATGGGGGATACTCCAAGATCAAGTGGAACTAATTACACTCAATGTCTTCAGAAGCTTGTGGACATCATCTAATGTGAAGAGATTCGACTGAAAACAGTTATACTGGCACCAAAGGAGTCTAGACACTACTTCTGAATATCGTGCACAGTGCTTTATCGTAGGCTCCAGTTATGATGTGTCATCGTCAGGCATCACTTTTGAAGGTGGTGTATGTGGCAATGTCACAAATGTTCATTGTACATCAGTTGACAGTAAAACACCCATCAAAGTGAATGAGCTGCGAATATCTAATGAAACATAACGATTGTGCAATCACTTTTTGACCTCTCTAGCTAATGAATCTTTATCGCATCTTCTACACCTTGGTCCACATCTTCAGGAATAAGAACACACAACAAAGTAAACTACAACAGAGAATCAGACCGTTCGTCCCTCCAAGCCTGCGCTGAACCAGATCCTTTGGAAAAATCTGTCGCCTAATTTCGAAGGATCTGTATCCCTCAGCTCCCTTGCCATTCATGCATCTGTCTAGATCCATTTTAAATATAGTGCTATCGTGCCTGCTTCTACCATATTCGCTGGCAACAGTTTCCTGGCATCCACCACCCTCTGCATAAAGAAATTTCCACACGTATTGCTCTGAAATATTTCCTCTCTTACCTTGAATTCGTAACCCCTAATAATTGTGACCCCTACTCTGGGAAAGGACTTCTTGCAATCCACCCTGTCAGTCCCTCTCGTGATTGTGTAGATCGCAATTACATACCCCCTCAACCTTCGTCTTTTTAATGAAAGTAATCGTAATGTCCTCGACTGCCCTTCATTGCTGGCTTCATCCATACCAGGCAATATCCTGGTGAAACGCCTCTCCATCCAACCATAATCTATTGGTAATGAGGCGATCAGAACTGGACAGAGTAACGCATATGTGGCCCCTTCAAAGTCGTACATAATATTACATGACCTGTCAATTCTTATAAAGAATACAGCGCCCAAATGAAGGAAAACATGTCGTCTGCCTTCTTGGCCACTCCATCAAACTGTGTTGCCACCTTCAGAAGACATTGGACCTGAGCACCCCGATCTCTCGATGCATCAATTTTCCCCAGGGCTTTTCCATTTAACATTTCCATTTTCCATCCACTCTCGAACTGGATCTTCCAAAATGTATCATCTGGCAATTGTCTGGTTTGAACTCCATTTGCCATTTTATCTCCCAAATCTCCAATGTGTCTAAGTTCTACAGCATTCTCTGACAAATATCTTCACTAACGGCTGCTCCACCAACCTTAATTTCATCTGCAAATTTACGAAGAAAATTACCTATACCTTCCTCAAGATCATTCCTGTAAATCTTTTAGACGTTAGAGCAGAATAAACCAAATCTATCACTCAGTCCCTCAATTTACTTGGAATTTAAAATGTTCAATGACACTCAAGATTTCGAAAATCTTCCAAACCAAAGTTTTGAATAACTGGATTTGGGCACTACGTTTATACCATATCTCAAAGTTCCGATTTTTTATTCATACATTCCCTTTGGTAAGGCAATGATAAAGAGCGTGATAATCTAACTAATGACTATTAATTAGTCTTATTAATCGCAAAATCCCTTGATCATGATATCCACTCATGCTCAGACAGACAGCTGGAGTGGAGAGAAGAATTACAAAGAAAATGAAAGAATTGTAATTTGCAAGTTCGATTAATCAGGTTCAAATGATGGATTCCATGAGTTCTTAGTATAATAAATTGTTCGTAAAAACAAAGCTGCATCTATAATTTATACGTCACGGGTGATTGCATACTTTTCACTACACTGCGCCAAGTGATTTCTTCTTACTTTTGTCAGAAGGTTCAACAGTTGTTGAAGTGGATAACAAACGAGACAGAGTAAAACATATCAGCCAGTCCCAACGATTCCAAGATCACTCAAGTCCTGCCAAAACCAGGCCGACGGTCTTTACTCCTTTTTATTTTAATCAATATTATCTGTGTTGGTCGGTAAGCATCTGACCTCCCTCGATTAGCAAAATCAATAAGCAACTAACTGACTGTGCAGAGGATAGCAAGATTCGATGTTCAATCATCTATAGCATTCCCCATGTTGTTAATCGATTTACATTATCTTCCAGGTCATTTGTCAATGAAACAAATCCCTGTGCGTTCTATTTGTTTTTGACAGAGGTACCTCTTCAAAGTTCACTTCTCACCTCACACTCAGATCCGTCAGAAACATCGATAATTAGCGAGGGTCTCTCCAAAGTTCGCTGCTCTTTCTCCACTGCAAAGTGCAAATTATTTGATGTTCGATTTGAAGGTATGTGTCAGTGTGCCACTCCAATCCTTTTTCAAATCATTGGAAAACCGAGTACGGTCTCTTCACTCACCAGCATGCACCCTGCTCCATACCAACAGAACATCATCCTGAACAGGAACTGTAAACAATCACATTATTGGCACAAGTCAAGACTACAATTTGAACCAACTTTCTCTCCAGACATTTCCATCATTTGACTTCATTTCCAATCCTCCTAAACTCATTGCAACGTTAAAACTCATTGTTAACTTTGTTAAATCCACATTCTGCTTATCCAAACGTTTCCCAGGGAAAGTCCAAAGCTCGACGCTTCCATCAATTCCACGTTTGTCAGTCACTCATTAACACATATCAAGTCCTGTCGCCATATGACTCCTGTGCTCACGACCGTCATGAGGTGGCATCCAGGTGAGGTCTCGAATTTAAAATTCTCATCACTGAGATCGACTCCCTCAATAATCATAAAATCCGCTCAACACCAGGGTCCTGCTCTTTTCACAAATTGCTGTTAATTTCCCATTTTCAAATCGATATCCTTTTCTTCCATCTCCCTTCTGACACTCTCTCAGTGTCGCACCGTCTGTTTTCATTGTGCCATTTTTTTTTCTGATTCTCTCACAGGCACGCTTTTCCTATTGTTCACAGACTCACTTCATACGGCGGTACTGATATCTGCCATTCATTTCATCAAGTACCTGACGGATATATTGAAATTTTCATCCCTCTATTTCCATTCCCGCTTTATTGGACACCAAAATAATCTATGGTTTCTTCCTTTCCATTTCAAGGATTGAATATTGGAAGAGATTGTCTCATATTCAATTTCTGCGAGGAAACTTCAGATCAGGACAGCTCTCTCCATGATAACATGTTGAAATTTTCACTGCTGCATCTTCGTTTGTTATTTGATACTTGTTTTCTCCCTGCACCCAAACTTTAAGAAAACATCATCAATATCAGTCTCATCATTCGACAGGGAAATGTCTCCACAAGATACTCAACAACAAGAGGATATTTCCTCATATAATTGGTTGCGTAGTTTGGTTTTGTACTAGTGCAAATATAGAAGAATGGGTGTTTACTTTAATGCAGTTTCCAAGATTATTCGTTGAAATGAGAGGCTACATGTGGAGAATTTGTGGGACAGGGTAGTACCGTCGGGCATAGTCTTAGTGGAAGGCGTTATACATTTCAAGCAGAGATAAGGAGAAATAGTTTCTCTCATAAGCTCGTGATTCTGTAGAATTCTTCACTGCAGAGGGCTGCAGCGATTGAGTCAAGTGTATTCAAAGCTGGGATAGACAGACTTTTAATCAGGAAACGAATCGAGGGTTTTTGGAATAGGGCAAGAAAGTGATTTTGTGGATGATTCGATCAAATACAATCTCACTGAATGGTGGAACAGTCTTGACAGACCGAATGAAAGTGAAGGAAAACAACAGATTTTGGACACAATGCAGCCTTAATACAGATCCTGTTCTCATCAACACGCGCTGAGGTATTAGAATCTGAATAGTCACTATCATGACTTTCCTCCACTGATTTTTCTTATGTCCCCATTACCTCCTGGTTGCTCCAGGAATTGCCGTGTATTAACCTGCTATGCAATCTAATCAGGCTTCTCGTTGAAAGGATATGCAGATTTTCTTGAAAATGTTTTTCCTTGCACTCATCAGGCCATGTCGCACGAACATGAACTGAAGTGGGAAAATCACGTTTATTCCGCATGACAGGCGATCAGGGATTAGTTAGTTCAAGGTCACTGATTAGTCTGGGTGCGCCTGTCGAAAATAAAAGTATTGATGTGGAATGACACTAAAGTATCAAATTTGGTTACGTTTAAGCTAAGAGCTGTGATCCTCATTTGTAAGTACATGCCTGTGGGGAATGCAACCAAGGATGCAGATTGGGATTTATATATCGGGCTTAATGCATTTAAACTGGACAATGTGAATCTGAGAGGTCAGGGTCTTCCAGTTGACAATGCTTCCATTGATCCAGATCGTCAGTTAGCTGTCAGGCTTTTGATGAACTTTAAATTAATCTGTGAGAATCTGATCTGGAGGGGTGCCCCCTTCGGAAATGCACCCACTGAAGTTATTTGAGAATCACCTGCAAGGATTCGTGAAATTTAAACTGCAATAGAAAGCTGGTTTATCTGAGAAATAGACTATCAATTAGCGTTCGCTTAGTTTGTTGATCACGAGTCAGAAACTGGGATATTTTCCCATGAATTCTCCCAGAGGCGCTGTGGTGAGTTTAACCGTTCGTTAATCACGTTTAACTTCTGTACATATATTTCCTTTTTGAACCCCGAACTGTTTTCGGTGGTATTTCCCATTTAAGAGCCTGTTGCTCAGAGTCAGCATAGTTATTTCACTAAACCTTCTATTCAACAGCACCCCTTTCTCTCAATTTTCATAAAAAAATAGACATCAGGGAACGTTGTGATTAACATAGAAGTTTCAGAACAAAATTCAGCAGAGTATGTGGAAATATAATTTACCTCTCCTAAACTCCATCCTGATCTCTCTGTCTTTTTACAGAGTGAGTGCACTGTGAAACCAATGTGTTAGAAGTTCCAGAGCTGACGAATATCTACATAAGAGTATGGCAAATATTTGTAGGTACGCACTGAGTATTTAAAGTATGGTTTTAATCTAAACTTGACCTCAGAGGCTCATGTAATCCGAGAGTGCCGAAACAGGCCGTTCAACCTATTATGTGTACGCCAAACCTCTGCAGAGCCTCATACCGTGCAAAAGATGCAAGTTAGTAGCAGTGGGATTCGAACCCACGTCTCTGGAGAGACTGGAACTTAAGTCCAGCGCCTTAGACCGCTCGGCCATGCTACTACGGCTGCATGTCAGCTGCATCTTTGGTTTTGTGAACGGTGACTTCACCGAGCTGCTTGAGGTACATTGTCTAGTACTTCATGTATAAAAGCACGTATATTCTTCAGAAGGCTCGCTGGTTTTGTGATATGGAAGCTGCAACTGTCAAGACATTATTCTGAACAATAATGGATTATCTACATTACATTCTGATACCATGTGGCCCATCTGATCAAGATCACGTTGCAATCTGACGTAACTTTCTTCGCTATGCAATGCACTGCTACATTTGGTGTCATCTGCAAACTTAGTAACTATATCTCCTGTGTTCATATCGAAATCATTTACCTCAATGACAAAACATGTTGGACCCAGCATCGAGTCGTGTGGCACACCACTGATCACAGGCCTCCAGTCCGAAAAACAACTCTTTACCATCACGTTCTTTCTTTACCTTCCCAGCCAGTCCTGTACTGAATGGTTAGTTCTCCCTGCATACCATGAGATTTAACTTTGCTAACCAGTGTCCTGTGGGAAATCTTGTCGAATGCCTTATTTAAGTCCATAGAGATCACGTCCACCGCTCTGCCCTCATCGATCCTCATCATTACTTCTTCAAAAAACTCAATCATATTTGTGAGACAAGAATTCCCAAGGACAAAGCAATGTCGATTACCCCAAATGAGTCCTTACCTTTCCAATATGTGTAACTGATGTCCATCAGGTTTCCCTCCAACATTTTGCCCACCAGCGACGTCAGCTATCCAGTTTTTAGTTCTCTGGCTTGTCCTTACCACCTTTCAAAAATGGCGCCATGTTAGCAAACGGCTAGTCTTCTGGCACCTCACCTGAGAGTATCGATAACATAAATATCTCTGCAAGGGGCACAGTAATCACTTCCGTAGCTTCCCACAAAGCTGTGATGTACACCTAATCAGGTCCTGGGGATTTGCCCAACTTAATGCGTTTCAAAATATCCAATAGTTCGTCCTCTATAATATGGACATTTTTCATGATGTCGCCATCTATTAGACCACATTCTATGTCGTCCATATCCTTCTCAACAATAAAAACGGAAGCAAATAGTCGTTTAGTATCTTTCCCATATTCTTCAGCTCCACACGAAGGCTGCTTTGCTGATTTTTGTGGGGCCCAGTTCGCTCCATAGTTACCCTTTCGTCCTTAATGTACATATAAAACACTTCTGGATTCTTCTAAACTATATTTGCCAAAGCTATCTCATGTCCCCTTTTTTGCCATTCTGATTTCCCTCTCAAGTATACTCCCTCTGCCGTTGTACTCTTCCAGGGATTCACTCGATCGCTCCTGTCTGTACGTGATGTCTGCATCCTTCTTTTTCTTCACTTAATCCTCAATATCTATAGTCATCCAGCATTCCCGACACCCACCGGCCTTTTCTTTCAATCGAACATGAATATACTGTCTTTGGACTCCCGTTTTTTCATTTCTGAAGACTTCCCATTTTCCAGCCATCCCGGTACCTGCGACCCAAACAGCTTTTTAATTTCTTGCTTAATGCCGACAAAATTAGCCTTCCTCCAAATTACAATTTCAACTGTTTGATCTGTTTGATCCTTTTCTATTACTGTTTTAAAACTAACAGAACTATGGTCGCTGACCCCAAAGTGCTCCCCCACTGACAACTCAGTCACCTGCCCTGCCTCATTTCCCATGAGGAGATCAAGTTCTGCACTTTCTCTGGTTGGTGCATTCACATACTTCCTCAGAACATTTTCTTAGATTAGATTACTTACAGTGTGGAAACTGGCACTTTGGCCCAACAAGTCCACACCGACCCACCGAAGCGCAACCCACCCAGACCCATTCCCCTATATTTACCCCTTCACGTAGTACGACGGGAAATTTGGCATGGCCAATTCACATAACCTGCACATTTTTGGACTGTGGGAGGAAAACGGATCACCCGGAGGAACTCCACGCAGACACGGTGAGAATGTGCCAACTCCACACAGTCATTCACCTGTCTCTATCTAAACTCTGAATACTATGGCAGTTCCAGTCTATGTTTGGACAGTTCAAATTCCCTACCATAACCACCCTATTAATCTGGCAGATAACTGAAATCTCGTTACAAATTTGTTTCCCGTTTTCCTACTGATTAGTATGCGGCCTACAATACAATCCCAACAAGGTGATCATTCCTTTTTTATTTCTCAATTCCATGCAAATGATTTCGCTGGGTGTCTTTCTGGGAACATCCCCCGAAGTACAGCAATAATAAAAGCCTTATGAAAAACGCAACTCCCCCTCCTCTCTTGCCTCCCTTTCTATCCTACTATTGCATTTGTATCCTACAACATTAAGCTGCCATTCATGTAGATCCCTGAACCAATGTTTCTGTAATTGCTGTGATATCTCAGTCCAAGTTCGCAGCCATGCCCAAAGTTAATCTGACTTCCCTGCTAGTTCTCTTGCATTGAAATAAATGCTGTTTAATTGATCAGTACTGCCTTGTTCTCCGCTTTGTTCATGCCTGCCTTCACTGATTCACTTGCTGCTTGTCTCCATTGCACCAGTCTCAGATTGTTATCATTTCTCAATCTCCCGCTGGTTCCCACCCCGCCACTTACTAGTTTGAATCCTCCCGAGCCATTTTAAAAAATCTTCCTGCAAGTATATTAGACCCCTTCCAATTCAGACGCAAACTATTCTTCTTGTACAGGTGGCATTTACCCCAGAAGAGATTCCAATGGTCCAAAAATATGAACCCTTCTTCCATAAACCAGCTTCTTATGCTCGCTTCATCTGCTCTATCCTACAATTCCGACCCTCACTAGCTCGTCCCACAAGGAGAATTCCAGATATTACTCCCGGAGAGGACCTAATTTTGAAATTCCTGCCTAACTCTCTAAATTCTACCTTCAGAATATCATTCTTTTCCCTTCCTATGTCGTTGTAACCAATGTGTGCAATGACCTTCTGCTGTTCCCTCCTGTCTTTGAGAGCATTTTGCACCCTGTCTGTCACATCCTTGATCCTGGCAGCAGGAAGGCAACACACTATTCTGATTTTTCGCAATTGGCTGCAGATATGTCTGCCTGTGCTTCTGACTAGAATGTCCCCTAACACGATCGATCAGTTGGAACCCTACGTAGCCCTCATGACATTAACGCCTGCCTTGCTACCAGAAACCTGTTTTTTCGTGTTAAATTCCCCTAAAAGTCCATCACCCCCTATATTTTCCAAAACAGCATAATTGTTTGAAATAGGATTAGCCACAGGAGAGTACCTGCCTATCCTTCCTACTTTACTTGGGGTTAACTCACCTAATTTTTTCTCCCATCTTATAACTGCCATCCATCACACCCCCAGCTCTTGTAAATTCCTCATCGCCTGTAACAGTTGCTCCAAGCAATGCATTCTGTCTGACCGGATTCGCAGTAATTGATATTTATTGCAGCTATAATCCTCAGTAAAGGGTAAACACTTCCAAAACTCCCACATCTGACTAAATAGGATATCACACTACCCAAGGCCATTTTGCTACTTCCAGTCTACGCACAAAACATAGCACTGTCTTATTGTCTCACAGAAGACCAACTTAATACTTTTGCCTTATATTTTTCAAATTTAATCAACAGACACATCCAATAAAAAAACAGACACATCCAATATAATCAAGAAAAACCCACTCTACTCACTGTTATATATTTACAGCAAGGCTATACTTGAAATAATAGACTTATCTATTTCTATGCTGTGACCTTTCCCAAACAAGGTGCTCCAAGATCAGTTGCCAATGTCGCTGTTTGTTAAGTTTTCCTCGACACTCTCCAATACATGAACTCAGACAGCAAAGGCAGTAATGCGCAGATTCACTGTTATATCAGTGAGCAATGTCGGTTTCTTTCGTCTCTCCCTTACACACCATGTGCTCGCTGACTTTCTGCTTTTCAAAGTGCCGTTGTTTGACTTTGTTTTTCTCCATAGTTCCCAAACAATTACAACAGCATATAAACAGTATTTGCTGCTCCTGGAAGTCACGAAAATCACCTCCAGCACCGAAAATACATCAAAATAGGAGCAGCTGTTACATTTAGATTTCCCCGTCCTCCATCTTGGCTTATCCAGAATCTTCACATGCTGTAAGTGGAAGTTAAAATAAAGTTCCTTCTTTCGATTAATCTGATTTATTCCCACAATAAATACTTTTGATTAGGAATTACCTTTTTCTTAATAGATAAAACAACTATTCGTATTTCACTGAAAGAGTGAAATTCACGTACTTTACAACTTTACCAAACTATTAAAAGAAGCTTATTTAGATTTCACAAACAACATGTCATTGTGGACTTTGCAATTTCTCTTTGTCATGTTCCCTTAATTCTTTGGATGTAAGAATTTGTTCGAAATCTCTTCATCTGAATGTAAATTTCAATTGCCAATGTTTCCAGAATCGTGGCTTCTTCTGTTACCTTCCTGCGCCAATGTTCTTTATTGTTTGCAGAATTTGTATTTCGACCATTCATTACTTTATCTTTTCTAACAATACATTTATCCTGTTTTTTCACTGATGAACTTATCCTTTATGAATGCAACTAACCTTTTCACACTAATTTCTTGTTTGCATTTCTATTTCTACAATTACCTTTATAATTCAGAATACTCTAGCAACATACTTTTCCTCCTACGTTTTTTTACTATATATCAAACATGGGGCAGTCGCTAAACTTGGCCTTACAAAAATTTCCCTTATTTGAATGCTTAAGTAATGAGAACTGTCTATTTACAGAGAGCTGAATACCTTGCCGAATGTTTCCTTCGGCGATTTTTCTCATTCAGTATATCCAGCTGAAGAGAACAAGCTTAATTGTGACCGTCTGCTGTACGTAACTGTCCGACCATTTCAGCCGTGAGCGTTAGCTGCAAAAGCCCAAGCGGCCATCTTGTGCAATTCAGTCCTGGTTCACCACAACAACTCCCATCTACAGCCCCATTGCACAATTGGTGGTGTGCAGAATATCCTGGCAGAAGGGTGCTACTATTTATTGAAAGGAACCTTTTGCACACCAATTACATGGGAAATGGATAGATAACAATTAACGATAATGATAGGAAGTTATCTTTTAAACAACGCACTTTTCTGATGTGGAAGCCAATAACCACTCTCTGCCGATCGCTGAATGCAATTTCTGGAATAGCTCTGCTAACAAGATCACGGCTGTTCCATCATAGGTTGGGAGAGTTTTCAAGGAGCTTCAATTTAACACTTTTAAAGACAGTGAGTTTCTCGCTGTGTCCAAACGTGTAAGTGATGAACAATAAATCGACAACCATGCACTCCCTCCTCTGCAGATGCTGAGTAGCAACAGCGTGTACCATCGACCAAGGATGTGAGATTTAAGACAGAAGCAAATGTAGGAGAAATTGGATTCTCCTCGGAACAGAGAAGAGGTGAATTGTTCAGTTGTTCGAAATTATCAACAACTTTGGCAGGGTAAAGAAGAATACTTTGTTTCCAATTGGTAGGTCAATAAGTGGAATTATAATTGAAAGGTTATCTGCTAGACATCGAGGAATGGAATGAGGAGAAAGCTGTTTCGTCAGAGAGATGTTAGTATTTGCAATGTGCTTTTTATCAAATGCTTCAACTGTACCGATCCAAATTCCGAAAATATGGATATAATTCCTCAGGTCCCACTGCTACTGTACTCCCCTCATGTTGTACTATTGAAAGGATTACTCAGATAGTTAGTATGAATTCGAGTGCACGACACGGGACAGTAGTCGAGGTGGATTCCAAAGGAGATTTCAAAAGAAGCTAACAATACATTTCAAAATCCTGAGTGGAGAGTGCTGCAGAGAGAGGGCTGGGGGATAGTGAGAGATGTTGTCCCTTTTGCAAGTCTATACATTCACGATGGCTGGAAGGGCTTCCTTGTGCACTGTGAAATTCGAAAATACTCCAAATTTGGCAAGAGACTGGATCCACTGTGATTCGTGAAACCTTAGAGAGACCAATGGAATCATCAAATCACAGACTGCTGAAGAGGCCTTTCAGCCTGTCCGGTCTCTGTTGCCAAAGATGTCCAAAACCTTTATGAGTCCACTTTCCCACATCACACTTAAAGCGTGTAAGTGCTTTTTAGTGGTTAGAGTGTTTCCTCCTCAGCTACCCTCCCAGACACAGCATGCCAGACCCGACTCTCTGAGTGAAAACGTGTTCCCTCAACCCCCGTCTGTCAGGTTGCTCTTCCCAGAAAATCATACACTCCTTGCCTTTGACCTTCGATTAAGTGGGGCTCTTGCATCGTACCCCCTCTGATGTGACGTTCATAATCATAGACACCACAAACAGGACCAACCTGCGACCTTCCCTTCTCCAAAGAAAGCAACGTGAGCTTAACCAGTCTCTCTTCACAGATAAACTGCTCCATCCCTTTTCTGTCTGTGTATTGGTGTATGTGTGTGTGTGTGTCTGCGTGTCAGTCCCTCTTCTTGACATAGAGCACATTTTGAAAGAACGAATTAAAACGTGATTCATCAAAAAAATTCTCTCTACCTGTCTGAGTATTAAATGATGATATAGTTTGATAGCGAAAACGAAATGAGTTTATTAAAGCAATCGGTCTCTTCCCTGACAATATTCCAACACACGTTGAACGTCTGTTTGTTTGTCGGTGCATGCGTGTCTGTGAGCATATATTTGTGTCTGTTTCTGTTTATGTATGTGTGTGTACAACCGTATTTGTCTGTCTGTGGTTATGTGCGTGTCTCTGTGTCTTCATCTGTGTCTCTGTTTGTGTCTGCGTGTGCGTGTGTGCGTCAGTGTGTGTGTGTGTGTGTGTGTGTGTGTGTGTGTGTGTGTGTGTGTGTGTGTGTGTGTGTGTGTGTCGTGTGTGTGTGTGTGTCTACCTGCATACAATGGGGTACAATTTGAATGAATGAATTGAAACGCGATGAATCTCTGTATCTTTTCTCTCGTGGTGCAAGTGCAATAATTCCATCCTCCGCTGAGATCCCAACGTTAAGTGCAAAAGCAATAGTGTTTTTTTAAGAGAAAATATCAATTGCTATTAATCTTCCAGATTTCACATACATTTCGTGCTTCAAAGAAAGTGTTTTACAGACTCGTAGCAACTTAGTGTTTTCCCTGGTGATGTTATTGCTGCGATCAATGCAGAAGGAGAAGAACGTGGACAATCGAAGTAAATCAATCACTTTACTGTTTGCTAACGTGGCGAATTTTGGCTGAATACAGACAATGCTGATGGTTTATCCGATGCATTCATTTCTTTAATTACAGTCCCATGTAGATGCCACGCCATGCACATGAAATACGCTTCATGCTGCAGCTGCTGAGTTCCTGCGAAAATCACTTGTCCTTATGAAATGACCTAGACCAATTTAGACTGCTTTTAAAGAAAGTGCTGAACTGGGCATTGATCGAATTGTTAAATTATTTGCTGTCTCTGAAATCTGTAAATTCACATTTGTTTTACGTTTATTTTACCAAATGAAGCATCTCACACCTAAATCACCAGTACAGATTCCATCGCTCTGTACCTGATTCTGTATCAAGTGTTCCGTTGAATCTGTACATCAACATATGCTATTCGATGTCTGCATGTCTCCCAAATGTTCCTCTTCATTGTGCTTGTATGTGCCAGTGGTGGTTCATTATTGAGTCTGGTGCTTTGCCGAAGAAACATGTCATGCTCACACGAATTGTCCTTTAGAAGCCAGTGATGAGCTCTGGCACTGAGTCACTGTAGTCCATGCTGGTGTCAGCACCTGCAGCAGTGCTCTCAGGAAGCAATGTCCAGAGTTTTTCCCTCATCATTGCGAAGCAAATGTGATGTTTTCCTCAGTCTTGAAGTGTTGTGGCATGGAAATGACAATCGTTTTATCATTTTTTCTGCTGTCTCTTTTATCCTTTTATTACTGATCCCTTGCTACATAAAGTGCTGCCAAAGAGATTTTTAAGAGCATCAGCAATGTATATTCTACATATTGCACACCACTGCCTCTGTGTGGAGATAGGAGCGAGTCAATGCTTAAGTGGTTGATGCGTTATTGATCAATGGCTTCCTGTCTCAGACGCAGAATCAATTGTTGATGCCATGGAATTCCCAGCCTCTGATGTGCTGATGTAATACCAGGATGTATGCTGTTATTCAAGTGCAGCTAGAAATGAATGGGCTAACACAATCTGTTAATTGTGTGTGATTCAGCGATGGCAACGTCATTGAAAGTTAAGGTTGGTGTGGCGGTTATAGGTTTGATTTAATTTTGTTGGAATTAGGATTTTGCTGACGACACTGAAGACCTTTGCCAAGTTTCTGCACAAGCCTGACTGATCTCTATCTTCATGCATTCGGAACTAGAGTTGTTCCACACAAAGGTATCTGATCAAAGCTTTTTATAGCACTTACAGTTGTGATTAAAGAGAAAAAATGAAACACCGAAAGGATGATGGACGTTCCATGAAAACCTCTTGTGTCAGTGGTTGAAGAGTCCAGCACCTACAAGTATATGCAAGTCTTAAACATTTACACTCCTTTTCAGTAGTGTGATCCATTTGTGGTAGGATCGCTTTTCTGTGTCTATCGCATTCAGAAGGCGTAAAATGTTTCTGAGGTGTTGTGTTGAAATTAGAAATAAGTGCTTCATGTTTTGATAATCAAACACCCTTGGGTTTCCGTTGGCTTTCATCTGTCAATTACATGATCTGCCTACGTGGAAGTAAATGGTCATGTTTCAAATTTTAAAAGAGTTGAAAATTTGAATACCATAGCCGCCGATGGCACCAATTAACATGACAGCTCGAGACATTTGGAAGAATGATGAAAGACCACATGACTCGAAGTGATCAAATAACGTTTCATGTCGAATATCGGAAGCTTATAGTTTTTACCCATGGAAATAAGAAACTCTGTGTGACGAGCTCTGCCTCCAATGGGAGAAACGTTTGTTTGGAGGGAAGTGATGTCTACATCATGTGAATCGTTTTCTCAGTTTTTGTGTCTGTTTCTGCGTCGGCGTCTCAATCTACGACGCCCATTAACAACTGTGTCTCTCTGTTCCTCTTTGTCCCCCGATTCCTCATGTATTTCCTCTTGATATATCTCGCGTTTTGTTTCATAACGTGTTGTCTCATTGTCCTTTCTCGTGCCTCCGCACAGGCTACGTATCAATATTTGTTTCTGTCTCTCTGCATGACCACATGCATACCTTTGTTTTTGAGAGTGTCTCTCCTTTTGTTCAGTTCTATCTCCAGTTCTATCACTGGCTTTGAATGAAGGAATTAGAAGGTGATGAATCAAAGTTTCAGAGTCTCTTTCTGTATGTCCCTCATGTCTTTCAGGTAACATCATGCCACCCTCTGGTCTCATTACGTCACGATGCAAACACAAACGTCGTTTTGTTTGGGGATAGTATCAAAGTCTCTGCATATCCCAGGTCACCTCTATAGATTAACATTTGTTTATGTTATGTGCATTGGTTTGGCCCGTATATATTATTCATCCCTAATTGTCCAGATGATAGTTAAGAATCCATTACATAGCTGTGGGTGTGGAGTCACACATCGACGCAGCCAGGTAAGGGTGACAGTTTCCTTCCCGAAAAGGCGATAGTGAATTCAAGTTTTGTTTTCTGACAATCGAAACACATTCATCTAATGATCATCATTTAACTGCAGCTACAAGAGCAGGTGAGAGACTGTGAAGTCTGCAGTGATTAACTCACCTTCTCATTGCAATAAACTGTCCATTGTCAATAAGTTGTAAGCAAGGATTATGATGGAATAATCTCCACTTGCCTGCATTGGTACAAAACTAACAAAGTTCAATAAGCTTATTACAGTTCACGATTAAATACAGCCCTGCTCTCCATAGTCCTCTTTCAGACGACACTGAGAGGACTGGGTGTAGTTCCGGTCTACTTCGCCCTCAGTTACACTTCACTGAATGTAGTTTTCAATGATGTTTTATTCGTTCCAAACTCATGTTGCCACCTACACACACCACAGGCTAATTTTGGTTCATGTGTTTAGCCCGGAACACAGACTGGACCCACCTTTCTTCCTGTCTGACAACCTTAGACAAGGGGATTTTATAGGAATGGATCATCCAGGCCAAGATTCAACGTCACCGACTTCCCTCACACCTTGTGCCAACTTGAAAACCAAGAGCATGAGATGCAGGGGGGCACTGTGATCTGAGTGACCATCAGTGCCCCAACCACTCCAACTTGCATCTCTTTCCTCATGTATCACTCTATATCTTTGCATTCCGATTATCCCTCCTGTGTTTTAATACCGTCTGCTGATACTGTACTGCCAGTGGGGATAGCACGCAGATGATAGATGAGATAATGATATTGGCTGGAATGTGAGAATTCGTGAGCATGTCTCCATCGGATCGACTAGATGTCCATGTGGTTATTCTTTTTTTCTAGATTGCCAACATTCCTGGGCTACACAGCACATTCTGATCTAAGCGAGCAATGAGTGATGGCAAGAGTTGGTGAACAATTCAATGAGGTTTATTCCCAAATTTCAGAAAGTTGGGGTTCATTGTATCGGTCAATGGAGCGGGGCGTGAATTTGAGAACAGAAGGTGAGCCTCACTCTCGATGACTCAGACCTGTCTGTCACTGGGATGCGTCCCTTTTTTACTGCACATTCAGCATGCAGCACTTGAGAAAACCCATAACCAAGCTGTCCAATGTGCGTCAGAATCACACAGTGAGTAGGACTTCGAGCTTGTTCTTAACAAGTGATGACAGGGTCACAACGGCAAGCAGATCTCCGAGGCTGACCTCTCGAATCCAATTCGATAAGTTCATAGCTGATTCAAAATTCCTTGCATCCACTTTCTTGTCATTTCCTTCTAAATCTTGATTCCCTGACTGACCGTGAATCTATACACGCAAGAACTCTGTACTCACTGCTCGCTTGTGGTGAGGAGTTCCAAAAATTCAGCACCATCTAACAGAAGGTGTTCCTCCTCATCACAGTCTTTTTTAGTTGCTCCTTTGTTTGAGTCTATGTTGCTTTGTCCTCATGGACAGAAATCTCCTCTCAGTATTTTTCCTGACAAGACATTAAAAATACAATATATTTCAATGAGATCACCTCTCATAATTTTAAATTCCAGTAAATATATTGGTAGCGTGTTAAATATTAGTTCACGATTCAATCACTTCACACCAGGGGTAGTCCCAATATATACATCTGAAATACTTTTAGGGAAAGGGACTTCTCCTGAACAAGATGACCTCTGACTACTGAACGGGTACAGGCAGCATATTCGGCAGTTCTCGGCTGGGTCAGCGAAAAGAGAGCAAAGACGAAGAGTAGTATTGTTATTATACTTCACTCATCATCATCACAGTGTGAATGAATCGGCGGAAGGTTGGGTGTTCGTTGTGTGAAACGCAAGAGAGTGAAGTCACGACACAAATAAGATTGAAAATCATAGCAGCGCGCATTTGAAATGCCGAAGGGACTTTCCCGTATCTGGGAAAGGTTCTGCAGGTATATTTCAGAAATATTGACTAACAGATTGTGGACCATGTGTTAACCTCCCCATCATGACTGATGGGCTCAAGGAGCACCAGGTCGAAGAGGAGCAAAAAAGTGCTTT
Source organism: Chiloscyllium punctatum (assembly GCF_047496795.1). Lineage (NCBI taxonomy): Eukaryota > Metazoa > Chordata > Chondrichthyes > Orectolobiformes > Hemiscylliidae > Chiloscyllium > Chiloscyllium punctatum. The sequence continues at coordinate 52,934,816 of NC_092789.1, read as the reverse complement.
CGTCATTCTGCTCAGAGTCCTCAAAGCCATGCTGAGATTCTTGGAGCAGGAAGGCTTTTCTGGAGGGAATGAACACTGACCAACGTTGAGGATTATGTCTTTATAAAGACAGTTCACTCACTGAGACCAAACCCAACTGGAATAATAGATGAAATGTTTCCGCCAGGCAAGTTATTTATCACTATTTAAGAGACTCCGAAATGTACGATGGTTGATAAGCTAAAAACTTTGCGGTAGAACAAATTATTGTTCCGTATTTATGGAGACCACATGGACCAAAATTCGTCTGATGCCTCTTTGAACAAATAACACTATTTGCCAAAACAATAAGAGCAGTGAAGACCAGCACCTTGAAAAAGAAGGGCAGAAAGAATGCCGACAGGTTCCACTTCAGAGGTAAACATTGAAGAATGCAGCAACAGCTCCTAGGAAATGTTTAACCAATGGGACAACAACAACGGTTGTTTCAACCTCAGAGTCGCATCGCCTCTGGTGATTGGAGAACTTCACAAGATGGTATATCTGCGTGATATTAATGTCTTGACACAAGGAGGCGGGCGTTCTCTCACCAAAATTGCTGTAGAAATGAAAATACAAGGAATCACAGGTTGTGCGAGGAATATTAATAGTTAACATGGAGTGTTTGGATCAGGACCAGACCACCACATAATATTGTAGAATGGTAGCCCACACTCTAATATTTCAAATTACATGAGTTTGAGAGGAGAACTGCCCAAGGTTAACAAGGTAAACGGACTGAAATGTATGTTTACAAATGCACAGTAGGTTAAATGTGAAGGAACTCAACAAAAGGAAACTCCTTTGAAATAGACAAAACATTAGCAAGAAAAACTCACCCGTCCCTCAGCCAAACCAATTTGGATCATGTTACATTATGAGGCTTAGAAGATACACAAAAAGTGCTAACAATTCTGAAACAAGAGAGTATTTCGCAAGAAAATGTTAAAGCGATTTCAAAGGATTTCCCAGCAGGAGGAGGGCATTGGGAAGAGGAATCATTATCAGTGTTTAATAACACAATAGGACAAGTGTGGGTTGAAGATGCTGAAGGTGTTGAGAGCGTTACAGAGAGTGGCCAGGGCCTAAACGGTGTTACAAAGACAGTGCGAGTTTCTGCAGCTGGAGGTGTTTACAAAGACAGGCAGGGAAGTATGTACTTTTGTTTGTTCATTCATGGGATGTGGAATCTCGAATTGGAACAGCATTGACTGCTAATCATCCAGAGGGCAGCTCACAGTCAGCCACAATGTAGTGGGTCTAGAGTCACAAATTGGCCAGACCGGGTAAGAGTGTCAGATGTCCTTCCCTAAAGGACGTAAGTGAACCAAATGAGTACTTCCCAATGATCAACAATGCCTTTATGCTGGCCTCACCAATATCGTGTACAGCCGCAATATGACATCACGACTGCTATTCTCCATGCTCTGACAAATGAAGGTAAGAGTCCCAGATGGTTGCTTCAGCAGCATGTACACGTGTGAAGCAACATTCGAAGAATTGTGTACCTGTATCCCTCTGTCTCTGATTGACAACACTCCCCAGGGCGCGTACACTAAATGTACAAGCTCCACCGTCGTTTGTTTTACCAAAATGGAACACTTCGCACTTATCTGATTAAACTCCATTTGCTAATCTTCAGCCCACTTTTTCCTATCAATCTACTATTCACGCTACTGTTTAGCCTGACATATCACAGAAAACTTTCTTCGCTGTACACTATATTGTCAATTTCAATGTCACCATCAAAACCAAAAAACCAGCAACCAATACTTCCATCCAAATCATTTATCCAAATTATAAATAAGAATGCATCGACGACAGCGCTGGTCACTTGCCTCCAGTCAGAAATGCAAAAATGTGTCCAATCACTCTCTGTCTCCTTCCAACCAGCCAAATTTATACCCCATTTACTATCTCCTCCTGGATGCCATATAATTTTATGTTGGTCTGAACTTATTACACAGTCTAACATATGGAAAGTGGAACACAGAACGTAGAACAGTGCTGAACAAGACCCTTTGGCCTTTCATGACATGCTGATCTGTTATCATAGTCTAAGATCAAACGTACAGACATACTCTTCATGCTACGATCACCCATGTGCCAATCCAAGAGTCTATTAAATATCCCTAATGCATCATAAACTACTAACATCACTGGTAATGCATTCCACCCATCTTCCACTCTGTGTGAAGAAGCAAACTCTGAAATCCCCCCTTAACTTTCAACCTATTACATTAAAAGTATGTCCTCTCATGATAGACATTTCTGCTATGGGGAAACAGTCGCTGAATATTCACTCTATATCTGTTCCTCTCATCATCTTGTTCCCCTCTTCCAAATGGCCGCTCACCCTTCTTCGCTCCAATGAGAATAGACTTCGCTCCCTCAACCGGACTCCATACGAAATGCCGCCAGTCTAGGCAGAATCCTGGTAAATCTCCACTGTACACACTCTAAAGCTTCCACATTCCTATTTTAATGAGGGGGGCACCCAGAACTGAACAAAATATTCCAAGTGTGGTCTAACCAGGGCTCCATTGAGTTGCAGCATAATTCATGGTATAATTCCATAGATAATGATAGCCAAAACACGATGCGCCTTTTTATCAACCTATCAACTTGGGTGGCAACGATAAACGATCTATGGACATGGACACTAACATTCCTTTTTTTCCTCCACACTGTCAAGAATCCTCTCTTTAACTCTGTATTCTGCATTCAAATTCGACCTTCCAAAATGATTCACTTCACACTTTACCAGGTTGAACTCCACCTGCCAATTCTCAGGCCAGCTCTGCATCCTGCGGATGTCATGTTGTAACCTACAACAGCCCTCCACACTATGCTTTATTCCACCAACCCTGCTGTCATCGCCAAACTTACTAACCCACTCTTACACGTCCACATACAAGTCATTTATAAAAATCACAAAATGCAGGGGTGCCATAACCGAACTCTGTGGAACACCACTGTTCACTACGCTCCAAGTTCAATGCTTTCCATCTGCTACCAACCTCTGTCTTTTATGGGCCAGACAATTCTGCATTCAATCAGTCATATTTCATGTATCTCATGCCCCTGTACTTTCCAGACGAGTAGCAAACGTGTAGAAACATTGAGTCCATATCGCCTAGCCTGGGGATTGCCTATCCTTATCTTTCTCAAAGTTTTCAGCACACCATCCTTCTTTACGTCAACCTGTTCACATATCAACTGGTTTCACGCTGTCCTCACAAACGACAACGTCCCTCTCAGTACTGAATACTGAGCCAATGTATTGATTAACGACCGTCCCTACCTCCACTGACTCCAGGCACAACAACCCTCCACTATCCCTGATCGGCCCTTCCCTCACACTCGCCATCGTCTTGTTCCTCACAAGAGTGCAGAATGCGTTACGGGTTTCCTTAGCCTTACACACAAAAACTTTTTCCTACTTCTTTAAGTGCATCCTTCAATTCCTTCCTTGCTACCATCATACAATCCCTACAGTGTGGAATCAGGCCATTTGGCCCAACAACTCCACACCAACGTTCCAAAGTGTATTCCACCTGGACACATTCCCCCACCCGATTACTGTACATTTCCCCTGACTAATAACCCCAACGTACACATCTCTGAACTTTATGGTTAATTTAGCATGGCTGATTTAACTAACCTACACCTCCTTGGACAGTGGTCAGACACCGGAGCACCCACAGGAAACCCGTGCAGACCCGGGGAGAATGTGCAATTCCTCACAATCGCCCAACACTGGAAGTGAACCCTGGAATCGAATCGAAAGTTATCATTTTCAGAAGCTTTTAGACAAGATTCAATTAGGGCTAAAATGTAACTCGGGAGTGAATAGGGCCTATTAAAGTTTACAGAGGTCGTCCACGTGTCGAACCAGAAGAAATGGGTAAGATGGGTGGTACTATGAGGCAGCAGTGATAACGATTGAGCCATCATGCAGACCCATGTAATCCTCTGGAGCGCTGTCTGATCATTGCTTCCTCAACCTGTAGTAATCTTCTTTCTTCGTCTTGACTAGATGTTCAACATTCCTTGGAACCTTGTCAAATGCTTTGCTGGTGTCCATGTAGACAACCTTGACCGTTCTGCCTTCAACCATCTCTTAACCGCCACATCAAAGAGTCAATCAGATTAGTGAAACGCAAATTTCCGCTCACAAAGCCATGCTGACTATCTCTCATCAGCCCTTGCCTTTCCAAATATACGTAGCTACCTTCTCTCAGAATCTCCTTCAACAACCTACCCATCACTGATTTGTTGTTTCTTGTCTTTTTACTCCAGTCCTCAGTCTTCCTGCACCTCACCGGGTCTGTTGATGATACAAGCCTCTTTGTTCGGTGCAATGCAACATCTTCCCTACATTACCACAAAATGCCGGGATTCACCTGATTAGTTCCTGTGGATAGGTCCACTTTTATTAATTTTTCATTCCAGAAACTTCACTTCTTCATTGTGGTTTCATTCCAGATATCACTCTTTATTTTTCCAAGTTCCCGAGTTTCCATGTCATTCTCCACAGTAAATACTGACAGGACTTTATTTCTTCAATGTCTCACCCACCTCCTGTGCTTCCAGGCGTGGACGATCTCATTGATCTTTAATAGGCCCTATACTCTCCCAAATTACTCATTCGTTCGAATTGAAACTTGTCTAAAGGCTTCTGAAAATGCAAACAAACCATATCCTCCGACCACCACACAGCTCCCTCACTCTTTTCTATTCTGTCATTTGTGTTCACACCGACTAATAAAATACAACCGGCTCAAAAGAAAACTCTCTTTTAGAAAATGTACCTCACATTGTTACCACAGGTTCATTTATTGTTGATTGCCATATCATTTAAAAAATGGTATCTTACAGGTTCAGCAGGAAATAGAGAAGACAAAACAAACGCTGGTGTTTATTACAAAAGGATTGGAGTATATAATAGGAATGTCATGCAAAATCTATGCAAAGGGAGAGTTAAACCATATCTACATTATTATGAACAGTATGAATGCCATAAGGAAATACATACTTGCATTGGAAGCAGGTCAGAGAAAATAGGCTCGGCTGATTTTGGAAATGAAAGGATTTCCCCATGAGAAGAGGTGGATTGAATGATTTTGACGTCATTGGAACTTTGAATAATGAGAGTGAATTGACTGAAGCGTTAAATATTCTGAGGAACTTTGGCACCGTTGATGCTGCGAAGTTCGCAAACAGAACAGCACAGCACAGCAACAGGCCCTTCGGCCCAACATGTCTGTGCTGACGATGATGCTATTCTAAATGAATCCCATCTGCTTGCACATAGTCCATATCCCTTTATACTCCGCCTGTTCACATGTCTCTCTAAGTGCCACTTCAAATATTTGCTACTGTTTCTACTTCTATTGCCTCCCTTCCCACTGTCGAAACTTTCTGTAAAAATAGTTGATTAGCACATCTCATTTAAACCTTTCCAATATCCCTTAATTTTATGTATTTTTCCATTTGACATTTTACAATGGAAAAAAAAAATTCGAAGATCCACATTATACTTGCCTCTTCTAATTTTATATACTTGAACCATTTCGCCCCTCAGCCTCTGACACTCTTACAAAACAATCCAAGTTTGTTCAATCTCGTCCTATAGCTAACAGATTCTTAAAACATCTAATACAGGTAACATGTTGGTAATGTATTTTTCTACCCTTCACAAATGCTCTTCAACATGACATGCAATCTGGTTGGTTGGAGCCACAGTTCCAGGCAATGAGGATTTTACAAGAGCTGGGGGTGTGATGGATGGCAGTTCTAAGAAGGGAGAGAATCCTTAGACGAGTTAACTCCAAGTAAGGTAGGAGGGATAGGTAGCTGGTCTTCTGTGGCTAACCCAATTTCAAACAAGTATGCTTTGTTGGAAAATATAGGGGGTGATAGACTTTCAGGGGAATTAAGACCGAAGAACCAAGTTTCTGGTATCAAGGCAGGCGATAATGTAATGAGGGCTACGTCGGATTCAACTGATCGATCGTGTTAGGGGCCACTTTAGTCAAAAGCACAGACAGACATATCTGCGGCCAACAGCGAAAAATCAGAATAATGTGTTGCCTCCCTGCTGTCAGGATCAAGGATGTGACAGACAGCTTGCAAAATGCTCTCAAAGAGGAGAGGGAACAGCAGAAGGTCATTTTGCATATTGGTTACAACGACTTAGGAAGAGAAAAGAATGACATTCTGAAAGTAGAATTTAGCGAGTTAGGCAGGAATTTCAAAATGAGGTCCTCGAGGGGCGTATTATCTGGATTCCTCCTGGTGGGACGAGCTAGTGATGGTCGGGATAGTCGGATAGAGAAGATGAAGCGTGCCGAAGAAGCTGGTTTATGGGAGAAGGATTCATATTTTAGGACCATTGCAATCTCTTCTGAGGTAAATGTCACCTCTAAGAGAAGGATGGATTGCGTCTGAATTGCAAGGGGACTAACATACTGGCAGGGACGTTTCCTAAAATGCCTCGGGGAATGACAAACTAGGAAGGGGCGGAGTGGGAACCAGGTAGAGATTGAGGAATGACAACAATCTGAGACTGGGACAGTGGAGAAAAAAAGCAAGTCAAACAGTCATGCAGGCAAGAACAAAGCGGAGAACAATGTAGTCTTGATCAATTAAACAGCATTTATTTATGCAAGAGAACTAACAGGGAAGTCAGATGAACTCAGGGCATGGCTACCAACAGGGACTGCGACATCACAGCAATTACAGAATCTTGGTTTAGGGATGTAAATGAATGGTAGCATAATGTTGTAGTATACAAATGCTATAGTAGGATACAAAGGGGGGCAAGAGAGGAGGGGGAGTGGCGTTTTTCATAAGGGATAGCATTGTAGCCTCTACTTTGGGAAAATGTTTCCAGAAAGACAACCAGCGAAATCATTTGCACGGAACTGAGAGATAAGAAAGGAATGATCACCTTGTAGGGATTGTATTATAGGCCCCATAATAATCAGCGGGAAACTGAGAAATAATTTTGTGACGAGATTTCAGTTATCTGCAAGATTAATAGGGTGGTTTTGGTAGGTAATTTGAACTGTGCAAACATAGACTGGACCTGCCATAGTGTAAAAAGTTTAGATGGAGACGAGTTTGTTAAGAGTATACAAGAAAATGTTCTGAGGTAGTGTGTGAATGCACCTATCAGAGAAAGTGCCGAACTTGACCTACTCTTGGGAAATAAGGCAGGGCAGTTGACTGAGTTGTCAGTGGGGAAGCACTTTGGGGTCAGCGACTATAATTTTGTTAGCTTAAAAACAGTAATAGAAAAGGATCAACCAGATCGAACATTTGAAACTCTAATTTGGAGGAAGTCTAATTTTGGCGGCATTAAGCAAGAACTTAGAAAAGCTGGTTGGGTCGCATGTAAGGGGACGGCTGGAAAATGGGAAGTCTTCAGAAATGAGAAAACGAGAGTCCAAAGACACTATGTTACTGTGAGGTTGAAAGAAAAGGCCGGTAGGTGTAGGGAATGCTGGACGACTGCAGACATTGAGGGTTTAGTGAAGAAAAAGAAGAAAGCAGACATCACGTCCAGACATGAGCAATCGAGTGAATCCCTGGAAGAGTACAAATGTAGCAGGAGTATGCTTGTGAGGGAAATCAGAATGGCAAAAAGGGGACATGAGGTAGTTTTGGCAAATAGCGTTTAGGAGAATTCAAAAGCTTTTTATTAATACAATAAGGACGAAAGGGTAAATCTGGAGCGAATTGGGCCCCACAAAAATCAGCAAGGCAGCCTTCGAGTGGAGCAGAAGGATGTGGGAAAGATAGTAATCGACTACTTTGCATTCGTGTTTATTGTGGACAAGGACATGGAAGACATAGAATGTGGCCGAATAGATGGCGACATCATGAAAATGTCCATAGTACAGAGGAAGAACTGCTGGATATTCTGAAACGCATAAAGCTGGACAAATCCGCAGGACCTGATCAGGTGGAAACCAGATCTCCGTGGGAAGCTACGGAAGTGATTACTGTGCCCCTTGCTGAGATATTTGTAATATCGATACTCGCAGGTGAGGTGCCAGACGACTGGAGGTTCGCTAACGTGGCGCCAAATTTGGAAGGTTGTAAGGACAAGCCAGAGAACTACTGACCCGATAGCCTGACGTCGCTGGTGGTAAGGACTCATTTGGGTTAATCGACATTGCTTTGTACTTGGGAAATCATGTCTCACAACTATGATTGAGTTTCCTGAAGAAGTAATGAAGAGGATCGATGAGGGCAGAGCGGTGGACGTGATCTCTATGGACTTAAATAAGGCATACGAATACGACAAGGTTTCCCACAGGACACTGGTTCGCAGAGTTAAATCTGATGGAACGCAGGGAGAACTAGCAATTTGGCACACGACTGGCTGGAATTTAACGAAACAGAGTGCTGGTGAAGAGTTGTTTTTCGGGCTGGAGACCTGTGATCAGTGGTGAGCCACAAGAATCGATGCTGGGTCCACTACGTTTCGTCATTGAGAGAAATGTTTTGGATATTAACAGAGGAGATATAGTTACTAAGTTTGCAGATGACACCAAAAGTGGGAGTGCAGTGGATAGCGGAGAAGGTTACGTCAGATTGCAACGTGATCTTGATCAGATGGGCGAATGGAATTAGGAGTGGTGAATGGAATTTGGAATGTTTAATTTAAAGAAATGTGAGGTGCAACATTTTGAGAAAGCAAATCTTAGCAGTACTTCGGCAGTTAATGATAAGTTCCTGGGAGTGTTGCTGAACAAAGAGACATTGAAGTGTAGTTCAGCGCTATTTGATTGTAGAGCTGAAAGAAGGAGAGTGAGGATGGCGTGTGGTATGCCTTCGTTTATGGATCAGGGCACTGAGTATAGGAATTGGAAGGTCATGTCGCAGCTGGACTGGATATCGGGGGGGAAGTTTTGGAATATTGCGTGCAATTCTGGTCTCCTTCTATCTGAAGGATCTTGTGAAACTGGTAAGGGTTCAGAAAAGTTGTACAAGTCGATTATAATATATATAACTGTTGGAGCGTCAGAGCTATTGGAGGAGTCTGAAAAGGCTGGGGCTGGCGTCTCTGGAGCATCGAATGCTGAGGGATGTCCTCGTAGAGCCATATAAAATCATGAGGGTCGTGGGTAGGATAAGCAGACAAACTAGTTTCCCTGTGTTGGGAGGAGTCAGGACCTCGATGGCATCGCTCTAGGTTGAGAGGGTAAAGATAAAAAGATGCCTAAGGTGCAACATTTTTCACGCAGGAGGTGGTGCGTCTGTGTAATGAGCTGCCAGAGGAGGTGGTGGATGCTCGTATAATTGCAACATTTAAAAGGCATATGGATGGGTATGTGAATGGGGATCTGGACCAAGTGATGGCAAACGGAATTACATTAGGTTGAGATATCTGGTCATCATGGACTAGATGATCCGAAAAGTTAGTTTCCGTGCTGTACATCTTTATGACTATCAAAAATAAAGAGAAACCATCACTGTAATACGGTCGCATTAGAACGCTTCAAACATGGTTTGACACGCTTTCTTACAGGTCATTCATGCATAAATAACGATCTGATCGAAATGGCATCTCCAAAGTAAGCATGTGTAAAGGTTACAAGCTCTTGTCAAGCTTTTCTCAAACATGTATGCACAGATCACAGACATATAGAAGAAAACAATTGGTGGATGAATTCATAAATTAACATGATATAAATAAAAATATCAACAAATCAATCATGTGAAACGTGTCATTTCCATTGATCTCATAAAGTGATAGAACTTCTCATTCCATACGAGACTCATTCCGAGATTTGGGGCAAGGTTGTTTCTGATGTTTTCTGCATACGTGGACAAGATTTCATTCTGATGAATATTGCACTCAATTCTCCCCTTTGTAAGAAATCAGATCGAACTTGTGCATGGGTTGTTTTCACATTGACTGCTGTATTCAGGGTTTCATGTTAGGCAGTTTGGAAAAGGACAAGAATGGTCCAGAAGTGAAAGTTATACATTGGGCAAGGCCAATTTTGATGGTATTAGGTAGAAACTTTCCAAAGTTGTTTGGGGAATCTCCTGCAGACAAAACATAGTCTAGAAAGTGTGAGTCTTTGATAAGTAGGATAAAGGGAGTTCAGGGACAGCACGTCCCTGCAAATGTTCTGGGCAATACAGGCAGGAGCGTGGAACAGTACATGACAGGGGATATTGAGACACTATCAAGAAGGAAAAAGGAAGTAGGAAAATTTCAGGTGTAAGCGACAGGGATCAAGTGAATCCCTTGACGTGCATACGGTGTGTAGGAGTTCACTTACAAAGGAAATCAGGACGGCAAAATGGGGGCATGAGATGGCTTTGCAAAAAGGCTGAGGAGAACAGAACGGGGATTTGAAAATTATGTTAAGGGCAAAGAGAAACTAGGTGAAGAATAGGTTCCGTTAAAAATCAAAGAGCTATCTACGTGTGAAACCTCATGAGCAGAATTAGGTTCATTAGTTTTATTGTCATATACCCACATGAATACAGTAAAATGTTTGCAAGTCTCCACCAGTGACACAATCTTACCTTCTATGGTACGCCCAGGTACAAAATCTTTTTACAAAGCAAAACAAAACCGAAAAGTAGCTAAAATATAAAGCGTTACACTCCTTCCAGTAATTAAGGAAAAACAAAGAAACACAAGTTAACAGTTCAACAACAGACTCCATATGCCTCTGTGCATGCTGGGTTCATAATCCTCACACAGTCACAACATGCTCCATTCCCCTGCCTTGTAGGTTGCTCCTGCTAGATGGGTGAGATCCTACACAAATATATTGGTCAATATTTACCGTGTAAAAATATATGGAAGTGAGAAAACATCGATTCTACTGCTTCTCGGATGCTCCCTGAACTGCTGTGCTTTCCATCACCACGCTCTGGACGCTGATGTCCAGCATCTGCAGTCCTCACTATCTCCCAGGGCAGTGCCGTTGAACAGAGAGAGAGACTTAGGGCTGCAGGTTCAGAGTTCTTTAAAAAGCCGCATCACAGCTAGATGCAGCAATGAAGAAGGTGTAAGACACGTTTGCCTTGATCAGCCCGAGCATTGAGGCTGTAGAAGAAAATAATAAGGCCACATTTGGAGCCTGAGTACAATTTTTGTCGCATTCTGGATGAGGGATGGTATAAGCTAAAAAAGGATGCAAAAACAATTAAATGGTGTGACGGAGACTGAGATATGAGGATAAGTTTTTCTGAATTTTGCATAGTATGTTAAGAGGTGACCTGAAAGAGTGTTATAAAATTATGAGGCTCATGGATAGGAAGTAGAGCGCAGTCTTTTCTCCATAGTAGAGGATTCCAAGACGAGAGGGCATAGGCTTAAACTCGGGTAAGAAGGATTGAAGTAAACCTGAGGGCTACCTCTTCCACATAGAGGTTGGTGCATACACGGAACAAGCTGCCATAGGAAGTGTTACAGGTGAGTACATTTGTAACATTGAAAAGATGTGGATTGGAAAGGTTTACAGGGTATGGATCAAACTTGTGTACTTGAGATTTGTGCGGTTTAAGAAATCTGTGTTAGAAAGAGTCTGTTTCCATATTATATGATTCAACATCGCTCTGACGCTCACTTCTGTACCATGATCAATTAATTGTGGCCCTCAATGAATTTATAAGTCAAAAACCCCTCTTTAAATGCGAACAATGATGTAGCTGTCTGACCTTTCAATAGAATATTCCTGACATTGACTTGACGCTTTAGACCGCAGCAGCAGCTGAAGCAGAGTTGTGTTAAACCACAATGTGTAACCTTTTTCGTGGGACGATCTATTAGTCTAATAAAACCATCAAGCCGATTGATGGTTCAGTGGCGAGTGTGTGTAAACGTGCCAGGGGCAAAACCATGTTTATCTAAAACTGACGACAACCGGTCAAATGTACCACATTTGATGGGAGCAGAAGTAACATCCGATAGAGAAGGCGAAATGATCCCAAGACCAACAGACCCGATCGATGCTCAGCAGTCCTGCCACATCCAGTCATAATTTGTGATCGACAATTAAGCAATTAATTGAAGGAGAGGCCGCCACAAATATCCTCATCATAATAATGGAACAGCCATGCACATCGGTATAAAAGTCAGGGATGTAATATCTGTACCATCGTAAGCCAGAGTGTTGAGTGAATAATTCAACTCACACTTGAATCCCAGATGGCCATCTTTAACCAATTCGATTCACTGCACGTGAAATCAAGACACACCTCAACACAGTAGATACGACAAAGAAAACAAAAAGTTAACTCGAGTGTCCGAGATGCACACACTTTGAGCTGATTGTAAGAAAGCTTGTTTAGTGTGTGAAGAACTCTCCATTTGTGTTGGGGGGGGGGGGGGGGTGACCTCTGAATTGTCTGGATCACACAGCCAGAAAAAGAAAGAAAAATAGATAATATAATGGCAATGTTCGCTGACACTATTCCTGCAATAGGACTGAATGTTTTCACAGCACAATAAGTCGTGTTCCTGGGGAAATTCTTTCATTGCAGCTCCTTCTCTGACATGTCCCTGGCATTGTGAAAACTTACTCAACTATGTCCAACCCACTCAGTGGAGAATAGTTTCAGTCTGACGAACTTCCGAACAGTCAGTCCCATCACGATAGCCAAATTAGTTAAAGTTCTTTTTGACAGTGCTGTTCAGGCAGCACAAATGTTACCTGCTTAGTTGGATTTCAGATAGGTCCCCATATGAAGATCGTGCTATTTTGTAAATATTAATGATCGAGAACAGGCGACTGCTTTGGCAGTTGGTGGAAGTTAAAAACAATGTATAAAGTACCGGGATCTAAAATCTGTTGTAAGTAATACTGATCTTGAAACCAATTTCGATTGTAAATATCAATTTGCTTCTTCAAAATACTTTCAACAAGCAAATCTCCCTTACTTTCCGGGTCTGGCCGAAACCTGACTACAAACACACAGACGTGTGATAAACTGTTGTGGTTCTGTTCTCCGAGCTGGGAATTTGTCTTGCAAACGTTTCGTCCCCTCTCTGGGTGACATCCTCAGTGCTTGGGAGCTCCTGTGAAGCGGTTCTGTGCTGTTTCCTCCGGCATTTATAGTGGCTTGTCTCTGCCGCTTCCAGTTGTCAGTTCCAGCTGTCCGCTGTAGTGGCCGGTATATTGGGTCAGGGTCGATGTGTTTGTTGATCGAGTCTGTGGATGAGTGCCATGCCTCTAGGCCACTATACACTGGCGGGCGAATATTATCTCTAAATACTTACATTGATTTAGGCTCCACAATTATCTGTGTTAATGAGTTCCAGGTACTTATTGCCTTCTGGAACGCAAAACGTCTTTGAATCTCAGTTTTAAATCGATGTCGATAATTCTGTATCAATGTCCCTGAGTTTGTGACTCTGCTGAGGAATGGAAACACCTTCCTAAATTCTATCTTTTTTAAGCCCCCTCTGTATTTTGTATGTTTCAGTAATATCACTAAACATTCATTTCGATTACAGTGAATACACAAAGAACATAGAACATAGAACATTACAGCGCAGTACAGGCCCTTCGGCCCTCGATTTTGCACCGCCCTGTCATACCACTCTGAAGCCCATCCCACCTACACTATTCCATGTACGTTCATTTGCCTGTCCAATGACGACTTAAATGCACTTAAACTTGGCGAATTTACTACTGTTGCGGGCAAAGCAATCCATGCCCATTTTAAAAGTTATTGATAAGTCAACATTTCCATCCCAGGAATCAGCCAGTTACTTGTTGCACAAGCATGATAAACTTATGTTTGAAACACAGTTGCTCAATAATCCAATTGTACTGCACTTTGCTGCACTTCCTTTTGATTCCTCTCCATTTTTAGAACTCATTTGTTGGTCTTGCACGTCGCTGGTTGACCAGTATTAATATCACAACCCTATTTGATCTTGAGAAGGTGGTGTTGAGTTGCCGACTTTTTTCACTGCAGTCCACTTGCTGTGGGTTGACCCAGAATGCCGTTAGGGAAGGGAATTCAAGGATTTTGACACAATGACTGTGAAGAAACCGGGGTGTGGGTGGGTGGGTTCATTTCTAAGTCAGGGTAGTGAGTGACGTTGAAGTGTTCTGAGGCGGAAGATGAGGCATTCTTCTTCCTGGTGTAAGGTTTTAAGGGAGTGGCGGTGGAGGAGGCCCATGACCTGCATGTCCGTGGCAGAGTGCGAGGCGGAGTTGAAATGTTGAGCCTCAGGGCGGTTAGGTTGATTGGTGCAGATGTCCCGAAGATGTTCCTTGAAATGCTCTGCGAGGAGGCGTCCAGTCTCCCCAATGTAGAGAAGACCCCCCCCCCCCCCCCCATCAGGAGCAACGGATACAATAAATGATATTGGTGGATATTCTGTGAAACTTTAATGGATGTGGAATGCTGCTTTGAGGCCTCGGATGGAGATGAGGGAGGAGGTGTGGGCGCAGGTTTTGCAATTCCTGCGGTGGCAGGGCATGGTGCCAGGATGGGAGGTTGGGTTGTAGGGGACTGTGGACGTGACCGGGTAATCACGGAGGGAACGGTCTTTGTGGAAAGGGGTGGGGAGGGAAATATATCCCTAGTGGTGGGGTCCATTTGGAGGTGGCAGAGATGCAGTTAATGCAAGGGTTGATTGAGTGGAAGGTGAGGACCAGGAGGGTTCTGTCCTTGTTACCGTTGGGGGTGGTGCAGTTTGAGGACGGAGACGTGGGATGTGGATGAGATGCATTGGAGGGCATCTACAGCCACTTTGGAAGGGAAATTGCAGTCTCGAAAGAAGGAGATCATCTGCTGTATTCTGTCGGGGAACTGGTCCTCCTGGGAGCAGATACGGCGGAGGCGGTGGAATTGGGAGTAGGGTTGGCATTTTAGCATGAGGTAGGGTGGGAAGAGGCGTAATCGAGGTAGCTATAGGAGTCGGTGGGTTCGTTAAAAATGTCAGTATCAAGTCGGTCGTCATTAATGTAGATGGAAAGGTCCAGTAAAGAGTGGGCAGTGTTAGAGAGGGTCCGTGTGAATATAAGGTTGGTGTGGAATGTGTTGATGAAGTTGATGAATTGCTCAACTTCCTCGCGGGGGCACGAGCTGGCGCTGATACAGTCATCAACGTAGCGGAGGAAGAGGTGGGAGTGGAACCAGTGTAACTACGGAAGATTGACTGTTCTACGCAGCTGACAAAGAGCCAGGCACAACTGTGGCCTATTCAGTTGCCCATGGATACCCCTTTGGTCTGGAGGAAGTGGGAGGATTCAAAGGAGAAATTGTTAATGGTGAGGACCAGTTCGGCCAAACGAATGAGAGTGTCAGTGGAAGGGTACCTTTGGGGGACTTCTGGAGAGGAAAAAACGGAGGGCTTGGAGGCCCTGGTCATGGCGGATGGAGGTGTAGATTGATTGGATATCCATGGTGAAGAGGATGCGTTCGGAGCCGGGAAAACAGAAGTCTTGGAGGAGGTGGAGGGTGTGGGTGGTGTCTCGAACGGATGTGGGGAGTTCCTGGACTAGCGGGAATAGGACAGTATACAAGTAGGTGGAGATGCGTTCGGTGGGGCAGGAGCATGCTGAGACAATGGGTCAGCGGCGTTGGTCAGGCCTGTGGATCTTGGGAAGGAGTTAGAATCGGGCAATGCAGGTACCCTGGACAACGAGTTTGGAAGCTTTTCATGGGCCATCTCCTAAGGTAATCAGGTTCTGTATGGTCTGGGAGATGATGGTTTGGTGATGGTGGGTGGGATCATGGTCGAGGTTCAGGGAGAAGGATGTGTCTTCGAGTTGGCATCTGGCTTCGGCGGTGTAGAGGTCAGTGCGGCAAACTACCGCTGCACCCCCTTTATCAGCTGGCTTGATAGTGAGGTTGGGATTGGAGCACAGGGATTGGAGGGCTGCGCGTTGTAAGGGTGAGAGGTTGGAGAGGGGGAGGGGGTAGACAGGTTCAGGTGGTTAATGTCTCGGTGGCAGTTGTAAATGAAGTGAACGAGGGCGGGTAATAGGCCAGCGCAGGGCTCTCAGTTAGGTGGATTGTGTTGATCTAATACCCATTTGAATTTACAAAAATGAAATATATTTACATGGGACGCTTGAAGGAGTCAGCAACAGGAACCAACTACACAGAAAGTGGAAAATCCATTCCCTTTCTCCAGCCTGTTACACAGGAACAGCAGAAGTTTATCCAGGCCATTTGGCACAGTCACATCAGAACAAGGTAGCGCTGCACAGCCCCTGGAGCCTGACACACAGTTTCACGAGAACACCAACAAGCCCCTCGTGTCTATAATACTGGACCCAAAGTAGGACATGCAGTAGCAATATTCTATTACACAGCAACAGGATCAGTCCATTCTGTTTCTTCAAGTCTGGAATACAGGCACTATAAGTGGCCAAAACATAATTGGACACTAGTAAACTGGAATAAGAGAAGTGCAATCAGCCTATCGAACCTGTTGCACAGAAAACGGAGAATGGCGTGAAAGTATTTGCGATGTTTTTGTTGGAAAGGAGGAGGTAATTCAGCCACTTGTCTGTTGATCGGGGAAGACCAATCACACACTAGACCTCAGTTCAGGGATACAGGAGGAGACCCTTCAGTACCTAGAAACTGTTGTGGAGAAATATGTGAAGACTCTTCAGCCCCATAAACTGAAACTTTAGGAAAACCATCTGATAATTCAGCTTAGAAGCTTGTAGCCCAAACGCCTGAATATCGACTTCACCAGCTTCAAAATCCCTCCATCGCTAGCCTTCTCCCATGTCCCCACTCCCTGACCTAACCTACCCTGTACATCTTCTCACTCACATATTTGCTGCATCCTTCCAACTGAACAATCGTAAGAACCCACTTCCTTCATCCAAATATCACCATTCCTCCTACCCTTCCCCGATCCCCACATGGCTCTCTCTCTGCATCCTTCTGGGTTCCTTTCACCTGCCCAGCCCTGACATAGTGTCTTGGCCAGAAATGTAGACTCTGATGCTGTCATACCTGCTGTGCCTTTCCAGTTTCACATCTATTGAGTGCCTAGTTTCACGTTGTGACCTCCATAGCAACTTTGTAATTTTGATTTTCATAGATTTTTAAAAACATTATTTGCTGGCATGTTGTTCCCACAATTTAACGACAAGAAATAGGTAACACATAATTTGCCATGTCTGCTTCTGTCTGCTTCGAACTGATTTCCTTTGTTTCTCCCGCACTTGAAGATAACTCTTCTTATGCTGCAGCTCATTCATACTATTTCCAGTATACTCAATAGCTTCCTTGCATTTATACTCTGTATGTCTATACATAAACCCAATGATCCATGAGCTTTCTTCAAAAACGTTTCCACTTGCCCGGCCACCGATCATTTCCTGTCTTCTGTAGCCCTCTCTCCTTAAGCAAGGGTGTTATATTTACCAGTACTCCCTCTCTCCAGTGATTACAGTAAGATAGGTAGCAATGCCTGCAAAATTTCCTCAGCATTCTCAGAACTCTATCTGGACGGGATCATTTTTCATCTTCAGATCTTTCAACCTCCCCAGAACCTTCTCTGTCGTGGTGGTCACGGCACAGAACCTGCCCCTTGACTCTCTAGAACTTCTGGCAGACTTCTTGTTTCCTTCACAAGAAGACAGAGACAATGTATCTGTTCAACTTCTCTGCCATTTCTTTGTTTGCCATAGCTCCTCCCACCTCATTTATCAACAGTCTAATATTTGCTCTGGCCTTCCACCCCTCCCTGTTACATATGAATTGAATTGAATTGAAATTAATTGAATTGAATTGAATTTAGTGTCACGTGTAGGGAGGCACAGTGAAAAGTTTTGTCTTGCGAGCAATACATGCAGATCACACAGTCAATATGATAGACAACTAAGTACTAGGTAAACAGCGGCAAAAATAAAAAATAACATAGGTGCAGGCCAATGCTAAGGGTATGTGAGTCTATTCACTATTCGAACAACAGTCGGGTAGAAACTGTTTCCAAACCGGCTGGTGCGTGTGCTCAAGCTTATGCAGTTTCTCCCCGAGGGGAGAGATTGTAGAAAGAGCATAACAAGGGTGGGATGGATCTTTGAGAATGTTGGCGGCCTTTCCTTGTCAGTAGTCCTGATTGATGGATTCGAGCGAAGGGAGGTCGGACTACAAACCTCTTGCAATCTTCTTTTATATTAACAAAATTGCTGTCGTATTTCATCTTCTCCTCTTTGTTGCTTTTATTAGTTATCCTCCACCGCTATTTATAGGCTTCCTAATGCTTTGGATTGCCAATAATCATCACCACATAATATGTTTGCTGCTTCCTTTCCATGATGTCCCTGTCTTCCCTTTTCATTGACGGTAGCCTTGACCTTCACTTAATATGTTTCCTCATCCTTGGGATGGGTTTCAGTTGGGCCACTAAATTAACCCCAGGAACCCTTGCTCGTGCCACTTCTATATCTTCCCTGCTCAGCTCCCTTTCTAATCAACTCTCCCATGTCATTGAAGGTACATTACTCAATTATAATCACATCACATCAACAAGAGACCAATAGGTATAAACTTAAATAAAGTGGTTTCAGACATGGGACACTGAAAGCAATTGGAGCATTTCTTAACTAAATACAAAGAAACAGAGATAACATGAATGAAGAGATGTAAAATATAGAGAAAATAGATTATTGATAGAAGTCGATGTACTTCAATACTTCTGCCAATTGTTGTGTGCTGTGGTCTCCTGTACAGTGTGTCTACAACAGATTAATATGCTCAAGTGCTGGGTCTAATGCCAGAACTTTTGTCTCCAATGACATTACAGATATCAGCTGTTGACAAAACCAAGCAGGATAATATATTTAATTCCCCGAAGAAATGGATTAATTGAAATAAGACGAGCCGACCAGAAACAGGAATATATAACAGAGTGGGAGACTAGAACAGGGAATTCCAGAAAAGTGGGGTGGGTCGTTGAGAGAAGGGAACATAACACCCCAGCGAAGGATTAAATAACGTTTTAATATTTTATAAATGTTGTATGCCATATCCATCCTAATGTTGTTCACTGTGTCGCCGTTGGTCATATGTGCACAACAGATTGAGAATGAACTGTATTATCTGTCTGCACACACTGATGACACCGTTTTTCTTAACCTATTTACCTACATTCAATTTCAGATTGCCTCGCTTTTTTTGACATCGTCACGCGCCTTTACTTCTTCCAAATGAGTTCTGTTCCTTTCTGTTTTTCAGTTTAATCTGTCCATCAAGAAGTAATTGGTGACTGTGTAATATAACTTTACACCTCTACAGTCTCCACAGCGACTGTTTCCTATTTCTTTCAGTTTCTGAATTAATGACACATACAAACCCTCTCTGACCCTTTAACGCCAATAAGTAAGGCAATTGTAAATATAGCTCTTACTTTTGGATGAAGGCCAAACTATCTGAAAAAGAAAACACTGTGCGATAAGGTGATTGCAGCCATAGAAACAAATTATTGAAATGCTTGGTGTTAAAGAATTTTTTAAAAAGACTTATGAGAGCTGTGAGAGTAAAGCACGGAGAAATCCGCACTTCCTTTATGTGTTCCGAACAGTTGCACGCAGAGACAGTTTTTTTAGTTTGGGAGTTGTTGTTGATCGATAAAACTTCAGTGTAGTAACAAACTGTCCATTAGTATTTGTGAGCGCGGATACATAGAGCACTAATGTGCATAACACAGCAGAATAATGGAGACAGTGAAGAGCGATCATTACATTTCACCTTTACTTCTAATATTGCTGGAGGAATTGGAGCTCAGCAAAAAGACCAATAGCAGACGATGTCAATATCTCAGCTAGAGCAATATTGTTGTTACATTAAATGGTTTGTTATGAAAGGGGTTATCTGGAGCTGTTTGTTCAATGACTGTGATCGACTTCAGTCTCCATGAATCCAAACTGCAGAATTTCCCTCTTTTCTTCATAAGAGGCTTCTTTCAATGTGTTTTCCCTTAGTATCCGTGGCAGCGTCATCCTCAACATGACTGGAGTCAACAGCTTCACAGTGAGGGAGAGATCAAAATCTGAGAACATCGGACTGGAATGATCTAACAATTGATCAAATCCTGAGAACAATAGCTTGGAATGTTACAACAATGGACAGCAGTTTCCCCGATGGTCTTTACTATCTCTCTGATAATTGGGCATGCTTAACTTTGCGGATACAATGTATATTGATGAATGTTCATGCAGGTTACTCTCTCATCCTTGCTACATTGGATTTCTTGATAAGTTCAAATGTAAAATAAAACACCAGGTTATAATCCAACAGGTTTATTTCGAAATAGTCGCTTTCAGAGCGCTCCGAAAGTTAATGCTTCCAAATAAGGCTTTTGGACAATTTCTTGGTGTTGTGTGATTTTTGACTTTGACCACCTCAGTTCAGCATCGTCATCTCCACATGATATATCTGTCTACTTATTACTCTTGCCAACCATTGTGAACGCTGTCGTTATTTCTGTTATCTATATTTGGCAAATATGTAAACTATTATTCTCACTTTCAGTAACAAACCTCCTTCCTGTTTCATACCATTCACTGACAAACATCTGAGGAATCACAAAAGTGTTCATAACTATGATTACCCCATTTTCTCCTCGGCTGACTTGTATCTTAATCATTCCTTCATCACCCAACCTGACCACTACCACCTCCAAAATATTTCCAGTCTTCATTTCCTCCTCAGTGTTGTTTTTGAATAAATCACCATCTACACTTTTCTAGTTGCAGCTGCTTCTGACCAGCCTTCCAGTTATAAAATGTTTGATCCCAAATTTTTCCTTATCTCTTCCTGGAGCTACGTCATTCATATTGACGATCAAGTGACAGATTCATGAAACTATGCCGATTCTGGAACTTTCCCAGCAGGAATGTTATCTCCTGAGTGCAGTCATCTGATGCACTCACTCAGTGAGGGAGGCCATCTCTGCTGCAGAGATGAAGATACAGAAAATCTTCCAGAAATATTATGGACAAAGTAACTGACGAAAATGAGAAACTGTGACACGTTAGTATTAATTTAGTGTAATTACTCAAAAAGGCGATTAAATTGAAGTTTCGTAAATTGCTGCATCAGATAAGCTCCATAACAGCGTTTTCCTGCAGGTGGGAATACAGGTAGTGAAAGAAATATACAGTCATTCCAAACAGAAACAGCAATTCTATCCAGCAATTCCACGCTGCCCATAATCCCAAACTAACCTAGTCCAAACTGCCTGGACTTGAACCATATCGCTCTAAACTTTTCAGATTCACGTACATATCCAAATGCATTTTAAACGTTGAAACAACAAGAATGAATTCTTTATTATTATTCAAATGCCTTCAATTCTGAAAATTCTGTTTCTTGCAGAATGAAAAAGTAGCTATTGCAATTCTGCAGTCTGGAACGTAGCTACAGGAACTGGAACTGAAAACAAACAAAACACAAATACTGGACAACATCAAGTCAGTTATGAGGAAAATATTATAATTTTTAGAAGGAACATGATACAGAGACACTTGCGGAATCATGATATGACTCGAAAAAATGTGGAATTCTTAGATGAGTCTTCCACAAATTAGCACCAGTGGGAGTTTTGTGCTTAAATTTGTAACGTTTTTGACATAGTTACTGACAGGTGAGCGAAGGCCCATGGCTTAGGAGAGAATATACTACTTGGATTAAGAATTAGTTAATGGAGACAGTACAGAGAGAAGCACACTTTTCTGGACTAAAGGCTGTTACTCATGAGTAATCACACTTATCAATGTTTGGAAATACAGCAAATTGAAAGTCAGACAAATGTCTGGAGTATAAGAAAGAAATAGCATGCATCTTATTTTGTATCTATTAAATTGTACGTGGTTAGGAAGTGTGGTTGCCCAAAAAGACCTACATGTTTAAGTCATGAATCATCAAAATAGTCCATACTCAGCCGTAAGCGAAGGTGCATTGAACGTTGTATTGTTTTTCATTGTAAGATGATTCAAGAACATAAGTAAAGGCAACTTCCTGCAGCAGTAGAACCTTGCTCAGAGAGTTTTAAAGTACTGTATGCAGATTTGATCTCCTTTTCATGGAGTGACCTCCTTGCACAGGCAAAAGCAATGGTTCCAGAAGGAGAGAGTTCAGAAGCTGAGTGATTAGTTTATCGCGCTCTGAGAGAAGAGAAAATGGTGACATTGAAATTTGGGTGTTGGTGAGGATCATTTATTTCCAAAAGAAACATTGATGGGGTGATAAATTCCAAACTTTACCCAGGTATGATTGGTTTGCTTTGTTGCCACGTGTAACTAAGTACACGGAACAGCTTTGTGAGTAGTGCAGGCATAACCTCATAACATATACAGACAGGGAATGGATGCAGGAGTAGATGTTTCGGCCCATCGAGACCACATCACTGTTCAATTGGATCTTGAATGATTATGCAATCTCAGTATCCAATTCTGGCTTTCTCTTTATACTCATTGATGCTTTAAGCCACAATGGCTCCCTATTGGATATTTCTAATGATTTACCCCAACAGCTTCCTGTAGGAAAGACTTCTTCAGGTTCACAACTCTCCAAGTGAAAAACTTCTTCCCCGTCCCTGTCCTGAATGGGCTATCCCTTATGGTTAGAGTGTGGCCACTAGTTCTGGAGTTCCCCAATATTTGGAACATTCTTCCTTCAAGTAATCAGTCCAATTCCACTTGGAGGTTTTATGCTTCAATGAGATTCCTCCTCATACTTCCAGTTACAACAAGTCCTATCCCATGTTCATCTACTCTTTCCTTGTGTATCAGGTAGGTAAAAATAATGACTGCAGATGCTGGAAACCAGATTCTGGATCAGTGGTGCTGCACGAGCACAGCAGTTCCTGCAGCATCCGAGGAGCAGCGGAGTCGACGTTTCGGGTAAAAGCCCTTCATCAGGAATAAAGGCAGTGAGCCTGAAGGCTGGAGAGATAAGTGAGAGGAGGGTGGGGATGGGGAGAAAGAAGCATAGAGTACAATAGGTGAGTGGGGGTAGGGGATGAAGGTGATTGGTCGGGGGGTGAGGGTGGAGTGGAAAGGTGGAAAAGAATATAGGCAGGTAGGACAAGTCACGGGGACAGTGCTGAGCTGGAAGTGTGGAAGTGGGGTGAGGTGGGGGAAGGGGAATTGAGGAAACTGTTGAAGTCCACATTGGTGCCCTGGGGTTGAAGTGTTCTGAGGCGGAAGATGAGGCGTTCTTCCTCCAGGCGTCTGGTGGTGAGGGAGCGGCGGAGAAGGAGGCCCAGGACCTCCATGTCCTCGGCGGAGTGGGAGGGAGAGTTGAAAGGTTGGGCCACAGGGCGGTGTGGTTGATTGGTTCGGCTGTCCCGGAGATGTTCCCTAAAGCGCTCTACATTGGCGTCTAGTCTCCCCAATGTAGAGGAGACGGCATTGGGAGCAACGGATATTGGTGGATGTGCAGGTAAAACTTTGATGGATGAAGAAGGCTCCTTTAGGGACTTGGATAGAGGTGATGGAGGAGGTGTGGGCGCAGGTTTTACAGTTCCTGCGGTGGCAGGGGAACGTGCCAGGATTGAGGGTGGGTTTTAGGGGGGCGTGGATTGGACCAGATAGTCACGGAGGGAACGATCTTTGTGTGAAGGGGTGGAGAGGGAAATATATCTCTCGTCGTGGGGTCTTTTTGGAGGTGGCAGAAATGTCGATGAATGATTTGGTTTAAGCAAAGGTTGGTAGGGTATAAGGTGAGCACCGGGGCGTTCTGTCCTTGTTACGGTTGGAGGAGTGGGGTCTGAGGGCGGATGTGCAGGATGTGGACGAGATGCGTTGGAGGGCATCTTTAACCACATGGGAAGGGAATTTGCGGTCTCTAAAGAAGGAGGCCATTTGGTTTGTTCTGTGGTGGAACTGGTCCTCCTGGGAGAAGATACGGCAGAGGCGGAGGAATTGGGAATACGGGATGGCATTTGTGCAGGAGGTAGGGTGGGAAGAGGTATAATCCAGGGAGTTGTGGGAGTCGGTGGGTTTGTACTGCCATTGCTACCAGTTTGGTTCGTGCAATAAATACGTAGATTGAAGTCTTCCATAATGACGGCTGTAACTTCTAATTTTGATAATGTTCCCGACTTCAGAACTACTATTTGGTGATCTGTGCACCAAATGCCTTTTTTTCCCATTTGGTGCAGCTCCACTCATGCAGAAACCAACTGGTCCCAGATAATGTCCTCCCTTTCTGTTGTGTTAATCTCCTCCTGAACAGCAACGCCACCCAACTCCATTTCCTATCTTCGAAATTTCCTGAAAGTTGAATAAATTTCCATTTTGAGTTCCCATCCTTGGTCCCCTTGGTGACAGGTCTCCTTGATTCCAATACATCATATTCTTTAATGACTGTCTGCACAGATAATTCAGCCATCTTATTATTAATACTCCTCGCTTTGAGATACAAAACTGCAGTCTCTTTCTTGTGAGAGATTTACTGCTCCTTTAGCATCATGGTATAATGAGGATCTTTTTGATTTTTGTTACACTTTGATATGGATTGCTTAATTATCTGAGAAGTCATGAATGGTGCTGAACAGTGTGCAATCATCACTGAGCATTCCCGAGATCTGACCTTATGATGGAGTGAAGATCATTGATGACACAGCTAAAGATGACTGGCCCTGGGCACTTTTTTGGGAAAGTCCTGCAGCCATAGCCTGTATCTGAGAAGACGTACCTCAGCCATATTCCTATGTGAATACTGCACATGCAGAGTGGAAAAGTGTGTCGCTGGAAAAGCACAGCCGGCCAGGCAACACCAAGGAACAGGAAACGATCATAGGGTGGAAAGAAACTTGGACAGAGCAAGGCATACAGGACGTACACTAGACAAGCTCAGCATGAGGGAAGTGGGTACTGAAGATGATGAAGATCAGAGTCAAGTTTAGAGTGGCGCTGGAGAAGCACAGCAGGTCAGGCAGCATCTGAGGAACAGGAAAAGTCGACGTTTCTGACAAAAAGCCCTTCATCATGACGAACTAGATTACGATTAGTCGAAGTTCGAGAGTCCATTTATCAATCTCATGGGGCATTCATAATAGTTGATGTGCCTCTGCAGAACCCCAAGGCAATTGATCTGAATGTACACTCCTCACATTAATGTGCAGTCGGTGTGTGATCTTGCACTGAATGTCTTGTTTTACACAAACCCCAAATCAGCCACCATATCTTGCTTCTGAAACAGTAAGACATGTCCGCCAGCCTCTGTCGTCCGTAGGGAACACAGGTATGTCTTCTCGGAGATGGAAAATGCCACCTTGATATTTATGGACTCGACCACACCCCCTCAAAAATATCTTAAGAAGGCAGTCTAGATTCTAACGCTTTATTCTTTTAAAGGCAGATGTAAAGTCTCTGATCCAGATGCAATGTGACAAGTCAAACTACTCAGTAATAAGTTCTGCACAATCTATTTAAGCCTTATAGTCAAAATATGACAAACAACGTGAAATTCAGAATATCTTTATTGGAATACATCACACAATAATAAATGCAGTAACTATTGCTAACTAGCTGTTCAAATATTAGAACATCCCATAAATAGTCTCTTGTTAAAAAGGAAAGTTCAGACACAGATTCTCATAAACACTTCTCCCATTCAGGAGGAAAAAACAAAGAAAGAACACCAAGAGAAAATTCGCAGTCAGTACCAGTAAGGAGACATTCACTGAAGCCTCTAACTCTGATGAGACCCCAATAGCTTCCGATGTTACTGAGAAACGAAAACCGAGAAATCCTAACCTGTGTTAGCTGGCCACATCAATTCAAGCTGCATTACAATAAACTCAAGTCCTCCAAAGTTGTTCACTCATGTGTTCTAACTGGACAGCTTGGTACCTTTCGTTCAATCTCTCTCAGAAGAAATCAGCACAGAATCACTTCTTAATGCTGCAGTTTTGTCACACAAGTCAGCACATGGAGCTGTTAAACAGAAACCGGGGTAACCCAATCAGCCCCTTGGCCCTTCCGAATCGAACGAGGAAGTAGCGCTTCAACACATTGACTCAAATTCACAGGAGTTGTACGAGGCCATTTAGCCCCTCGAGTCAGTTACTCAGGCGACTGACTGTGTGGAGTTTGCACATTCTCCTCGTGTCTGCGTGGGTTTCCTCCGGGTGCTCCGGTTTCCTCCCACAGTCCAAAGATGTGCAGGTCAGGTGAATTGGCCATGCTAAATTGCCCGTAGTGTTAGGTAAGGGGTAGATGTATGGGTATGGGTGGGTTGCGCTTCGGCGGGGCGGTGTGGAATTGTTGAGCCGAA
This sequence comes from Chiloscyllium punctatum, assembly GCF_047496795.1. Lineage (NCBI taxonomy): Eukaryota > Metazoa > Chordata > Chondrichthyes > Orectolobiformes > Hemiscylliidae > Chiloscyllium > Chiloscyllium punctatum. The sequence continues at coordinate 52,908,542 of NC_092789.1, read as the reverse complement.
GGGTCTGTTTCCACACTGTAAGTAATCTAATCTAATCTAACAAAAAGGATGTAGTTTCAAATTTAATTGTGACACTTTCCATCTTAATGAAGAATTCTACTGCGAAAGGTCGCGCACCACAGTGTTTTTAATTAATACTTTTTATTACACTATATTTATCCTCAGTAAAGACAGATCCAAACTATGTTTAAACTGTTCTGCCATGACTTTGCTGTCCATTATGAGTTCACCTGATTCTAAGTGCACTGGACCTTCATTTGTCTTCATCAGTCTTTCTCTTCACATGTCAACAGAGACTTTTGCTGTCAGTTATTATGTTCCCTGCAGGCTTAGTTCCTTCGACATATTGTGTGAGGAAACCATTCCAAACACAGTCAAGGAAATCCCCCTCCCTCACATTGCTACCAGTTTTGTTCGGCCAATTAATATGAAGTTTCAAATCTTCAAACAAAAACTGCTTAAACTTCATGGCCTTCATCTCGAATTTTGATATAACCCGTTTTATCATAAATACTGTTTGGCGGTCTGTACAACAAATGACTTTTTCCTTTTGGTGTTCGGCAGCTCCACTCATGCAGTTTTCACTCCGATGAATTGGACTCAAGGTGCCGAATCATTTCTTCCTTGTCCGATTGGACAGGGTCTGATTGGGTAACTTCTGGTTCCTGTTTAGCAGCTCAATGTGCTGTCTAGTGGGACAATGCCGTCGTTTTAAGAAGTGATTTTGACCGGGTTCTTTTCTCAGGGAGAGATGGGACTAGATGTACTAAGCTGTCTCGTTAAGAACACTTGAGTAAACAGCTTGGGAGACCTTGTTTTGAACGGTGTCGCCACGTCTCACAAGTTAGGATTTCTGGGTGTTCGTTTCTCAATAAAATCAGAAACTATTGGAGTCTCAACAGAGATAACAGTTTTCAGTGAATGTCTCCTGGCTGCGACTGTCCCTGACTTTTCTCCTTGTGTACTTTTTTTAACCTACTGATTTGGAGAAATGTTTGTGAGAATCTGTATCTGAGCTTTCCATTGAGCCATTTTTATATGGGATGTTCCTATACAGTTGCAGCATCTATTATTAGTCTGAATTACTCTTTATTTCGTTGATTGTTAACTACACTGCTTAAATAATTTATGTATATCTCATTACCGAGGAGTTTGACAAGTCACATTGCATCTGGATCAGAGATTTTACGTCTACATAATAAGAGACTGTCAGAACCTAGGCGACCTTCTTAATATAGTTTTGAAGGGGTCTGGTCTGGTCCATAACACCCGTCTCCTTCTCTTGTTGTGTAATAGGCTGGAGGCACTAAATGGGCGATCCCTGCTCATTTCCTATTATTTCATTCGGCTGAATGACTTCCTCATTTTCCCGTGAAGGCAGTGTGAGAAGCTGAATGAACTCTTCATTTCTGACTGTAGAATTGTGCAGTGACTGGCAGTACTGTTACATGAATGTTGCCGGCACTTCAATACCACAAGCTTGAATATTGCCCAGGTCTTATTGCACATGGACAGACACTGTTTCAGGAGCAGAGGGGAACACAGTAGTCTGAACACTGTGTGAGAATCTGTGTCCATCCCCACTTCTGATCTTATGATGGGGGAAAGACATTGATGAAGCAGCTGAAGATATTTGTGCTGAAAATTATACCCTGAGCATCTTCCACAGAGATTTTCCAGGACTGAAAGGATAGACATCCACGAACCACAAACATCTTCCTTTTTGCTTTGATTCGATTCAAACTGTATGGAGTTTACACTGATTCCCAATAATCCAATTATGTTTCGCTCAATGATTTCATTGTCAGTCAACCACTGCCTTGATATCAGGACCAGTCACGCTTACATGAACCCTTGTATTTATTTCTTTTATTCATATTCATGGATCGTGGTATAGGAACAGGGAAGATTTCCTTCAAGTAGAGTATAGTGAATTTCAGGAATTATTCCTTCCACAGTGTCAGAGGAGTTAGGTCACTGAGAATAACGAGAGAGAAGTGAGACGGATTCTGACATTACATGGAGTTGAGAGCTCTGGAGATTTATCATCAAAGAGTAGTTGAGACCAAAAGCGTGTGTGTGTCTGTGTGTGTGTCTGTGTGTTTGTCTGTGTGTGTGTCTGTGTGTTTGGCTGTGTGTGCGTGTCTATCTGTGTGTGTTTGTCTGTGTGTGTGTGTCTGCGCGTGTGTGTGTGGTGGGGGCGTGGTGGTGTTGGAGAGGTGAACAACATGCTCCTGTTTCTGATGTTGTCACATTTTGTTGTTGCAAACTTAGTGGGTGTTATTTTCCTGGAAGTTCTGTTATTGAATGTTGCAGTCAGCGAGACCAGAGGAATTTGTGATTTCTACGTGTAATAAGGGGGCTATATTCACAGTGAATATGGGTCTACAAAATTATCACCAAATGAAGCATGAGCAGGGTTTTGAAGCTATGTAAAGACAGATGAGGTGCGTCTTTCGTACCAAACTTGGGTTTTCCAATTATATTTTCCAAACGAACCCAAACTGTGCCTGACAGTCCTTCTGGACTGAATGGTCTTCTCTGTTTCTGTGCACCAGCTTACCGAAGGAAGTGGCCAGCTACTGCTCCTGTCGATCAGATCTGAATGGCTGAATGGATCACAGAAACATCAGACTGAGGAGCAGGAGTGGGCAGTGAGATATGTTGAGCGGTGTTCACCAGCCAATAAGATCAAGATTGACCAGTTTGGGGTCTCAGCCCATTTTCCTATCTGTATCCCATTATTTGTAACTCACTTTTCTGTCAAATATTGTACTGCCTCAGCTTGGAATAAATATAAACAGAAAAGCACCATAAACTTCTGCAGAAGAGCAATCCCACTTTACAGTCACTTTTATAATTTCTCCTCATCCCTCGTATAGAGTTGGAGAGTCATGCATTTCGCAAACGGACAATTTAGTACAGCTTGACAACGTGGACCTGTTATACCAAGATATACCAATCATATTTTCTAGGATTTTGACCATATCCATCGAAATCTTTCCCATTCATGTACCTATGCCGATGCCAATTAAATGTTGAAATTGGACCAATTCCTCTGTCAGCGCGCTCCATACACGCCTCACTATTTGCATGAAAATGTTGCCAGTAAGGTCCGTGTAAAACATTTCCTCTTTCACGTAAACCCATGCCTCTATTTGTGGACCGCCCCACCCCCCCATCCTGGCAATGAACATGTTAGCTATTAATGTCATCCATGCATTTCATGATTTTGTACACCTCGATAAATTCACCCATCAATTTTCGATGCTCCAAGTTATTAAAGAATCGCCAGTCCGTCCACACTCTCCCTTTGACTTAAAGGCTACATTCCCAGCAATATCTTGGAAATGTTTTCTAAATTTTCTCAAGTCTAAAAATATCCTTTCTGTAGCAGGGCGAATCAGATTAACCAAATTATTCCAAATGTGGGCTCACCAACATCTTGTACATCCTCAACATGGCATTGCAACTCCAATACTCAATGCACTACAGAATGAAGGTAAGCGCACCAAATGTGTCTTTCACTGTCCTATCTACCTCTAATTTCAAGGAACTGAGTCTGCACCCCGAGGTCTACTTGTTCAACAACACCCTTTGGGTTCCAGGATAAAGTTTATAATTCCTGCCATGCTCTACCCTACCAGAACGCAGCCTCACATTTATCTAAATTAAAATCCATCTTCAACTCCTTGACCTATTGGTATATCTGATCAAGGGCCCGTTCAATTCTGAGACACCCCACTTTACCAAAAAATTGTGTCATCTGTTAAAAATACGAACCAGGCACATATTCACTTTTACATTATTTTTTACAATTAATGAAAAGCAGGAGACTCAGCACAGATCATTGTGGCACACTGTTGTGTGCAGGTTTCCATTCTGAAAAGCAATCTGCTCCCACCACACTCTGTAGCCGACTGACAATTCAATATTGCATTCAATTTGTAAGCTCGTCCTAAATCCAGTTATGATCGACCATACTAACCTGTCCACCAAGCGGTATCTTGTGGAACGTCCTGCTGAAGTCCATAAGGTTAACATAATTCCGTCACATTTCGTCTTTCGCACATCTTCAAAAAAAAACGGAAAACTCAATAGAGAGACACGATTTCCTGTGAAAATATGTGTTGACTGTCCAGAAGAAGTGTGGCCTTTGAAAATTCCTCAGAATCTCCTCCAGTAACCTACCCAGTAGCTCACTGATCAGTAATTTTGTGACTTTTTCAGTTCAATGTTTCTTTTTCTAGTCCCACTTTTCCAGTGGCCATATATATAAACAGGTTGGTGGAATGCCCAGTGGTATAGATCTCAGAATGGACCATGGTCAGTGTTAGGAACGCATTCAAGCTGGTTTGTATACTCTGCAAAAATAAGAATATATGAACAAAGAGAGTAAGAAAAACAATAACACAGTTTAGACGTTGCAACTGTGTACATCAATATCGAAACACATGCGCGCATGTATGCACACACATTCACTCTCTTCCCAACCCACCCTCGCCACCTCCTTGATGGTGTATACCAGACATGCACCTTGTAAGGAATCCCATCCTGGAACAGTTGGAAATGAATGAAGAAATGGGGAGAATCCAATGAAAACACCTCAGGAATTTCCCCGTGAATGGTAAAGATGCAAGAGGAATTTGCAGCTGACACACGTTACTGTAAGGGGGAACACATTGAGAGCGGGAACACCAGCCTGTTCCTTCTCAGGAAGATTGCATTCTCTCTCTGTTTGAGTTTAAACATGCAATAATGTTCTCCAATCCCAAGCTGGACCACGTGAGGTGTCCTGTCATTTACCCTGCTCCCTGTAGGTACGTCTTTGTTGCTGCAATACACAGAGCCAGTACCTTAGCAACAAATGACATTTCTTGTTCAGTGCCTCCATATTAAAAAAGGTTAATGTTTTCCCAAGTCATGTATTAAAATGAAATTGTCTTACTCTTAAATTACATCTCCACATTTACTCGCCCATATAAGAGAAAATAGCAATCAAGTATTCACCATCTGTACTCTCCTCAAGATTGTACATCGTCAATAAAAACACCTCTCCTTTTCAAGTCTAAACTGCTAATCTTTCATAACATTACACTACCATCCCAGGAACTAGCAAATAGAAACATCTTTGAAACGTGTCAAAAGCAATTGTGTTCTGTCTTCCAGTTCAGCGATTTATGACGACACACAATACATTAGATTTGATCTCAGGAATGGACTGTACAAATACGTAAAGAAATGTCTAAGGTTATACCTGAAACCCCTTGCATGAACCATCATCGTTCCACTTACCTTGCAAAAATACTTGCTACATCCGCAGACTAACTCAAAGTGATTCCTGTACTAGGACACACAAAATCATTTGCATTTTCCCTCCATTTCAATAAATTCCTTTTGTTTCATTTATTTCCCAAGCAAACGTCCAATGATCAACACAGTATTTTTTTCTTCTGAAGGTTTACCCACAACCCTACCCGTCTTCATCCCATTGCAGAAGCTTTGTCTCCAATCACATCTTATTGAATGACTATCCTGATGCGTCAGTAAATATAGCTCCAAAACACAAATCTAGATTGTAAATGGTGATGAACTAACACCGAAGGTTGAGGAATTCCATAAGTTACAGCTTTCCTTCCTTAAAATAAGTATCGATCTCTACTCTGTATTTTCTGATAGCTAACCGGGGCTCCCTGTTCCTGAATAGCATTCTCGGAACGTTATATGGATTCATCCTGTGCTGTGCAATGTACTCATAAGACTGAAAACTTGAAAATGTGCCTGTGTAATTACTTCGAGAGGCAGAATGGTCTCCCACTGTTCCATTGAATTAGTCATGACTGGTTGAAAGGTATGTTCCTCTACCCTGTATCAACGTTAAGTGTTTGAGTGAGAGAGCAACACCTGGGGCACGATCATCAGTTGACCATTTGGTTCCTCGAGCCTGCTGCACAACTTAGAGAGATCATGGCTCGTCTGATTGAAGCTGAACACTCCTTTTCTGTCGATTCCCAAGAAACACTGATTCCTTTGCTCATCAAATAGCACCCCTCGAGCTCATCCTCGAATAGCTTCAATGGACATTGGGTAAGTGGTTAGCACTGCTGCCTCATCCTGCCAGGGACCCGTGTTTCATTGAAGCCTTGGCTGACTGTATGGATTTTGCACATTTTCTCCGTGTCTGCATGGATTTTCTCTCACAGTCCAAAGTTGTGCAGGTTAAAATGGAATGTCCATGGGAGATTTCCCATTGCGTCCAGGGATGTGTCGGCTAGCTAGATTAGTTATGGGAAATGTGCGGCACCGTGGCACAATGGTTAGCACTGCTGCCTCACGGCGCCTCAGACCCGGGTTCAATTCCCGCTTCAAGCGAATGACTGTGTGGAGTTTGCACGTTCTCCCTGTATCTGCGTGGGTTTCCTCCGGGTCCTCTGGTTTCCTCCCACAGTCCAAAGATGTGCAGGTCAGGTGAATTGGTCATTCTAAATTGCCCGTAGTGTTAGGTAAGGGGTAAATATAGGGCTATGGGTGGGTTGCAATTCAGCGGGTCAGTGTAGACTTGTTGGGCCGAAGGGCCTGTTTCCGCACTGTAATGTAATGTAGGGTTATGTGGATAAAGTCGGAGGTGAGGCTGGATGGGATGCTCTTCGAAGGGTCGGTGTAGATTCGATGGGCCGAATGGACTGTTTCTAAACTGTACGGGTTCCATGGTTTCATGACCCAATCTTTACTGTTCCCGGTGAATGAGAGCCCAAAGTACAACCCAACCAGGTGTCCTTATCTCCATCTTAAAAAGCGAATCTCTTAAGTCTAAAGTGCATTCACGACATAGCAAGTCTCTTTTTTCAGGTATTTAGGCACAACAAATAAGAAGAGCCTTAGCCTATTCAGCCCTCAGACCTATCCCATATGAAGTATTTATGAAACACAGCCTCCACTGCTTTCTGAGAACGACTTTTCCAATACATTTTCAAAAATTATAAGGAATTGGGTCAGAATTAGGCCAATTGGCCCATCGATCCTGCTGATCGGACATGGATGACATCTTTTTACACAATTTTCTGGCATTCACGCTCTTACCTGAGAACCCTTACCAAGTAGAAATTGTCGATCTCTGTCTTCAACACAGAACCGTGTTTAAGTGTCTCCGAGTCGTGTGTGTGTGTCTGTGTGTGTGTGTCTCTGTCTGTGTGTCTGTCTGTGTGTGCGTGTCTGTTGTACTGGAGTACTGTAACCAGTGGTATTCCAGAGGCTTTGGTGGTGGATCCCCTTTTGGTTGTCTTTTATATCAATGAATTAGATAAGGATTATAGAAGGCATCGTTCGCAAGATTATGCATGACACCAACGTTGGTTATATAGTGGAGAGTCAAGAAGCTTATATAAGATTGCAAAGAGATTTGATCAATGGATCTCAGAGTGGTACAGCACGGGAAAGACCATTTGATTCAATCGTCCTTGCCAAACGGATATTCTCATTTAATCTAGTTTCGTTTACCAGTGTTTGGAAATATTGGTCCCAATCCTTCTAATTCATATACACAAACAGATGCCTTTTAAATGTTGTACACTTCTTGTGGCAGATTATTCCAAACACATCACACAGTGTAAAAATGTCGCTAGTTAGGTATTTTAAAATCCTTCCTAAACGCTTCTGTACCTCATTCAAGTCTCTGCAATGCATCAGCACTTATATTTGAGCGACATGCCACATGCACAATTGTCAAATTGAATGACTGCACCAAAAAGTTCCATTTAAACAGCCTGGTATTTTTGTCCTTAAAATTTTCCACAAATGTCAATGGGTTGTGATCAGTGTACAGGATTGTATCTGATGCATTGCCGACAACACAATCATTGAAAGGTTGTTCGGCCAACACCAGGCTTAAAGTCTCTTTCTCCACCGTTTAATACGCTTTGTTGATGAACGTTCAACTTCCTTCAAAAAATAACCGGTGGGCCTTTCTGTCCCTTCGTCATCCTCCTGCAGAATCACCCCACTGACACCCTCATCTTTGACATCGTTAGCCACCTTGAAAGACTTCATGTAATCGGCTGTGGCTAATAAAGGTGCAGTGGTTATAACTGTCTTTATGTTGTCAATTGCCCTTTGACAGTCCGCTATTCACTGAGACTTCTTGCCCATTTTTAACAATTCAGTCAGTGGAGCAGCCACACTGAAAAATTTCGTTAACATCCATTCAATCCCAAGAACAATAGAACTGCGTTTTATTTTTGTCGTCAGTTGGGGAAATTACAAAATTTCTTTCGTTTTTGCATCTCGTGGGGCCATTTGTCCATGCTCATTAACATGGCCGAGGAAGGTGACTTAGGAAATGGCAATTTCACTTTTAGCCACATCTAGCACCAAATCTGTCTTCCGAAGTCGATCAAACAATTCCGCTCAATGCTGTAAATATTCCTTCCATGAGTGAGCAACATTCACCAGAATATCAATATACAGTTGGGAAATCCGGCAAGGACCGTATTAGCCAGTCTCTGAAATGTGGCTGGATCGTTTTTCATACTAAATGGCATGACTTTGAACTGATACAGTCCATTTGGCGATGGAAAACCAAAATTTGCTGTCTTTTACTTGTCAGTCGCCTCTGAGCAAGTCCAACATAGAAAAATGATTTGTGTGTCCCACGGTTTGGAAACAGACCTCCAGCATTGGAATTGGATGTGCATCAGTCGTTTTAATGGCTTTGACTTTGCGATAGTCCACACATAATCGTTGGGTTCCTTCTGGCTTTGTTACCATGGGTATGGGTGTGGTCCAGCCTCTGTAACCTACTTCGATTATGCCATTTGGATTATGGGCTCTTTGTCCTTCTGAACCTGTGCCAACTTCAGAGAGTTATGCCTATAAGGATGTTGATTATTCGGAACAGCATCTCCTTTACCTTCGTCATGCACATTTAGGTTAGAACTTCCCTATTGTATCTCCCCATGTGGTTGTTGTAATTCTTTCAGGTCATTTCGATTTTCCTGTGGAAGGTAACTCACTCTTTATCCCAATTTTTGACAACGTCCTATTTGTCCAATGTGATTTGAAGACGGTCCAATTCAGAATCCTCTGAACTTGATTCTTCCTTCTGTGTTGTCGTCTTTAATACCTTGTCCTCTTACATTCATTCCCTGTCAAAATACATCTTGGGCATATTCACACAACACAGCCTGCGAGATTTCTTCGTGTCTGGAGTCCTTATCAAGTAGTTCATATCACTCAATTTCTTCTCAATTTGATATGGTTTACTAAACCTTGTTTGTATAACCACACTTGTTCCTGGAAGAAACACCAATACATTATCCCAGATTCCAAAATTGCGAATTTGCGATTTCGTATCCGTGTCCTGTCTCATTGTATGCTGTGATACTTTGAAATGCTGTCTAGCCAACTCTCCAACTCTATTTGAGTGATATCTAAGAATTGATAAATAGTCCACATGGGTGGTTTCTGCATCCTGACATTAATTTCTTATTAGTCAATTTTAACGGTACTCTTAATTCATGCTCAGACATTAATTCAAACGGATTGAATTTGGTCGATTCTTTTGGTGCAGTTCTGATTACAAATGATACAAACGGAATTCTCTTATCAGAAGCATCAGATAATCCTGACCATCAGCTCTTAAAATGGTATTTACTGTTTGATAGCATCTTTCTTGCGCTTCCCGCGATTCCAGATGATATACAGTAGATTTGAGTTGCCTTATTTCCCAAGTCATCCACAACCGCCTTGAATAGTTTAGAAGTTTGATCTTGATCTGACTGGATCTCGATTCGTTGTCCGTATGGAGTTTAAAAAAATCATTTTTTTACAATCCATTCTGTGGCACCTCCATTCTAAGGAATAACACACAGGAAGGCAAACACTTTCTTTCTCTGTATATGCGTTTTGATATAACTGGTTTAACTCCTCTATGAATATTTTGCAACAGTATTTACTATGGAAAAAGATATGGAAGATATAGCCAGTAGCGACATAGATGGTGATATCTTGCAAAATTTCCAGATTACAGAGGAGGAAGTGCTGGATGTCTTGAAACGGGTAAAGGTGGATAAATCCCCAGGACCTGATCGGGTGTACCCGAGAACTCTGTGGGAAGCTAGAGAAGTGATTGCTGGGACTCTTGCTCAGATATTTGTACCATCGATAGCCACAGGTGAGGTGCCGGAAGTCTGGAGGTTGGCAAACGTGGTGCCACTGTTTAAGAAGGGTGGTAAGGACAAGCCAGAGAACTATAGACCAATGAGCCTGAACTCAGTGATGGGCAAGTTGTTGGGAATCCTGAGGGACAGGATATACATGTATTTGGAAAGGCAAGGACTGATTCGTGATAGTCAACATCGCTTTGTGCATGGGAAATCATGTCTCACAAACTTGATTGAGTTTTTTGAAGAAGTAACAAAGAAGATTGATGAGGGCAGGCAATAGATGTGATCTGTATGGACTTCGGGAAGGCGTTCCATGGGAGACTGATTAGCAAGGTTAGAACTCATGGAATACAGGGAGAAGCCATTTGGATCCAGAACTGGCTCAAATGTAGAAGACAGAGGGTGGTGGTGGAAGGGTGCTTTTCAGACTGGAGGCCTATGACCAGTGGAGTGCCACAAGAACCGGTGCTGAGGCCTCTACTTTTTGTCATTTACTTAAATGATTTGTATGCGAGCATAAGAGGTACAGTTAGTAAATTTGCAGATGACACCAAAATTTGAGGTGTAGTGGACAGGGAAGAGGGTTACCTCATATTACAACATGATCTGGACCAGATGGGCCAATGGGCTGAGGAGTGGCAGATGGAGTTTAATTTAGATAAATGAGAGGTGCTGCATTGTTGGAAAGCAAACCTTAGCAGGACTTATACACTTAATGGTAAGATTCGAGGGAGTGTTGCTGAACAAAGAGACCTTGGAGTGCAGGTTCATAGCTGCTTGAAAGTGGTAGATAGGATAGTGAATAAGGCGTTTGGCCTGCTTTCCTTTATTGGTCAGAGAACTGAGTATAGAAGTTGGGAGGTCATGTTGCAGCTGTACAGGACATTGGTTAGGCCACTGTTGGAATATTGCGCGCAATTCTGGTCTCCTTCCTATCGGAAAGATTTTGTGAAACTTGAAAGGGTTCGGAAAAGATTTACAAGGATGTTGCCAGGGTTGGAGGATCTGAGCTACAGGGAGAGGCTGAACAGGCTGGGGCTGTTTTCCCTGGAGCGTCGGAGGCTGAGGGGTGACATTATAGAGGTTAACAAAATTATGAGGGGCATGGATAGGGTAAATAGGCAAAGTCTTTTCCCTAGTGTTGGGGTGTCCAGAACTAGCGGCCATAGTTTTAGGGTGCGAGGGGAAATATATAAAAGAGAACTCAGGGGCAACTCTTTCACGCAGAGGGTGGTATGTGTATGCAATGAGCTGCAAGAGGATGTGGTGGAGGCTGGTACAATTGCAACATTTAAGAGGCATTTGGATGAGTATATGAATAGGAAGGGTTTGGAGCGATATGGGCCAGGTGCTGGCGGGTTGGACTAGATTGAGTTGGGATATCTGGTTCGACATGAACGTGTTGGACCGAAGGGTCTGTTTCCATGCTGTACATCTCTATGACTCTATAACTCTATCTTCCTGCTGCAATTATATCAGCTTAATAGGGCTAAAGATAATGGAATGCTTACCTATTTACTCCTTCTTTGATCCACTTCTCTGATCGAAGAAGGTCTGGGATACCACTTTGTCAGCTTCCTTATTTGTGCCTTTTGATCTCCCCTGCTTCCGCTTGTGGCGCTGTGATCTTGTGATCACACAATCTTGGAAAACTCCTGGATGAAGATCCTTCATTTCTTTAGTTCCTTTCATCTACACTGGCTTTTCAAGCAGAGTAGGCAACACACCGACCTTTGAATCAGCTATGGCATTAGCAGGCATTTGTGTTCCTGGAGTTGAGCGTTTGCCTTGTACTCCGAACGCAAATTCTCACCTCTTCTCTGAGCACATTTTGTCTTACCTGTTACCAGTAACAGGTATTGGCACTAGTTACTGAGTAGTGCATACGTCATCGTCCTTCAGCATTACAGACTGAGAGGATCTTGTATGCCTTAATATTGTGACCTCTTTGCCTACTGCTCCCGGCCTATGTGAATAAACCTCACCCTTGCATGCATATTTCTAAGCAGATCTAGTACTTCCTCCGTTATCAACTTCTGATTGTATTGAACACTCCGAGGCAGTTGTCTAACTTCTCCTGTGCTTTTTGATCCTAGTACAACATAACTTCCAGGCTTGTCCGGCTTTCATACATCTGACTTTCGTCTAGACGACCAACGTTTTAATTTTGTGTTGCCCATTTTATTATAATGGAAACACCGGAGATGTTTAAAATCTTTGCCCCCACCATAGGGTTCTTTTCGCACTGTGGTACGTTATCCTGATGATCTTCACTAATATCTGCCTTTTCCTTTCCATGTAATGATTTTTCTTTGCCCAATTTTCATCCGTCATGGACTGAAATTCATTCTGGAAGCCAAACCAAGTTTTATGGAACAGCTTTGGGAAATTCCCTACCTACATCTCTGTGCAATAGGAATTGTTTTGGTTTGGAGGTAAATCATCGAAATAAGTTTCAAAACCTCCCGCCCTTCCTCCCCCTCTGTTCCTCTTTTGTTTAAAGTGATGCAATTGCACCCACTGGCCTATTTCAGGACTTTGCAATTCCTTTGCACATGCAAGATCACTTGTAAGAGTAAGTTCAAAAGCATTGCGCATTCCAGAAATTGCCATCAAATTCATCTTAACTCCGAACAAAATGACTCAGATTGAGGGTCCTGAATATAATTGCAATGGACACCACCCTCCTCCAGCTTATCTCTCCACGCTTCAGGCTCACTGCCTTTATTCCTAATGTAGGGCTTTTGCCCGAAACGTCGAATTCGCTGCTCATTGGATGCTGCCTGAACTGCTGTGCTCTTCCAGCACCACTAATCCAGGATTTGGTTTCCAGCATCTGCAGTTATTGTTTTTACCTCGTTGATTTTAATCCTACTGCGAATCCTCTTGCAAGGATGCCTGCCTTGAAGAAGTTTTCCTCCTCTCTCTCTACAAGAATCTCAGGGTGTCCCTCTCCCACTGCTACTCCCAGGTCGTTTCCTACTCTATGCTACTCTCTCCCCACCCCCACCCTCCTCTAGCTTATCTCTCCACACTTCAGGCTCACTGCCTTTATTCCTGATGAAGGGCTTTTGCCCGAAACGTCGATTTCGCTGCTCGTTGGGTGCTGCCTGAACTGCTGTGCTCTTCCAGCACCACTAATCCAATACTTGTAAATGTGAGCACTGTTTATCAGGAATAGAACATAGAACATGGAACATTTACAGCGCTGTACAGGTCGTTTGGCCCTTGATGTTGCGCTGACACATCATACCAATCTGAAGCCCATCGAAACTACGCTATTCCATGTACGTCCATTTGCCTGACCAATGACGACTTAAATGAACTTAAAATTGGCGAATCTACTACCGTTGCAGGCAAAGCATTCCATACCCTTACTACTCTATGAGTAATACTCAAAGACAAATCACTTCCACATTGCAGAGGGAGCATGGACATTTTTTAACGTGAGCATGTTCCACTCTGAGAGTTCTCAGTGTAATTGGAATCAGGTGTGTGTGTGTGTGCATGTGTGTGTGTGTGTGTGCGTTGATGGTGCTGTCAGTATGGTTGGTGCTGTGGGTGCTGCCCTCACCCTCTTCCTTTCTGTGAATGAGTCCAATTGCTTTTTTTTCTCCCGCCGCCGCTGCCTGTGAAAGATCACATAAAAGATAGCAGATACTGCCTGAACATGCAGCACACATAAACGCACAGAGATATACACAGATAACAATACAGACACCCCAATAGACACATTAATACGATGGAACTAACACCAACGTGTTGAATCAATCAGTATTTCTCTTTTCCCGCAGGGCATTTGTCAGTATTTAACTCGCACTTCCTCCTGAGTTCTCGTACTCTTGTTGCTCAGTTGGGAGCGTGTCAATATTTGACTGGCTCAGTGGGTCGTGTGTCAATCTTTTAGTCACTCCGTGGGAAGTGTTTCAATACTTCACTTCCTCACACACGTGAGAGTATCAGTATTTCAGCTGTTCTGTCTGGAGTGTGATTTGAAGATTTAAAATGAACTGGAAGAACTCGGCAGCTTGTGGGTGATAATGTGAAATTCCAATTGTACAGCGACAATGCCGTGCAGTGTTCAGGCATGTGGCAGATAGGGATCAATGCAGAGCCCTATTAGGTGATGTACTTTGTCAGGAAGAACATTGAAAGACAATATAAACAGGCTGCACAGTTATGAAGTGGGTGAAGGAGAAAAAGGTGAAGGGTGTAAGTGAGCGCAGATTGCTGAAGATTTCAGGACAAGTGGGAGAGCAGTAAACATCACCATTATTTTCAGTATCCGCTGTTTTTAGAAGGAAGTGTCAGAGGGAACCACCGTGCTCCCCTTCTGAGAGCTGGAAGAGATGGTGTGTTGTGAGCCCAGCCTCATGCCCATAAGACCATGGGGATTCCATTTGCACCAGCTCGACAAATAAGGGGTCATAGCATCATGGACACGGCTTCTAAGTTGTACCAGGTGGAAACAGAACTGACAGTGGCTTTAAATAAGACTTACCCTTCACTGAACATTGTTGCTTACTAGATTTGAAGAACGCAGATGGTTCAGAATCTCCCAGTTGTCCCAGCACATGACAGGTCCTTCCGACATGATGGTAGTATGGGGTGAGAGAACAGTTATCAGGCATTCTACCACACGGCTTGGCCCTTTCTGTCTTATTACAGGTTGTCTCTTTTGGAATAGGAGGAAGGAAGTGAGGGAGGGTCGAGGTGTGTGTCCTTGCTGTTAGCGCTTCTGTACGTAGGGAGAAAATGGTGAGGTGTAGAGATTGAGTCAGTCCACAGTGTTGTATCCATGCAGTGAATTATTGTGGGGGTGCAGTGGTGATGAGACAGAAGGGGAAGGTGCTGCATGAATTGGTGACAGTAGTGGACGATGAGCCGCGTTCTGATGTCGAAGCTATAATAAATATACATTGAATTTGAGGAAGCAAAGAGAATAGAGTGACACTTATCCTGGCAGAGCAGGGAAGGTTATTGATGCTTACCCTGTATTTTTGCACATTTTGTTCTGAGCTCAGATACTGTACTGAGTTGGGTGGTGAGTTCAGACCATGCTCCGCGGGTATGATCATGTGTCCTCCTCTAGGAAGAAGATTGTCGCCCTCTGTACTAGCCCATGCAGCAGCAGCTCTGTGACCCGTCGACAAATCGTGGTGGATTTGCCCATTAACTGCCATGCTCGAGGTAAACTGTGAAGAGCAGCTCCGAGCTGAGAAAGCTCAACCATTTATCTATTGCCCTTTTATGAATGGCACCAATTACAGCGATCGTGGAATTTACCACGGCATCTGGGCGATGGTGATGGGTGCGAGATTCGAGATGGATTTGAATGAGAGGGAGACATCATGGTGTTGGGTACGTAATTAATGAGGTGCCTTCGATAAACTGGCACCAGGAAACGAGTTCGGCCTCTTGCAACTGAGATATCTGTCACACTCAATTAAAATGATACTGAGACAAATTATTGTTGGATTCTGCCCAGTGAGTCAAATACTCTGCCAGCCCCACTCCTAGTTATAAAGCTGCAAAACAAATGCTCATCCAACAGGCCCACCATCTTAACTCATATCAATATCGCATACACCCAGCAGTCCTAGAAACACTGACACATGTTGCAGGATGAAATTGAAACGTCTTTGTATCAGTATTGAAACGTGTGAACATATTCTTCCATGAAACTATCTCTAAGTTTCCTACCTCTCTGGCTATTGGTTTGCTTGTAAACGGACTCCCCCGCCATCTTTCTCTGGCAGTGATTTTCACAGCCATAGCACCCCCTTTCATGCAACAGTGGAGGTATGGAGCTGGAAATAGATGAGAGTTGCACTTCCTGTTAGTTCCAGCATTGCCTGCAAGTTTCCCCACGCTGGGCAGCGATCTGACACAGTGTTATCAAGCCATGCACTGTGTTGGTGTATACCGAGCCAAACGCTGTTTTGAACCTGCACCATAAGGCAACATGTTGGCTCAATGGTTAGCATTGCTGCCTCACAGCACCAGGGATCTTCTTCATTACTCCCTTGCAAGACTGTCTGTGCGATGTTTTCACATTCTCCCCGTGTATGCATCGGTTTCTGCTGGATGCTCTGGTTTCCTGCCGCAGTCCAAATATGTCCAGGTTAGGTGGATTGGTCATGCAACAGTAACTATTATGCCCAGGGATGTGTCGTTTAGGTGAATTAGCCATAGGAATGGAGAGTCACAAGGAGAGCGTCGGGGTATGTCTAGTGGCATGCTCTCCGGAGGTTCGGTGTAGACTCGAGGCGCCAAATAGTCTGTTTCCACACCGTAGGCACTCTATAATTTCTATGAACATCTCTTTATTTGGCAACACTCGGCAGAATCCTACCGATATGCCTTGTCCTGATTTTCTTTCCCAAAATGCAACATGGCTCATCTATCTAAAATAAATTCCATTTGCCAATCCTCAGCCTTTCTAATCAAAGTCCCATGTTATTCTGAGATAACCATTTTCACTGTCAACTAGAAGATCAATATTACAATTGTCTGCAAACTTTCTAGCTGTACCTTGTATTTTCAAATCCAAATTATTTGCATGAATGGAACAAATTAGTGGATATAGCTCTGATTCTTGTGGAACACCACTAGTCACAGGCCTCAAATCCGATAAATAAACCTCAAGGGTCACTCTGTCTCCCCTACCTTCGAGCTAGTTTCGTTTCCAAATACTCAGTTCTCCCTGGATTGCAGACGATCTAAGCTTGCTAACCAGTCTACTATGTTGAACCTTGTCGAATGCCTTACTGAATTCCACAAAGATAACGTCCACTGCTCTGCCTTCATCAATCTCCTTCTTGAATTCCAGATCTCAGTCAAATTAATGAGACAAGCACAAACTCTCTTCAACTGTTGCCTTTCCGAAGACATATAAATCCTTTCCTGCAGAACACCCTCCAACAACTGAGTCATCATTGATGTCGGGTTCACTGGTCCGTAGTTGTCTCGTTTTACCATATATTTATTTTTAAAAAGTGTCAGTACTTTAGCTATTCTCCAGTCTTTTTGGCATTTCACCCGTGGCAATTGATGACACAAACGTATCAGCAAAGCGCTTAGCGATCACTTCCCTAGCTTCCCACGAAATTCTGGGATACAACTCATCAGATCCGAGTGATTTATTCACATTTATGCATTTCAAGATGTCCAGCACTTCTTGTAATTTTGAAACTTTTCACGATATCACTATATACTTTTCCAAAGTCTCTCACTCGTGTAGCCTACTCCACAGTGAATGCTGAGAACAAATGCTCGCTTAGTATCTTACCCACCTCCTACGGTTCCACAAATCGACAAGGGTCTTATTCTCTCCCTAGTTAGTCTTCTCGCTTTTAATGAATTCGTGGCATTTTTTCACTCTCTAGTTAACCCTATTTCCAAAGCCATGTTATGTCTCCTGTTTTTCCGCCCTGATTTCCCTCTTGACTCTACTACTCTTACTCTTGTACTCATCTAGGGATTCCCTCGATCCCAACTCTGTTTACCTAAATAGATTCCTCCTTAATTTTCTTGACCAGAGCATCAATCTCACTAGTCATCCCGCACTTCCTGCACCAATCATCCTTGTCCGTCTCACTAATTGGAATAGATTGCCTCAGGACTGTCTGAATCCAATGTTTGAAGGTCTTCCATTTTCCAAACACCCCTTTAATTGTGAATTGCATTTCTCAATGAGCCTTTAAAAGAACTTGCCTAACACTTTCAAAATTGCCCTTTATCTAAATTAAAACATTAACATTTCATCAAGTCTATACTTTTCCATAATTATTTTGAATCTAATGGTTACTGTGAAAAAGACTTGAAAGTTTAAATGAAATCCCCCTGTCCCTCTGTCATAGGCTCGCGAGACTGAATGGCCTCCTCTTATCTCTCTGTAACATGAGAGGATGAATCGCTTCGTCTTTTCCATCTCTTAAATGTCCATGATATTACACAATATACCATCGCGTGGATTATGGGCAGCCATTAAACTACATCTGATGGAGATCCCTCCCTCCTCAATTGCAGAAACAGAAGCAGTGTACTCCAGTTGTCTCAGTAACAACTCGTACAGCAGCAGGAGCACTTCTCTGTGTTTAGAATGATTCTCTTTGCAAAATGTGCAAACATCCCAGCTTTTAGCACTTCATACAGTAATGCTCCAATGTGCACCGAATGGCCTACTCCTATCCCTCTGTAACAGACAAAAAGGGACAGAATTGATATCTCCTCTTTCTGTGCAGCAATCCCAATGTTATGTGTCAAGGTTATGAAAGAATTTCATAACAGGACTTTTAAAATGAAAAGTATCCTCACCCAAAGTCACTTGGCAATAAGTATAGTGCCTCTGGATAAGGTATCTAGAAAATTCCCCACCGGATATTTTATGCAGTTAGTCTGTTATTATATCACTGTGTCACTTTTTAAATGGGGTTTAACATATGCAATCCTGAAGTGCTGTGGCAATACGCTCAAATACAAGGAAAATAAGAAGATTGACAGATTTATTGGTCCATACCCCAGGAAATCTCTTACCATCCATCCACACAACGAAAATGTTTCCTTTTATTGTAATATGAAAAGTGATGTAAGGAAGGAGTTAACTTAACCTGTTTTGTTCGGTGACCGTGATTCAGACGGTCTCCATAGATTCTAATTATCCCAGTGGAGTGATTCTATCTTTTATTGATGAACGGGTCCCATTGAATGTGGAATTCAGTAGCATGAGCAGGGGGATCACTGACAGCACTCACAGGGATCAGCAGCTTCAGAGAGAAGGGGAGGAGAGGTCAGAGTCTGAGAAATTTCGACTGGAATGGTCCAGCAATGTATCAGAATCTGAGAACATTAAACTGGAATGTTTCAACAATGGACAAGAGTTTATCCATTTATTTTTGGATTCTGACTAAAAGATATTGGTTGGGATTATCATCGCGAATCTATTATGCTCTTCGCCTTATTCAATATTTTTACTATCCTATCCTGGCTATGGTTGGTGTCCCTGGTAAGTCTCAATGTGCAAATATTATTTCTATAAATCTTTTATGACTGTATTACCGTTATTTCATATAGTCGACGCTTATTGCCAGTATTACTGTTGTTGTTGAGACACTGAATCCAGGTAGTCACTCTACAGATCACTACTAAATGCATTAGAGAACCTGATCAATTAGGGTCTCCATCCTTGCTTCTGGTTGTATTGCTCATGGATCACTTTGTTGAGCTATTCAGCTTCAGCTACGGACTACGATTCAGTGTCTCACTGCCTTTGTTGTTTTTACATTCGGAGCATGGAGGTCACTGTCCTCTGTTCTATTTACAAATACCATTTCCTTCCTCTAATTGCATCCAATTCCTGATCTAAATCTGAGACTGAAGCAGACGAGTCACAACTGTGTTGATCCCATTGACCATGACCGGATCCCTGACACCATGCCCTGACCATTTAATTACTCAGCCCTCCAGAATATATGTCATTGATTCATCCCATCTGCTCCTTCAACCTTGAGCAATACAAGAACAACGATCTTCATGTTGCCAATAATCTGCTGCTGTCACTGCCGGTTACTAAGGTGCAGAAGCAAATCTAATTCGAGTTGACACCAAAATCACATCCACTTGTGTTTCGTGTATACACTGCTCTATATTGCTATTGAGCTTGGCAGTGCCTTTAGTTTAATATTCTCAAGCACTTTATCACTTCTATCCGTGTAACGTCCCTTGGTCTCTCTCTGTCGATTACCCAAAGTTCTAATGGATGTGTATTCTCTCAAGTCATGATTTTCACATTCAAACAGCCCGAGTGTACGGGCATGCACACACAATCTCTCTCTCTCTCTCAGGCACACACACACTCACAAACACACATTCAGACACACACACACTCTCACACACACACTCACACACACACTCTCTCACACACACTCTCTCACACACACTCACACCCCCCCCCCCACACACACACTCTCTCTCTCACACACTTTCCCTGCATTTGCATTTCTTCACTACAGATTATTGACCACTATTTAAGACAAAAGACAGAAAGTTCCTACCCATTTTCTTTTCAAGGAACTGGTAGAGATTCGTTCAGAACAGCAACGTTTTCAGCCTCAATATTACGACATGTAAAGAAGTCATGTGTGGCTGCTCTCGAGTGACAACGTTCGGAAACTCATCGGTTATGATGGATGTGTCTATTTGCGAAAGGGGGGATTCTTTTGTTTTATGAGGCATTTTGTTAATAATTCAGACTTTCCCATTTGTTATTTCGGCTGCAATTAATTTCACAAATCTCTGAATAAATTGACACATTTAAAAATGTCACTGGTTCCTCAATAAAACTGTTAAATTTTCCTCCAGGCTGATGTATAATTTGTTTCTTTTCCTTCCTCACAGTTAACATAGTGACGGTCTACGTCCTGCTTTATAAAGATTGTGGTTTGTCTCCATGTGTCAGACGTTACCTCGGGGCCATGGCAGTAGCTGATCTACTGGTCATTATCTTCGACCTGATATTGAGACACATTCCCATTGTTTATCGGGAACAGCTTTATTTCCTGAAGGACTCCATCCCCGTGTGTAATATCCACGCCGTCCTGCTCTATGCAGCTACTGACTGCTCTGTCTGGTTCACCGTCAGTTTCACCTTTGATCGGTGTGTGGCCATTTGTTGCCAGAACCTGAAAAGTAAATATTGCAGTGAGAAAACGGCGGCTGTGGTTCTGGGAGCAGTGACTGTGCTGAGCTGTTTAAAGAACATTTTCTGGTATTTTATGCTCTCAGCTTGGTACACACTGAGGAACCTCCCCTGGTTTTGTGATATAACAGATGATGTTGTATACTCCAGTGTGTGGAGCACAATAGAGTTCCTCCACAACATTTTAACTCCAGCTCTCCCTTTCCTCTTGATTCTGTTGCTCAATGTTTTCACCGTCAGACATATTTTAGTGACCAGCAGAGCCCGCAGGAGACTCCGAGCTCACACTAAAGGGGACGCTCAATGTGACACAGAAATGAGAAACCGAAAAAAATCCATCATTTTACTGTTTGTGATCTCGGCCAATTTCATCCTGTTATGGTCAATGTTAATGGTCTTTTCTATATGGTACCGGATGCGGTTTATTGCGGATTCCCATGTATATATCCATCCCGTTGTTCGGGAATTCGGCTTCATGCTGCAGCTCCTCAGTTGCTGCACAAATACCGCAATTTATGCCGTGACCCAGAATAAGTTCAGGCAACAAATGAAGAATGTGCTGAAATATCCCTTTACCCAAAGTCAAAAATCAATTAAATTCCCTCATTAATGTATCCATCCGGGGTTTTCTCATTTCAGTTCAGTGTTTCAGCGATGGAGCAACCTGTCGCTATGACAACTGACTGAGGATAGTGCTGGTATGTCCAGTCTTAATAAAAAAGGACACGTTTTAATGTTTCTCTCAATTCAAAGGTCAGTCGAAAAGGCACCATCCCAGTGTCTGCATCTGTCATTTCAGTTTGGAAAGAATGAAAATGTTCATTAAAATGTGCCAAACAGCCGAGTGAAATTTTTTGTTGTTTCTCTTTGTGTTGATGAAACGGAGCTGGAGAGTGACAGATGCAGACCCAAGTCCTGGTCTTCAGGAGAGGGGAAAGCACCGCGGTGGAGAAGAGCAGTTGGGTTTCCGTCACTCTGCCTTTGTTTTAACCTCAAGGTTTCCAACTCTGCCCTGTCCTGAGGCTGAAGTCATCTCCGCCCCTTTGTCCTGCTTCCTCCACATCTCCCTCCCATTCTCACACTGCCCCTCTCACTCTATCTTTCATTCTCTCTTGCCCTTTCAATTTCCACATTCCATTTCAGTACCATTCCATTCCTTATTATCCTTCACTCCCTCTCTGGCTTGAATCTCTAAATCCCAATTTCCCTTTTTCCAAACATCTCTTCTTTGAATCACGTCTCATCTTAAAATTCTGATCTAAAAGACGGGGGTGTGGAGCTTCAGGCCGGTGTCAGGCGAACAGAGGAGAATGGTGCAGCTTCACGCCTTTGCTCGTGGAAGAGAGAGGGAGTGTGGAGCTTCAGGCTGTTGGTCAGGTAACAGAGGAGGGTTCTGAGCTTTAGGATGTTGCGCGGGGAACATATAGGTTTGTGAGACTTAGGTCGTTGTTTGGGGAATAGAGGGAGAGTTTGGAGCTGAAGACAGTTGCTCGGGAGCATAGTCCGGGGCTTGGGCCAAACACCGTTGCTTGGCAATACAATATGTGCATTGGTCCAACTTCTGTTGCGAGAGGACACAGTTAGTGAGAGAAAACCGTGCGTTACTCGAGGGTAAGTGTGATGTAGGAACACAGGTTGTGGCTGGGGGCTAACGGGTATGGATGGGACAATGGTTGATTACACATCGAATAGTTTGTGTGTGACACAGTGTCATTTAATAAGAAAACAGAGTGGGTATGGGGACAACGGCAATTTATCGGGGATTAAATGGGCAGGAGTTCGATGGCCAGTGCTCATGGCATGGAGTGTGTGAGGTATAAGCAGTACGGGGGGAGAATGAAGGGGAAGTGAGCGTGGTGGTGGGGGGTGTGTGATGGAAAGTGATGGTTGGGAAGGATGCAAAGGAGTGAACAGGACAATGGGGCAGTCGGTGCGGAATGAGTGAGACGGTGGGGGAGACAGTAGGGAGTGAATGTCACAGTGTGTGAGGGCGTGGGTGAGTGAGCGTGACGGTATATGAGCATCATGGTTGGTAGACTGCGGCTGTGTGAGGGTGAAGTGGAAGCAGTTTGCAAAGAGTGAGCATGATGGTGGGAGAGTGAAGGTAACAGTGGGGGTGTGTGTAGGGAGTGACCATCATCGTGAGCGAGTGTGCAGAGGAGGGAGTTTGACAGTGAGGGAGAGATGAGATGCATGAGTGTGATAATGGGTGAGTGCATGGAACAGACTGTGTGACGGTGAGGGACTGTGCAGGGAGTAAGTGTGATGACTGGGAAGTGCGTGAGAGAGTGAGTATGATTTTGGGGGAGTGTGTGATGGAGTAAGTCCAGCTGTTGGGGAGTTTGCGGGGGTGTGAGCAATGCAATGGGGGAGTGTGCGGGAAGTGAACCTGATGGTGTGGGTATGTGGTGGGAGTCATTTTTACAGTGGGAGAATGTTTCTGGTGTGTGTTTGGCGATGTTCGACTGTGTTAGGCAGTGGGTTTGATAGTGCGGGAGCGAGGGAGGGAGGCGTGAGTTTGCCACTTGCAGAGTGTGTGGGAGAACGAGTGTGACGGCGCGTAGAGTATAGTGAGTGAGTATGACGGTGTGGGAGTTTGTGGGGATGTGGGCATGACGATCGAGGAGTGTGTGGGGAACTGAACATGATGGATGAAGAGAGTGTAGCTGTATAAGCGTGCTGGTGCAGCAGTGCACAGAGCGTGGCAGATGGTGTTTGAGCGAAAGTAACAATGGGGTGAGTGTGTGGGGAGTGTGCAGACGAGGGAGTTTGACAAAGTAGAGAGGTCGAGGCATGAGTATAACTTTGCGTCATTGCATGGAGGAGACTGTGTGACAGTTTGGAACTGCGCAAGGGAGTGCGTTTTATGCCGGGGAAGTACGTGGGGGAGTGAATGCGATGATGAGGGACTGTGCATGCCAGTGAATGTGACAGGGGGCAGTGGGCATGGGAATTAGGGTGCAGCTGTGGGGTATGCAGCCGTGAGAACCGCAGTGGGGTGTTCGCGTGACACTGGGCGAGTTGCGGGGGGTGGGTGTGATGGTGTAGCATTGTGTGGGCCGGTGAGTGTGAAGACAGGTGGTGTGAGTGTGATGGTGTAGAAATGTGTGGCGTCCTGAGGTTGACGTTGGGGGAGGCTGTTGGGGAGTGAGTGAGACAATGTGGGAGTGTAAGAGGAACGAGTGTGAATTTGGTGCAGTGTGTGCAGGAGTGAGCATGACAGTGGCGGAGTGTGCTGGGAGTGAGCATGATACGTTGGAAGGTTAGGGAGGAGTCAGTGTGATGTTGGGGAAATGTATGGCGGCGTGAGGTTGACACTGGGGGATTGTGTGTGGCAGTGAGCGTGCAGGTGGTGGTTTCTGCAGGGGATTGTCTGAGCCGGTAGTGTATGTATAGGGAAATGAGAATGACTAAGTGGGAGTGCTTTGTGGACTGAGTGTGACAGGGGAAAATGTGTAGGGGAGGGATCCTGACAGAAGTAGATTGTGCGGGCTGGTGAGCATGATGGTGTTGGAGTGTTAAAGGGACCGAGCAGGACGGTGTCGAGAGGTGTGAGCGTGTTGATGGGCAAGTTAGGGTGAAACTGTTGGAGTGTGCGGGGCAGTGAGTGTCATCATCAGGGAGTATGCCAGGGAGTGAATGGGGCAATGGGGCAGGGTTGCGGGAGTGAGTGTGATGGTGGAGAGAGTGTGGGGAGGGAATGTGACGGTGCGTGCACTGCGTGGGAGAGTGAACATCGTGGTCATGTTGCGTGATGGGAACTGAGCATTGTGGTGGGGGTGATTGCAGCGGTGTGAGGTTGATGGTAGGCAGTGCAGGGGGAGTGGAGATGATGGTGGGAGAGTGAAATTAAGAGCGGCAGTATGTGGGCAGTGAGCATGATGGTGAGGGACGTTTCAGGGAGTGTGATTGGCGGCAGGGATGTGCACGGGAGAATGAGTGTGACTGTGGCTGTATGCGTGATGGAGTGTTACCGTTGGGGACTGTGCAGGGGAGTGAGCAATTCAATGGAGGAATGTGCAGGGAAAGGAGCCCGATGTTGTGGGAGTGTGTGGGAGAGTCAGTATGACGGTGGGGAAGTGCATGGGAGAGTTAGTGTGACAGTGTTGGATGGCATTGAGCTGGACAGTACGGGAGTGCAAGGTTAGTCAGCATAATGGAGAGAAAGCGTGCCAGTGTGAGGTTAACGATGGCAGAGCTTTGGGGGCGTGAGTGTGTGTGGGGAGAGTGTAGAAAGTGGGTGTGATGGCGTGGGAGTGTGTGGGAGAGTGAGAATAACAATCGATGTGAGTTTGGCGAACTGAGCATGATGGTTGTGGAGTGTGGAAGTGTGGGCGTGATGGTGGGGCAGCACACGGGGAGTGACATGATTGTGGGTGTGCAAAAGTAACAGGGGAGGAGTATGCAAGGAGTGAGAATGATGGTGTGGGAGTCTGCAGAGACGGCAGGAGTGAGATCGGGGGCATGTGTGTGACTGTGGGTGATCGCACGGAGGACATTGCATGATGTGGCGGTCGATGCATGAGCGTGAGTTTAATGGCGGGGAATTGCGCAGGAGATTGAGTGTGACGGTAGGGGAATGTGTGGGGAAATGAGTGTGACGGTGGGGGAATGTGTGGGGAAGTGAGTGTGACGGTGGGGGAATGTGTGGGGAAATGAGTGTGACGGTGGGGTAATGTGTGGGGAAGTGAGTGTGATAGTGGGGGAATGTGTGGGGAAGTGAGTGTGACGGTGGGGGAATGTGTTGGGAAATGAGTGTGACGGTGGGGGAATGTGTGGGGAAGTGAGTGTGACGGTGGGGGAATGTGTGGGGAAGTGAGTGTGACGGTGGGGGAATGTGTGGGGAAGTGAGTGTGACGGTGGGGGAATGTGTGGGGAAGTGAGTGTGAAGGTGGGGGAATGTGTAGGAAAGTGAGTTTGGCGGTGGGGAGATGTATGGGGAATTGGGTGTGATGGTGGGGGAATGTGTGGTGAAGTGATTGTTACGGTGGGGGAATGTGTGGGGAAGTGAGTGTGACGTTGGGGAAATGTGCGGGGAAGTGAGTGTAAAGGTGGGGGAGTGTGCAGGGGAGTGTGTGCAATTTTGAGTGAGAGTGAGGTGGAGGGCACATGGCAGTTGGGGTGCAAGCAGGGGAGTGAGCCCGATGGTGATTTTGATGGTGGGTTTGCATGAGGGTTAGCAAACGAGTCAGTGGAGAATGTTGTGAGGGAGTTAGTGTAATAACGGAGGGCTATGCGGGAGAGTCGGTTTGACAGCGTGGGAGTGCACAGGGATCGGAGTCTAATAGTTGGAGAGTGCATAGGGTAGTGAGTGCGACGGTGTGGGACTGTGTAGAGGAGTGAGTTTGTTGGCAGGGGAGTATGTGATAGTATCAGCGTGACAGCTGGGACGTTTGTGGTACCGTGAGATTGATATTGGTCGTATATGCAGGAGTGAACATGACGTTGGTGAATATGTTGATAAATGACTGATTCGGTGAATGTGACAACAGCAAAGCGTAATGGTGGAGAAGTTTGTGATGGATTGATGGTGACAGTGGGGGAGAGTGAGGGGGAGTGAGCGTCATGGTGGGGGAGTATGCTTTAATGTGAGAGAGTGTGTGAGACTGTGTACGGGTTACTGAATGTAATGGTGAGGAAGTTTCTGGGGAGTCAACGTGAGTGGGAATGTGCGGGGGAGTAATTGTGACTGTGGAATAGAGTGTGTCAGGAATGAGCATTACTGTGGGGTATGTGGGGAGGAGTAAGTGTGACAGTGGTGTGTGTGGCACGGTGAGCATGATGGGCAGGGTGTGTGTGGGGGAGTGAGTGTTACCCCATTCCCACACTGTTCCCCTTGGTACAGCCTGCGACCCCAACACCACACCTTTCAACTGTCAACAGCCATTAACACAATCCCCACTGTGTTCCATAGTAATGAACTCCGCAAGTATTCCCATACTGTACTTTTAGCAATGGCCTCAATACCATTCTCATGCTGTTCACCTAGCACTGACCTTTGAATGAAGCCTCAATATGCTCTCCTAGCGTCCCGAGTGGTGGGAGAGTTTGTGAGTGTTGAGAGTGATTGTGTGTAAGGGTGCAATAGAGTTAACAGGACAGTCGATCAGTGTCCGGGGGAGTAATGAGGCAAGTGCAGGGATGTGGGCAGGATAGATGGGGCAATGTGTGGGAAAGTCAGCATGCTCTTTGAGGGTATGTGGAGGAGTGAGCATGTCAGTGTATGGGCGAGTTTGTGGAGGCGTGAGCGCGATGGTTTTGTAGTGTATTAGGTAGTGAGATTTACGGTGGTCGAGGAGGCAGAGGAGCGAGCGTGACGGTGGGTGTGATGTTGACACTGGGGGGAGAGTGCCGGGGAGTGAGCAGAACATTTGGGAGAGTGGGGGGAGTGAGTGTTGCGGCGGCAGCTTATGCAGTGAAGTGAGCGTGATGGTGGGTGCAATTGCGATGGTCTGAGGGTGATGGTGAGGGGCTGTGGCGGGAGTGAGCGTGACAGTGGTGAAATGTGCGAGGGAGTGCGCATGGCAGTGTGAGAGTGAGTGATGAGCGTGATGGTGTGGGATTGCGTGGGGGAATAAGGGCGACGGTCAGGAGTGTGTCAGGGAGTGAAGTTGATGTTGGTGAGTCTGTGGGGAGGTTACTGAAATGGAAGGGTGCGTGCGAGGGAGCGAGTGAGATGGTGGTTTAGTTAAAGGGGAGAAACAGATTCGGCCCAACGTCCAGGTTGACAGAAGGGGAGGGAACGAACGTCGAACTCAGGTGTTGGGTTTAAGTTACTCTATACTTGCTTTCACTTCTGATGATCTGCACCCTGCCCCATTTCCTTCACTTTCCCCCTCTGGCACTATTTGCATCTCCCAATATCTCTCTCACTGTTTTAAGTCACGCTTGTGTTTCATTCTCGGGTGATGAGTGGACAAGTTGTTGCTCAGAGAGCACAGTGTGTATTGGCGTCACAATCCATTGCTCACGGAATAGAGTGGAGATGGAATCACAGGCCATTGCTCAGCCGACAGAGTGGAATTGGGTCACCGGCTAAGGTAACAGACTGGGCATAGCCGTTGCTAGGGCCACAGATAGAGGATGAAGTCACAGGTCATTGCTCCGAGAACAGCGCAGGGACAAGTTCACAGACCATTGCACGGGAAGAGTGTTGGAATAGGATCACAGGCTTTTTGTTGGGAAATAGAGTGGGTATGGGTAATAACCCGTTGCAAGTGGAATAGTTTGGGGATGGATTCACATTCTGTTACAAAGAGTACCTGGTTGGGATATGGTGACAGGCATTGTTCGTGGAACACTTTCGTAATCTGTTCACAGTCTGTTGCAAGTTCAACAGCGTGTGGATGGGTCCGGACGCCGTTGGGAGTGGTATAAAGTCGGGAATGCTACAGAGACCGTTACTTGGGGAGAGTAGAGACAGATTGTCAGTCCGTTGCTGGGAGAACGGTGTTGGGGTGGGTTCTAGAAGAGAGAGGGAACGGGTTCAAGGGCTGTTGCTAGGTTAACAGAGTGAGGAGGCTGTCACGGGCTATGGCAAGGGGAACAGACCAGGGATGGGTTCACAGGCTATCGCGAAGAGAACAGATTGGTGATGGGATCAGAGTCCATTGCTTGGACCACAGATTGGTGGAGTGTTCTCACGCGTTTGCTTTGGGAATAAGGTGGGGATTGTGTCACTAGCGTTTATGAGGAAGTAAAGTTAGGAATCGGGTCACGGGACGTTGCTACGGAAGCAGACTGGTGATGGGTGCACAGGTGCTTTAGGCAACAAACTGCCGATGAGTTCAAAGGCTGTTGCTAGTAGTAAAGAGTCGGGATGGGGTCACAGGTAGTTGCTCGGAGAACAGAGCAATGACAGGTCATAGGCAGTTGCTAGGACAACAGTGTGGTGATGGAGTCAGAGGATGTTCCAAGGGGCACACTGTGGAGATGTGTTCAGAGGCCGCTACGAGGACATAAGAGTGGGGATGGGATCACAGACATTTGCTACGGGAACAGAGCGAAGATTGGGTCACTGGCTCGTGCTGGACAACAGAGTGGGAATGGCTTCCGAGACCGTTTCTGGTAGTACAGAGTGAGGATGCTATCACAGTCCATTATTTGGGAAACAGAGTGAGGATGAGTTCACAGGTGCTTTCTCGGGGAACAGACTGAGGATGGGATCACTGGCGATTGCTAGGTGAATAAAGCAGGAATTGGGTCACAAGATGCTTCTGGAAGAAACGAGTAAAGGGATTGAGGATGGGATTAGCGGCCATTGTTACAAGAATAAAGTGCAGATACTTGCTCAGGTCGCTTCTAGGGGAATAAAGTGGTGATGAGTTCAGATACAATTGCTTCAATAACAGATTGGGGATGTTTCATCAGTCATTTTTCGTGAAACAGAGTGGGAATGGAGTCACTGGCTGTTGTTAGGAGTACAGATTTGTGATGCGTTGACAGGTCGTGAATACTGGAGCAAACACATACTGCAAACGCCTTTGCAGGTCCTTGCGCGGAAAACGGAGCAGAGACAGAATCACATGCTGTTGCTAAGGAATCAAGGTGTCAGTGGGTTCACAGGCTGTTTTTGGGAACATAGAGTGAGGACCTATTACAGGCCTTTGCTAAGGGAGTAGACTCGGGACGCTAGGAGAACATAGTGAGGTTGCGTTCAAAGGCCAGTGCGAGATGAACAGCATGTTAATGGTATTGTTCCATTGCTAAAAGTACAGAATGGGAATACTTGCGGACTCCATTGCAAGGGGAACACAGCGGGGATTGTGTTAATGGCCGTTGAGAGCTGAAAGGTGTGGTGTTGGGGTCGCAGGCTGTAGCAAGTGAAACAGTGTGAGAATGGGGCAACAGGCCCTTCCTGGGAGAGGAGAGTGAGGATGGGTTCACTGACGTTTCTCTGACAACAGATTTGGGACGTGGCTTTGTCAGTTGCGAGGGGAATAAAGTGGGAATGGGTTCCTGGGAGAACAAAGTGAATATAGCATCAGTGCGTTGAAAGGGAAACAGTGTTGCGGTGTGTTCACAGGCCGTTGCTTCGAGAGGAGCGTTGGGATTGAATCATCGGTGTTTGCGAAGGGAACAGATTGAGGCGGGAATGAGAGACGGTTGCAAGGAGAACAGTGACGATGCCTTTACAGGCTGTTGCTAAGGCAATAATGTAGCGGTGGGTTCACTGGTCTTTGCTTGGTGAAGAGAGGGAGAATCAATTCACAGGCCTTTGTTACGGAAGCAGACGGGGGATGTGGCCAAAGGCTTTTGCTAGAAGACCATAGTGGGATGAGTTCAGAGGCCTTTCCAACGAAAGAATCGCAGGATGGGTGCACAGACCCTCGCGAGTAGAACACAGTGAGAATGGGTTCACAGGACGTTGCGGGAAGAAGAGAGTGGAGATGCGTTGAAAGGCCATTGCGAGCATAATACGTTGAGAATGAGTTCACAGCCATTGCTATAGGAACAGATGGCAGATGTGTATGGAATTTGATTTTTCAGAAGTTGGTTGAGTGGAGTACATTGAAAATGTTTAAGGTAGAGTTAGACTGTTAACGAATCATAGTGGATATGGGTTTGGAGATCAAAACTCAAAATCATTAACCATTCTCATTGAATGATAAGGATACTTTGTGGAGTTGAATGGCATTCTTACTCTTCCCTATTCATGTGTTTGTATACTCACCCGTTATCCTTCAACACATCCCACTCTCTCCAACATCGCCCTTCCATTCCCAATATGCCTTGCTCTCTACCAAACCACATTCCCCAGACACAATTCAGCTCCTCCCATATACTCGTAACTGAAGTGTGAACACATAAACACAGTTCGAAAGAAGTCACTCCGAGCTTGAAATGTTAACTCTGATTCTCTCTGGACAAACTCTGTAGACCTAATAGCTTTCCTAACATTTTCTGTGTTGGTTACGTTTTCTGCATAAATAAATACATTTCAGGCCAGGGCAAACATTGTTAGTCTTTCTGAGAACATAGGCATAAGAGGATTGGACAGGGAAGTAGAGTTTAAATCGGGGAGCAGTCACATTCACACTGAACAGTAAACCAGTCTCAAAGGACCGATGGGTCCTATTTACTGCATTCTCTAGGGTGTAGGAATGGGCCTGGATGCTGTATTTTTCTTTCATTGGAGACATCATTCCTAGATTTGGTAAAATTGTACGTTTGCAACAGAGGGATAATTACCCAAATCTGAAAATTTCTGATTAAAAGTTTGTGTATCTTGTTAGTCATGAGAGGCATAGACAAGTTTGATAGCCAGCGTGATCGGGGAGTCTATTTCCAGACGGCATAGGTTGAAGGTGAGAGGGAAAAATAACAATGGGTTGTTGATAACTGTTTTCATGTACAGGATCGTCAGTGTCTGGAACAGGCTGCGAGAGGTATTGGTGAATTTGAGGACAGTTTTGTTGCTTAAAAAGAATTGCGACATGTGTATGGATAGGAGTGGAGGGACATGGACCAAATGCAGGAAAATGGGACCAGTTTATATTGTGAAAAATGTTCAGTATGGACACCTTGAGCGAAAGGGCCTTTTTCCATGCTATGCATTCCGAGACATCTAATTGCATACCCCTCAATATCATGATGTTAATTTCCTCTGACTGCAGAAACTGTTGTTCTGAATTGGGCATTGACGAACAGGTTGAAGAATGGGATCATGTTTCAGTTGGTCAGTGAAATGCCATAAGCATTTCCGCGGGCGGGGTTGGGGGTGGAGACGGAATATGGAAGTAATGGTTGTGATCCACACCTGATCGAATGAAAGTCCAGATTCCCCCCTTGACAGAGAGTCTCTCCTTTGTGACAAATATCCCAGAAAGGAATCAGGAGGCCTGCTTCCTAAAGTCATAACGTCTCATTTCCACGGGTGGATTGGGGTGGACATGGTCATGGTGTCATGGCTGACCGTTAAAATGTTTCCCATGACAAACAAAATCCAACTGGACTCTCGGTGAAGTTTAAATGACTGGGAGTAGCAGCACTTCAGTTTGATACTACATCTACAAGAGAAACAGTTTCACCATTCTCAAACAGGATCAGTAATCAGAAACTATTAATCCTCTCAACGTATTCTCAGAATGCATTCATGTAGAACTCTGAGCTCAAAAACTATATGAATTTATTTAGAATCAATCTAAACATCATGGCATAGACAGAGAACACAGGGGGCCAACGCCTTCAACATATTGTCTAGCTATCACGATTATTAACAGCTAACCCGAGAATGCAACTTTAAAAAAAAGGTTTTGTGATTGACACATGAAAGAAGTGAAACGATCACTGTGTTCTAACAGATGAATGGCTTAACAGACAATCAATTTTTCAATGTATAATTTCAGTTACATCACACTCTAAATTTTTACTATAAATTCTGTGTTACGATCGAGCTCTCGACTATCACCTGATGAAGGAGCGTCGCTC
Organism: Chiloscyllium punctatum; assembly: GCF_047496795.1. Taxonomy (NCBI): domain Eukaryota; kingdom Metazoa; phylum Chordata; class Chondrichthyes; order Orectolobiformes; family Hemiscylliidae; genus Chiloscyllium; species Chiloscyllium punctatum. Next base: position 52,876,253 of record NC_092789.1, on the reverse strand, counting down.
CGAAAGCTAGTCTGCTTCCAATTAAACCTGTTGGATTATAACCTGGTGTTGTGTGATTTTTAACTTTATTCTCAGAATGTGAGTACTGTTTGATCAAAGACAAATTTACTGCCTGTCTGTAATTACACCTGGGATTATAGACTTCTTTTTTGTCACAGGTTTACAGCAAGGTATGACATTAAAGCAAATGTGACCAAACAGGTAGATGAGAATAAATCGGTTGATGTTGTGTTAATGGATTTCAGCAAGGAATTCGATAATGTTCCCCACAGTAGGCTATTGTACAAAATGCGGAAGAATGGGATTATGGGAAATATAACAGTTTGGATCAGTAATTGGCTTGCTGAAAGAAGACAGAGCATGATGGCTAGTGGGAAATGTTTATCCTGGAGTCCATTTACCGGTGGTGTACCGCAAGGAGCGGTGTTGGTTTCCTTGTTTTTATAAACGACCTGGATGAGGGCGTAGACGGGTGGGTTAGTAAATTTGCAGATGACACTAAAGTTGGTGGAGTTGTGGATAGTGACACAGGATGTTGTACATTACAGAGAGACATTGATAAGCTGTAGAGCTGGGCTGAGAGTTGGCAAACGGAGTTTAATGTGGACAAGTGTGAGGTGATTCACTTTGGTCGGAGTTACTGGAATGCAAAGTACTGGGCTAATGGTAAGATGCTTGGTAGTGTAGATGAGCAGAGAGTTCTCATTGTCCAGGTACACAGATCTTTGAACGTTACCACCCAGGTTGACAGGGTGAGTAAGAAGGCATACAGTGTTTTATCATTCATTAATAGAGGGCTTGAGTTCCAGAACCAGGAGAGTATACTTCAGCTGTACAAAACTCTAGTGCTGCCACACTTGGTGTATTGTGTACAGTTCTGGTCACCACATTATAAGAAAGATGTAGAAGTTTTGGAAAGGGTGCAGAGGAGATTTACTAGGATGTTGCCTGGTATGGAGGGAAGGTCTTACGAGGAAAGGCTGAGGGACTTGAGGCTGTTCTCGCAAGAGAGGAGAACGTTTAGAGGTGACTTAATCAAGACATATACGTTAATCAGAGGGTTAGATAGGGTGGACAGGGAGAGCCTTTTTCCAAGAATTGTTACGGCGAGCACGAGGGGGCATAGCTTTAAATTGAGGGGTGATAGACATAGGACAGATGTCAGAGGTAGTTTCTTTACTCAGAAGGTAGTAAGGGTATGGAATGCTTTGCCTGCTAGGGTCGTAGATTCGCCAACTTTAAATACATTTAAGTCGTCATTGGACAAGCATATGGACGTACATGGAACAGTGTAGGTTAGATGGGCTTCAGATTGGTATGACAGTTCGGCGCAACATCGAGGGCCATAGGGCCTGTACTGCTCTGTAATGTTCTATGTTCTATGTAAGCAATTTCTGAGGGCTTTTACTGGTCAAGCCAGAATAAAGCAGATCAGGTAAGGATGTCAATTGAGTACAAGAGTCAGGATATCTTGTTGCAGTTTTATGAACTTTGGTTTGGCTGCCCTGAGATTATTGCATTTGTTTCTGGTCATCACATTAGGAAGGTTAAGAAGGCTTTGAGGAGAATGCAGAAGAGCTTTTCCAGGATGCTGACTGAATTGGAGGGCATAAGATTTAAGGAGAGGTTAGGAAAATCGAATACACTGGTATATTCAGCAGTCTGAATTCCAGCTTTATATACCTTGTTATCTCTAACCTGCACCAGCCCATACAGCCCATTCTACATCCATCATAGAGACATAGACGTCTGAAGCATAGAAACAGGCCATTTGGTCCGACTTTCCTTTGCCGTCCATTTTTCACAATTTAATCCAATTGTGTTTACCTGCATTTGGTCCATATCCGTCCGTGCATATCCTTCCCACAAACTTGTCTAAATGCATCTTAAATGACAAAATAGTAGTTAATTCCACCACTAACTCCAGCTGCAAGTTCCAGACTATGATCACGCTCTGTGTGAAGAACATTGCACCGCTGGACCGATCTGCATCTCTCATTCTCACCTTAAAACTTTTCCCTACCTTGGGGAAAAGCTGTCTAGAATTGAACTTATCTGTGCCTCCCATGATTTTGTATATCTGTACCATGCAACGGTACAATCCTTAATCAATCCTTAATTTCCTTTGCTGCAGGGAAAAATGTTCCAGCCTACCCAACCTCCCTTTGTAACTCAACCCTTCCAGTACAGCTCACATCCTAGTTGATCTATTCTGCACTCTTTCGAGTTTTATAAGATCCTTTCTTTGGTGGAGCGACAAGAACTGTACACAGTAAGCTAAATGTGTCCTCAACAACGTATTGTACAGCTTCAGTAAGACGTACCATCCGCTATGCTCAATGCTCTGACAGATGAAACGTACCCTGTCAAGTGCATTCTTTACGGTCCTGTCTACTCGTGACTCCACTTTAGTGTTTGTTGATGATACAAAACTAGATAGGAACGTGGGTCCTATGAAGGATTCGATCGCTTACAGGAAACTTGGATAGTCTCAGTGAGGTTTTTATATTAGTCACTCCTGAGCAGTAGACATTACAGGATACACCATTGTCCGGCGAAGTAATGGCCTCGAAGTAGTATTTCTACTAGAATCTAATGTTCTTAGAAGACTGGCTTAAATCCCAACACGGCACATTGTGGAAATTGAATTCAACAAAAAGAAAATGAATTGTGAATCTACTGATACACACATTACCGATTGTCAGAAAGCTGCATCTGTCTCAGTCAGAAGAAAGGAAGGAAATCTACCTCCACACATGGTCTGGCCTCCGTGTAAACCCAGATCCACAACAATGTAGTTGAATCTCACCTGCCCGGTCAAATGACTCAGGAAACCAACAATCACCGTGACGTCTCGCCTTGACTGCAGCAGTTCTACAAAGCAGCTCAGCACCACCATCTCTAGAAAACGAGGAAATAAAAATAAATACAGGCCATTGTCCCACAGTGAATTAATAAAAGTATTTCCCATCTTTGTTTGCCCGCTGGAGGTGGTGCTGAGCTGCCTTGCTGACTCAAAGCAATCGTTTTGTGATGGGGAAACCACAGTGCTAGGAGGATTGAGCGTGGCTTGGAGCGGTAGTTGAAAAGACTGTGGGTAACATACACATGCTGCCTTTTCCCTTCCTGCGTGCAGTGCGTTTGAGTGTGTAAAGTGTTTCTGAAAGAGTCTTGTTGATTCGTTGCATCCGTTGCATGGTACACACTGCTGTCATTGTGTGATAGACTGAAGTGAGTGAATCTTGAATTTAATAAATGAGGTGTCAAGTACGGGGCTGCTTTGTCTGGGTGGTGTCAGGCTTGTCGAGTTTTTGGAGCTGCATTCTTCCTGGCAAATAGGAATTACTTTATCACCTTGGGCAGTGTCAACGGTGGACATGTATTCTATACGGTGCAGTTTTATGAAGTTTTCAGTGGATTACGAGATCAGTTCTGTTTTTGTGAAGATTGGTTTGATCCTGAGACAGATGAATGATAATGTG